>NW_023270418.1:16936425-17018328 GCF_011800145.1 Mirounga leonina | reverse complement strand
GAAAGAAAGAAAGAAAGAAAGAAAGAAAGAAAGAAAGAAAGAAAGAAGAGAAGAGAAAAGAAAGGAAAGAAGGAAAGGAAAGGAAAAGGGGAAAGTGAAGGGAAGGGGAGGGAGGGGGGAAGGGGAGGGGGAAGAAGAGGGGGAAGGGGAAGGGGAGGGGAAGGGGAGGGGGAGGGGGAAAGGAAAGGAAGGGAAGGGGGAAGGGAAAGGAAAAGGGAAAGGGGAAGGGAAAGAAGAGAGGAATGAAACCTAGTTCCTGGATTCCTGGAAGTGTAGAGCATCACCTGGAGGCTCTTTGCTTCCTTTATTCAAGACATGGTGAGAAGCACAAAAATATGATCAATAATCAGTAGAAGAAAAAAGAAAGAAATGCACATAAGTATAGGTATTGGTATGGGAGTTACCAGGCAAGAATTTTAAAAATTTTTAAATAACTATGATTAATATATTGGAGAATGAAATGTTGGTGAATTTCAACAGGTGCTTGGAACCTATATTAAAGAATGAAATAAAAATTCTAGAATACATCTCTCCTGGGGCTCCAGAAAGGGAAGAAAGATGTTGATTAATTTATTTTGGTCCTTTTAAGTTTCAGGATCCTGTCCAATGTCAGAGCGGAGTTGCCCCCTTGTAGGCATTATACTAATAGAATGACTAAGTAGGGTTATATCAATATTGTCAAAAATGCCCAAGCAGGAAGACAAAATGCATGTTTTTCTGTTAGAATGATGTATCCATCCAGCGGGTTAAAGGTCTGTTTGTCAATTAAATGGGTCATCCTCAGATTATCTTAGGCTTTAAATCCTTCTCGAGTGTGTTCTCTGAAGGCTGTGCAGGTTTGAAAAATAGCGAGAAATAAGGGAACACATTTTTCTTCTGGTTGTTCAAAGAAAGTCACCTTGGAAATGTAAAGGTCATTTTTTTAGTATGAAGAATGGGGTCATGTTTGAGGTGATAAACAATGTTGAATGATCTGGATTTACAGAAATGGCAGAGTCAAGAATAGACAACATTGCCACAATTCAAGCCTCTACTATATAAATTGGTACTCCGGAGAAGAAAAACAGTTGGGAGAAGGGAAAAGAAGTAAATTAATTATTTTCAAGATCCACTTGGTATTAGTAACTACAGTTCATAAAATTCTACTGCTGCCCATTGAAATTTCAAGCAGTCTTGCTGATGGTGGAATTCAATTACAAATGAGAAACTTAATTTCAGCTGCTTCTTGATGTAAATATTGCATCTTTCTTAAATCAAGTAATAAATTAATTTCTTCCTGCCTGAAGCCCCTATAGCACTTAGTAAGAAAATACTAATTCTACCTACATATATGACAGCATTATGACTCCTTAAAACTGTGTACCTGGTGAGAGGCAAGAATAACACACAAAAACAACGACAACAAAAATAGTAATCATGGTGCCCCAAGAGGGTACTAGAATGTTTGTGAGAGGCCTTTCACTTATTTTTATTAGTGAGAGCATCTGACAATAAAATCATTAAAACACCAAACAAAAGCTGCTGCATAAACCTCTTACACAGTGACTTCCAGAGGGACAACTGGGAAATAAAAAGAATCAACATAGAAATAATCCCAGTTTGATTTACGGCATAGCCCCTGAATCACAACACAGTTTGGTTTCATGTATTCAGTTAATATACAACTTATATTTGACATTTGCTGTGAGGGTGCATTTAAATATAATTTCTAGTCATGTAAACAAACAGGGTACAGTCCTTGGTGTTTACTTCTCAACAATTTAGTACTGTTGATTTAAATTTCTGGTCTTTTCCATTGTGCCTAATAGTGAAGGGGCAGAAATTTTATGTGGGAAAAAAAACAGGACTAAGTGATCCTAATTACTAATGACAGAATAATGGTTTATCATGAAGAAGTTATAAATCATGAAGGCAGAGTGACAACCCTCAATAAAAAAAAGTGACCAGGTAATTTAAAGCGAAAGGGATATGGGTATAATAAATGGGTCACTGAGGAGTTCAGCAGGAATGCACAATGAAGGAAGCAGTAAACTGTTGTTAAAGGAATCCATTAAATGAGCGTTTTTCACTATATAATTTTTGTCTTATAACTTTTGTTGAAAACTTTAAACACGTAGCAGCTTGTTTAAAATTCCGACAGGTAAAACAAATGAAAACTAAATTCTAAATTCAAAGCAACTCTATCTGGCAAACAGAGGGACTAATAAATAAAATATCCACTTTCATATAATGATTGAATCTAAAGAAGTTTCCAGTAATGGCGGGAAGAAATGAGAAAACTCTCTGCGGTCAATAAGGTGATCAATTGTGAAATGGGATGGATGTAAGTCAAATAATTCCTTTTTTAACTTCCTTCAATACCTTTGGGACCTGTGAAATATTTAGAATGAAAGAATCTGGATCATATCATTTATTTCTCCAGAACGTCTCAACAACTCCCCGTTATCTGCAGAACAAAGTCCAAGTACCCTTGTGTGACATTTATGGGCTTCTCCAATCTTGTTTAAAATAAAATTTTCAGCATCATTTCTGATTATATTTTCCATAGGCTTCATGCCTGAAATACAGCATCAGATTTGCTTTCTGGATATGCTTCCCCTAAATCTATTTTATGCTGGATTATGCAAATCTCTTTTCTTCATATGAAGATTCAAATTTTATCACATTTGCAAAACTCTTCTTGATGCTTGCCACCAAACACAACATCGTCTTTCTTTCTCCGTATTCAAAGAATACCATACATAAACATTATTTCAAAATGTCTTTTCTTTAACAGAAAGTTATTTATAATTTTCCCCATTATTTGTTTTAAAGAAATATAAAGGCAAGTTCTTAGTCATATTTATTTTTTATTCCTCACAGCATCTTACACTGGAGTTTTCCATATAACAGGGATTTGCTAAGAGTGTTGAATCAGCAAATGAATAAAAGGACTATTTCTGATTGTATTTAGTACTTGGGGTCACTAGGGCTTGTTGCAGGTCTATGGTATTACTATTTTGTTTTCTGAGTTATTAATGGCTTAAATCACAGTTTTGCAATGTATCTAGCTATGTAGAAGTGGTAAAAGTAGCAGTGTGTGTGTGTGTGTGTGTAATAGTCAAAAACAAAATTCAACCAAGTAATATTTGAAGTCTTAATTGGATTTATTAAATGATTCATAAATCTGGCATCATCCCATCTAGCAAGTAGAGGGGAGCTTTGATGAGCTGCACATAAAAAGGGGGAGTTAAAGGCAGAGAGGGAGCTAGGAATAAAAGGAAATTATTTGCAAAGAATACATTGTTTTAGGCAAAGTCACCCTCCTAAAGGGAGTGGAAGGGGTCTATCAATGGATTACTTCTTAGCATTGACCAGGAAATTCCAGTTTGGCTGGTTAAAGGTTACATTCCATGGGGGTTGTAACAGTAGTTAGGTTAGGTATTAAATCTCAACTTACTGACATAGGGCCTTAACATAATTAACTCCATTTGGGGCCTGTGGTTCTCTTTTTAACAGTCATAACATATATTCTGAGATAATCTTATTTTAGGAAAACATTTCCAAGTATCTTCCTATGGTCATTAATAAAAACATGAAACTTCCTTTCTGTCTGTCTTCCCTTCATTTATTCTTTTTCTCCTGTATTTTTCTTCCCTTATATAATAAAATTCCTATTTTCCTTCCTTATAAATAAAATTAATTCCATAAATGCATAATAGAGGAGATTTTTGACAATCAGATGGCAACCCACTTTGAAAATCTACTGTAGGAATTTGTGGCTACTTTGATAAATTTAGGCCATTTATAATCTTCCACTGACCTCTAAAGTACACATTACATTTGATTTGTATGTAGAATTTCTGACTTTGGTTGTATCAGTATACAGATTGATGGTTTTTTATTATACTTTTATCCTGAAGACTTTAGAAAGAGGAAAAAAGATATCGTTAATAAACCTGGTCTGGAAAGATATCCAAAATAATTTTTCTGTCTCAAGAGGAGCAGATAATTGAGATAAACACAGGACCTTTGAAGGGCTTATCTGAACCAAGGAGACACCTCTGCTCTTAAGACAACTCATCACTTTCTGTTTGTACTGGAATAGAGAAGCTTGGATATTAAGAAGCTGGGGCAGAGGGTGAACAAGAACGTGATATAATCCTCTTATTTAGATTCCCATATCTGTTCTTGCTTTTTATTTGTTAGCATGATGCATGAACAAGTTTTATACCTGGACTTTTAGGTGAATTCTTTGGGACTTTTCTACCCAATATTAGGTTATATATTGTATGATCTTTATATATTTAATTTTGAAAAAAAAAATAATTCTCCATCACTGAAACATCTAGCTCAGAATTTTCTCTAAAGGCTCCTGAGATTGTACAATTTAAATTGGGAGGAAAAAGCTCTGAGTATTATTTGTTACCGGCAGTGATGAATGTGTTATATATATTATCTTATTTAATTCTTGGGGAGAGGAATAAGGTGAAGTACGTGAGTTTAATCCTACTTTATAGGTGAAACTTATTTATATTAAATAAATTAAGAAAGAATCTGGATAAATCATTTTCATTTGTTCTGGCTGGAGAAATGTGACAAGCAGCCACTGGGAAATCCTGCCACACATGTCTTCCATCCAAAGCATAAGACTGTCTGCAGGATAAAGAATATTAACAGAAGATGCTGATAACATGCCATCACAGTTGGGAAAATGAAACTCTGCCCAGCCTCAAACACATTGTCTCACATAGGAGGGGAAAAAACAAAACAAAACAAAACAAAAACTTTAATTTGCAGGGCAAATTTCAAAAAAATGGTCTGGGAACAGTGATAGATATTCACTGTAGCTGAAGAAAGTATGATATAGGATGAGAGTAAAGTTCTAATTATGGAGGAGGGACAAAAATACTTGTGAAGAGAAAAAAGCAATAATCAGAACCATTCTTAAATATGTTAGATGTATTAGAAAATTTGAAATAACTCTATGTAATATGTTAAAGATTCTAGTGAAGACACACACGATTAGATATGAAATTTCACCAGAGAGATGGAAACTTTAAAGATGGGCACTACAAAGACAAGTTCTGGGAGAAATAATTTGCAAAATATAAGTATATCCAATAAGGTCTTTGAATCTAGATATATAAAAAAAATCAATATTTTTTTTAAAAGATCAATAAAATTGAAGAAGCTCTAGCCAGACTAAGACAACACAAATTACTAATATCAGAAATGAAAAAGGGAACATTACTACAGATCCTATAGACATTGAAAAGATAATAAAAGAATACTATGAACAAATCTATGCACCCAAATTTGATAACTTAGATGAACTGGATCAATTCTTTGAAATCACCAAACTCACACAAGAAGAAATTGACAATCTAAATAGGCTTATCTCAACTAAAGAAATTGAATCAATAGTTAATAACAGTCCAAAACAGGAAACACCAGGTCCAGATGTGTTCACTAGTGAATTCTAAAATGTTTAAGGAATAAATTCTATCAATTCTCTACAATCTCTTCCAAAGGATAGAAGCAGAGAGAATACTTTCTAACTCATTTTATGAGGCCAGCATTACCCTGATATCAAAATCAGGCAAAAACAGTACAAGCAAACTGCAAACCAATATCTCATAGGTATAGATGCAAAGGTCTTCAACAAAATATTAGCAAATGAAATCCAAAAATGTATAAAAAGAATTATACATCATGATCAAGTGGGATTTGTCACAGGTATGTGAGGCTAGTTCAGCATTCAAAAATGAATTAATGTAATCATCATATCAATAGATTTAAAAAGAAAAAAATCACATATCGTATCAATAGATATAGAAAAAAACATTTGACATTTTCCAAAATTCATTTATGATTTTAAAAAAAGAAAACAAAGTACTTCTTAGTAAACTAGGACAAGAACAGAACTTTCTTAGTGCTACCGTCTTAGAAGGGAAAATGTACAGCCTAGTATCTTGGTTTAGCTACTCTAATAAGCCATTGCTAGAATACTTATTCTTTAGTAATCCAATATAACAAGGTTTTTCTCATTTGTAAATGGATATAATGGTTTCTTTCTAAGAGGGCGTAGTGAGGATTAACTGAAATAATATATGTAGAGAGCTTGGTACAATTTTCGATATCTAGTAAGTTCTCAATTGTAGCTATTATTGCTATTACCTTAAAAAGTAACAAAGTCTAAGAGAAAGCATGGGTTTTCTCCCTAAGCACTGAATATCAGGGTTTTAGTCCTTATTATTCCAATTTTTACCTCTGTAACCATATGCAAGTTAATTAGCATCATTGAGTATCCTTTCCTACCTATAACAGAGGAACGATAGTAACATTTATCTCACAGTGTTATGACAATTACATAACTAAATGAGAGAATTTAACAAGGGCAACCACAGATGTCTATAAAGTTATATTAATTACAGAATGTTGTTTTGATTAATATTCTTGCCTCCCTTTATTATGTGAAACAAACTCCTTGCTTTGCATCATTTCATAGGGCGATTACAACTTCTAAAATGTAATCTCATTTCCAAATGGCGTAATCCATCTTTTGACCTACTTTAAATAAATGGGGTTAAATTAAGCCATTTTATTTGCCTACCTAAGAAAATTGCTATAAAGCTTTCTAAAGCCCATGAGTACTTCAAGCATTTGGCATCTCATGGGTAGGGGAAATGCCTTGCTTGCATTCACTCAGTAACTGTGTCCTTTACTGCATCAACTGTCACACTCCAGAGTAGCAAGGCACAATGGCTTCCAGGCAGTTTGGGAACAATTGTCATGCCCTATTAACAAACATAAAGAGAACAGTATGTTTTCCTCTATTATCAGGGGCTGTACTTTTTACTGCTGCCTCTCTAGCCCTTTATGGTATTACAACGGCAGGCCAAGAGAGGGACAGTGATAAGTTGAAGGCGACTTCAAGCTTCACATTGTACTCCAGTGATAACCACATGTTGCCCGGAGCTAGAAGATCAATTCCCTTTGCTCTTTGTACTCAGTATAGTTTGGTGGGAAAACACTGATGAATGTACCCAGAAGCTGTTTGATTTTGTTTTAAAATCTCCTTGGATGAAGGATCTAAAAATATACCTTGCAGGCTGGTAACAATTTGGCAGAGTTATTTATTATGACATGTAAACACTGAATTTCAGCCAAAACAGAACATGACTCCACATGCTTCATGAGTTTTGATTACTGATATTTTTATGAAGTTGTTATGAAAATCATGGGAAATTGAAGTGTAAATAAATAGTAATTAATTACAAGCCAACCAAAATAATAATTCTCTGCAGAGATGGATAGCCTCTTATCAAAAAGTGAGTAATGGTTTGCCAACATGTCCAACAAACTCCCGAGAATAATTACCAACTTGAGACAAGGGAAAAATTAGCATCCACATAGATTTTCAAGAAATGTTTAAAATCAAGAACTTATAATACAGTATAATATAATGTGATGTAATAAAATATAATAGTATTGCTATATTAAATTCAGTAAGTAGTTAAATATGAAGAAATTATTCCAAGTTTGAGGAGGGGATTCTGTTAAAGCTATCATTATTATTCACATAGGATGCACACTTAACTACAGATACTAATTCAACTCTTACTCATATTTAAATTTCTATTTGGTTCTTGTTTTTGCTAGTAATGGAGCCTTTGATTATAAAATGAGTGAAATTTAGGGAAATCTTGAAAATGTGTGGGATTTTTTTTCACATGAAATAATTTTGTCTTTTATTCCCTCTTTTACTGTTTTCCACAAAACTGTCTCTCTTGTTCTTTATATTATTGATTTTACTTATTGATGGTTGTAGGGTTTGCTAGTTTGTTTCACATAATTTATAAATGTGTTCACAAATTAAATAGATACAAGATTTGTTTGTGTTTTAATCTCCTAAAGGGCTGGTGACCACATTTTTATTTTTGTCTTTTCTCAATATCTGATAAATTTTTAGTCTGTCAGTGAACTGGTTAATATATCCAGGATAATGATGATGTCATTAGTTTTCAGGTGGATGGTCTAGCATCCTTCAGCCAAACTCACATTTTATACACATGTACATGAATTCAGTCTTCAACTAAGGAGTTACTGTCAAAATATTTTTGGTTGGGCTGCTCCTCACTTTGTATTTGCCTTGAACAGAGTCCCATGTAACAGATGTTATACATCCAGTCAATATGAAAGATGCTCTATCTACATTTACTCTGTTGATTGGTTCTTTTGGCAACTTGTAGAGAAAACAATTTGGCTTCAAGTCCTTAATGCTAATATTGAATTCAAGATTTCTACACAAAATAAAACAGAATGGAAAATCTGATGAAATTAAACTGCTATTTGGAAATGCATGGAACGAATGATTCTCTTTTTTTTCTTCTTGGCATGTGACTGGTAACAATCCCTCACAACTATAGACCCAAACTGGAAGTCCAATTTGTGCTTTTGCACAGTCTTTCATATATTAAGAAAGCAGGCAGAAAAATCAGACTGGAAATTTCCATTGTGATAATAGCAAGCAGCCTTCTGAAATCAAGACTCATTCACCACTCACTCTATGAGTCACATATTTCTTGTATATGCTTAAAGACAGTGATAGATTATTAAGAAATATTTTTACTAAAAGATACACAGGATGCAGAATAAAAGTAGAAATTCAGTTAAATTTAGGCTTGGTCAACAGAAGGGATTTATTGTACTGTCCGACTGTGAAGCTCTACTCTCCATACATTTATGGAAGTCAGTGCTCAACCTCCTGGGCTCAAATATCAAACAGGTTTTCTTTTATCAAGTAAGTTTTCTTTAATGGGAAAGTTTATAAATGACTATTCTGGAAGAAGAGCATATGAAATAAACTAAGAACAGTGGCTACTTTTTTATGGACATTAACACTAGTCACTGAAACTAAACAGAGAGCAAGAATAATGGTTACCAGGGGCTGGGGGCTGCAGGGAACAGAAATATGTTGGTTACATATTTTGTATGTAATATGAAATATGTATGGTTACATATTTTACAAACCTTTGCTTACAAGATGAGTAAGCTCTGGGGATCTAATGTATAGCATGGTGACCATAGTTAATAATACTGTGTTGAGTATTTGAAATTTGCAAAGAGAGTAGACCTTAAGTGCTCTCACTACAAAAATTATAAAAATGGTAACTAGGTGAGGTAATGAATGTGCTAATTAATCTGATTGTAGTAACCATTCCATAAAATACACATACGTCAAATCATCACATTGTACACTTTAAATATAATCAATTGTATTTGTTGATTATACCTCAATAAAGTTGAAAAATATAAAACAAAATAAATGAAAGATTATGTCAAAGAAATCTAATATAGAAAACAATTTATAGGGGCAACTGGGTGTCTCAGTCTGTTAAGCATCTGCCTTTGGCTTGGGTCATGATCCCAGGGTCCTGGGATGGAGCCCAACATGGGCTCCCTGCACAGCGGAAAGTCTGCTTCTCCCTCTGCCCCCCAGCCCCCCTACTCCAGGGCTTGTGCTCTATCTCTTGCTCACTCTCTCTCTCTCAAATAAATGAATAAAATCTTTAAAAAAAGAAAACAATTTATAAAACAAATAAATACTGAGTTTCTCCATTTGAACTGATGATCCATCAGCATGTCATTCTCCTCTTTGCACACATGCATGTGTGCAAGACACATAGACCCTCTCAAACATGCACACACAGAGAGACTGAAGGAGAGAGAACAAAGGCAATCTCTGGTTTCTTTTAAGGAAGATTTAGACCAGAAAAACCCAACTTAAGATGTCTCCTCTGTATTGTCCCTATTTTATCTAACTGTATACAAATGAATGTCCCAGTATTTTTAAGGCAAGTTTACTTCATAATTACAGGTCATAATTAAGTCATTTGCGGAATTACTATGCACGAAGGCAGTAATAATGCAGATATATCTCTATCTATCTATCTATCTATCTATCTATCTATTTATCAGAAATAATCACTTGGTTTAGTGGACTTGCTCACAATGATGAGCACCAGCAAATATTGAGTCAAGAATCATCATTATTATAAACCTAAATAATATTGTTAATTGATTCACTTGCAAAAAAAAAATTTGTTACACTTCTAACCTCTTTGATGTATTTTAACTCATTTAAAACTCAAAATGATCCCATGGTTTGCCTATCATTATAATCTCCAAGTTACAGATTAGAGAAGCAATGCCAAAATAAAATAAATAAATTTCCCATAGTCAGTCACAAGTGGTGAAGCTAGCAATATAAATTTCAGAGTGGGAGCTTATTTATTTATTTATTTATATTGAAGTATAATTAACACACAGTGTTATATTAGTTTCAGGGGTACAATATAGTGATTCAGTAATTCTCCATATTTCTCAGTGCTCATCAAGATAAGTATGCTATTTCACCCATCCACCCACCCATGGGAGTTTAATGTTTTCATTATATTCCTCCTCATAGAATCATACACAGTGCCTTTAACAAAGCAATGATATAAGAAATAAAAATTTGAGAAGTGGAACCAATTAGTTGCTCACACATGGAGACATTTGCATTGTACACACATATACACACATATATACAGAAGAAACTTTATATGTCAGTTGGGAGAGTGTTTAAATGAACATTTACTTCCTTAACTTCTCTGTGACATTTTATAAATATCGAGTGCTTTTCATTTACACACAGTCTATGCAAGTTTACCATAAATATAGAAAAACTGTTACTCTCCATAAGAACAATGCTGCAGTTTGATAATTACATTTCATGCAATTTTCAGAGTACTTTATCTCCTGCTTCATGCCACTGGATTAATTCAACTGTTCCTATATCAGCGTATACTGTCAAAGGCTTCCTGAAATGAAATTTCTGTAAATTTCCTCAGACTTAAGAAGTCATCAAAATATTTGAACAAGTGCTGCTATCTCCAAAAACAAGATATCAAACACAAAATGTCTTTATTTAAAGTAGGTAAATGTGAATATCTGACAAGGAAAAATGGTGTTTTGCCAATATCTTCTCCATAAGCTACCCTTAAATCCATCTTATAATTCCTAAGGTGGAAATCAGATGAAGTATTCTTTTCCAGCTCATTAATAAGGTATTATTATCAGCCATAGAAACAGTTATCTCCAGGGGCACCTGGGTGGCTCAGTCGTTAAGCGTCTGCCTTCGGCTCAGGTCATGGTCCCAGGGTCCTGGAATAGAGCCCTGCATCGGGCTCCCTGCTCCTCGGGAAGCCTGCTTCTCCCTCTCCCACTCCCCCTGCTTGTGTTTCCTCTCTCGCTATCTCTCTCTCTGTCATATAAATAAATAAAATCTTAAAAAAAAAAAAAAAAAAAGAAACAGTTATCTCCAGAGTACCTGAGGATTTTTCAATCTCTATACCAATCAACAATAGCTTTATCTAACAAGCAATTATCCTTTGTGTACTTCCTGCATGGCAGGCATCATATTAGACGTCTGTGATAACAGCTTCCATAATATATGGGCTCAGCCCTCAATGGATTTATAGTCTATTAAGCAAGATAAGACAAACATGAAGTACAATAAAATATGATGTGTTCATGATAGAAGACTGAATAACATGCTATGGGAGGAAATAAGAGGAATATGTGAATCAGACTTTAATTGAAAAATCAGGGTTGTACTTGCTGTGATGATCACCAGGTGATGTATGAAATTGTTGAATCACTATGTTGTAGTCCTGAAACTGATATAACATTGTCTTTTAAGTAAATGGAATTAAAATAAAAACTTAAAAAAAAACAGGGTTGGATTTCTAAAGGCATGTCAATTTCTCTGAATTTTTAAGTTTAGAAAAGTTTAAATTTTGGTGAAAAATGTATATCAGACAGAAAATTAGCCTTTGTGCAATCATAGTATTATGAACCATATACTTTCCTCAAAAAACCTCATGCCATTTATTATAGTAAACATAACACTGGGAATATGATTTGAGATAAGGCTGGGGAGGGACAAGTATGCTAAGCTTGGGAGTTTGGAATTGGTCCTGAAAGTTATGCAGAATTACTGAAATATTTAGAGGAGAATATTAATATAATGACAATTTTTAGACTATTAAGAAGTCATCAAAGTAGGGGATTCTGCTGTCAAAGTAGGGGATTCTGATTAGAGCCTGGAAATCTAGTTATGTTATTATTCTAGTCCAAGTCTTAAGAGACATGAGTTTAAGATAAGCTGGATGGTGATACACATAAGAATTACCAGGAAAGTAGAAGCTATAGAGCAGATCAGATAGAAGGTATGGAAGAAGGTGGTAAGTGAGAATGAAGAGAATAAGTGTAATTCCCAGTTTTTTTTGTTTTGGACAAATATGTTCTTGCTAACATTATTTACTAAGAAAAGAGATACTGGAGGAGAAACATGAATGGAACAAAAGAAGAATTTGGTTTCTGATAGGTTGGGTTTGAGGTGTCAGTGGAATATCCAAAAAAAAAAAAAGTGTTAATCTCCATAAGAAGTGCTTAGTTGACCTGATTTGAAGGGGAACATGCACTCTAATGTTTATAGCAGCACTAATAGCAATAGCTAAATTATGGAAAGAGCCCAAATATCCATTGATTGATGAATGAATAAAGAAGAAGTGGTGTGTGTGTGTGTGTGTGTGTGTGTGATATTACTTAGCCATCAAAAAGAATGAAATCTTGCCATTTGCAACAAGGTAGATGTAGAGTATATTATGCTAAGTGAAATAAGTCAGTCAGAGAAAGACAAATACCATACGGTTTCACTCATCTGTGGAATTTAAGAAACAAAACAGATGAACATAGGAGGAGGGAAAGAATAATAAAATAAGATAAAAACAGAGAGAGAGGCAAACCATAAGAGACTCTTTAACTATAGAGAACACACCAAGATTTGCTGGAGGGGAGGGGTCTAGGGAGATGCGCTAAATAGATGATGGGCATTAAGGAGGGCACATGTTGGGATGAGCAGTGGGTGTTATATGTAAATGATGAATTACTGAATTCTACTCCTGAAACCAATACTACACTATATGTTGAGTAACTTGAATTTAAATAAAATCTTGGAAGAAAAAAAAAGTGCTTATTTGAGAAGAATTAAATGAAGACAGGAGTCATTGAGTTGGACATGGGTTTTTATGACAATTAGAAATGCAGACATCTAAGGGGCAAAATGACACAGAAGAAACTACAAAAGAGGTCAACTAAAATTTGCTCAGGCAGATATGGCAGTGGTCTGTAGTAAAGTGGTTCATAGCAATTATTGCCTGAGAGCGTAGAGATTAGAGCCAGACTACCTTAGCTCAAAATCTGGCTCTATCTCTACCTAGATATATAATTTTGAGCAAGTTGCTTAAACTCCTTGAGCCTGTGTATTAATTTGTCAAAGGGGAATATTAATAGTTTATACCTCACAGGGTTACTGTGAAGATTAAATTATTTCAGTTCTTGCTAGATGGTAGAGAACTAAATTAATGTTGCCTATTGTTAGCATTTTTTAACTTCTGAAATACATGAACTCCTTACCAATTGAATGAAAAGTAATTAGAATTAGAAAGAAAGAAAAAAATATGACCAGCAAGCAATCTTTTTAGGCCAGTTTTATAGAGGAGGAAATGGAGGCTAAGAGAGGTCCAAAAGCACATGATCAGTTAGTGGTGGGATGAATTTCAGAACTATCTGCTGTCAAAGTAGGTATTCTTAAATATGAATCCAGATAGCTAACAGTATTTTCTAAAGGTTGGTTTTTCCATAAAGGTAGGACAGGAAAGGCATCAACTATGCAGCTCATTTTTATTCAGCTTCCATTGATAATTCATTTTCTGTACTGAGACACTGATGATGACAGAGGGTTCTAGCCTCTTCCATGTTTGGGATTTAGTCACGCTTACGGCTATCTTTGCACCAGTTTGGAAGCAGACATATCAAAGCAAACTAGGTAGAAAAGCATGAATGGAAAGAGGAGTTCCAGGGGTTATTTCCTCAAGTTCCCTCTGATTAGAAGAGAATAGACGTAAATGACTGGTCGTTTGCCTAATTCCCTTAAGCAGTAACTGAAATACTCAAGACACTTATTATCTAAAAAAGATTCTTTATCAGTTCCAGCAGTTTTCTTGTGGAGACTTTTGGGTTTTCTATATAGAGTATCATGTCATCTGCAAATAGCGAAAGTTTTATTTCTTCCTTGCTGATTTGGATACCTTTTATTTCTTTCTGTCGTCTGGCTGCTGTGGCTATAAATGTCTGATTGCTGTGCCTAAGACAATAAACAAATTCAGTAAAGTCACAGGATATAAAATCAATATACAGAACTTTGTTGCATTTCTATACAGTAATAATGAAGCAGCAGAAATTAAGGAATCAATCCCATTTACAATTGCACCCAAACATAAGATACCTAGAAATAAACCTAACCAAAGATGTAAAAAACCTGTACTCTAAAAACTATAAAACACTGTTAAAAGAAATTGAAGATGGCATAAAGAAATGGAAAAACATTCCATGCTTATGGATTGGAAGAACAAACATTATTAGAATGTCTATACTACCAAAAGCAATCTACACATTTAATGCAATCCTTATCAAAATACCAACAGCATTTTTCATGGAACTAGAAAAAACAGTCCTAAAATTCATATGGAACCACAAAAGACCCTGAATAGCCAAAGCAATCTTGAAAAAAAAAACAAAGCTGGAGGTATCAGAATTTTGGACTTCAAGCTCTATTACAAAGCTGTAGTCAAGACAGTATGGTACTGGCACAAGAAACAGACACAGAGATCAATGGGACAGAATGGAAAACCCAGAAATGGACTCACAACTGTAGTGTCAACTAATCTTTGACAAAGCAGGAAAGAAATATCCAATGGAAAAAAGATAGCCTCTTCAACAAATACTGTTGGGAAACTGGACAGCAACATGCAGAAGAATGAAACTGGACCGCTTTCTTACACTATACACAAAAATAAATTCAAAATGGATGAAATACCTAAACATGAGACAGGAAACCATCAAAATCCTAGAGGAAAACACACAGGCAGCAACCTCTTTGACCTTGGCCATAGCAACCTCTTACTAGACACATAGCCAAAGGCAAGGGAAACAAAGGCAAAAACGAACCATTGGGACTTCATCAAGGTAAAAAGCTTCTGCACAGCAAAGGAAACAATCAACAAAACTAAAAGGCAACCTACCGTATGGGAGAAGATATTTGAAAATAACATATCTGATAAAGGGTTAGTATCCAAAATCTACAAAGAACTTATCAAACTCAACACTCAAAAAACAAATAATCCAGTTAAGAAATGGGCAAAATACATGAATAGACATTTTTCCAAAGAAGACATACAGATGACCAACAAACACATGAAAATATGTTCAACATCACTGATCATCAGGGAAATACAAATGAAAACTACAATGAGATATCACCTCACACCTGTCCGAATGGCTAAAATCAACAACAGGAGAAACGGGTGTTGGCCAGGTTGTGGAGAAAGGGGAACCCTCCTGCATTGTTGGTGGGAATGCAAACTTGGTGAAGCCAACTCTGGAAAACAGCGTGGAGGTTCCTCAAAAAGTTAAAAATATGTATGTTAATTATCTGGAATTTAAATAACAATTTTAAAAAATAAAAAAGACTTTAAATTGGAGGAACAGACTGGGATGAAAGTAAAATCCTTTTGTTGTTGCTGCCTACTCCCACCACCCACCCGGCATTAAGCAGGAAAGAGCAGATCAGTCATACTAAATGTAAACTATGCTTTTTTGGCTTATGTAAGATGAGATATGAGAAATTTATGATCTTATCACATAGTCCACTCTCTCTCTCAAATGCTTGCAAATAAGCTGTGATCACCTTGAATTCTATGCCTCACTCATTGTTGGATTTTTACTAATCTTCATTCATTCCTTCATTCATTTTTTAAAAATTTAGTAAATGGTTATTGACATAATACTGTGTGCTAGATGGTTTTCTCTATCATTGGGGATTAAAAGGTGAATAAAACTGATATAAGTCTGCCCTCATGGAGCTTACATTCTTACTGATGGAGCTAGGCAATGCACAAATACAAAAGTAAAATACACATTATAATGTCCACTCAAAAACTTCTATGTGTATGTTACAGCAGCATTATTCATAATATGAAAAAGTGGATACAACCTAAATGATGAACCATCAACTGACAACA
This sequence comes from Mirounga leonina, assembly GCF_011800145.1. Classification (NCBI taxonomy): domain Eukaryota; kingdom Metazoa; phylum Chordata; class Mammalia; order Carnivora; family Phocidae; genus Mirounga; species Mirounga leonina. Next base: position 17,002,156 of record NW_023270418.1, on the reverse strand, counting down.
TTTTTTTAAAAAATGTGTTACATCCGTAAAAGAAATATAATTCAGAAATAAAATGTAATGAACTACTTACACATGCTTCAAAATGGATAAACAGATATTAGAAAGTTTATACTAAGTGAGAGAAGCCAGTCACAAAAGATTACATATTTGTGATTCCTTTTATAGCTCAGGTGCTGAATAGGCAAATTTATAGAGATAAAAAAGTAGATTAATGACTGCCTAGAACTGGGGAGGGAAGAATAGATAGTGACTGCTAATGTGTGAGGGGTTTCATTTTGACATTAAGAAATGTTCTAGGGGCGCCTGGGTGGCTCAGTCGTTAAGCGTCTGCCTTCGGCTCAGGTCATGGTCCCAGGGTCCTGGGATCGAGCCCCACATCGGGCTCCCCGCTCTGCGGGAAGCCTGCTTCTCCCTCTGCTACTCCCCCTGCTTGTGTTCCCTCTCTCACTCTCTCTGTCAAATAAATAAATAAAATCTTAAAAAAAAAAAAAAAGAAATGTTCTAAGAGTCGATTGTGGTGATGATTGAACAACTCTGCAAAAATAATAAAATACACTGAACTGTATGCTGTAATTGGATGAATCTTATGGTCTGACTGAAACTGTGAAAATAAGTAAAAAATGTAATACCGATTATTTCAAATCATGATAAGTGCTCTAGAGAAATATAAAACAAGGAGGGAGGATAGGTAGTGGGACACGAGCATACCGTGGGGAAGACCTCTGCATGGCAGGAAAAATAGCAACCTCAAAGATCCCCAGTCTAGAGTATGACCATTTGAAGAATGGTCATGGTGGAGCAAAAGGAACATAAGGAAATTAATAGGAGATGGAAAGAGTGGTGACATACGCTCTATGGTGAACAGTCTTATAAAGCCTAGACAAATTCCAGCTTTTATTATGAGTAGATTTCAGAGGGTTTTGAGCAGAAGCACGACGTTAACTGATTTATACTTTCTATGGATCATTCAGGCTCCTCCGTGAAGACCAGGCTGTAGGGGAGCAAGAGAAGCAAGGAAAGCATTTGAAAGGGAATTTCAATAATCCAGAAGAAAGATGGTGCTGGCCTGAAAAAGGTTGAAATATAAGGTGAGGTTGAGTTGTCAGATTCTGTATATATCTCTAAGAAGAGTCAATAGGAATTGCTGTGAGAAAAAAAAAAAAAATGTATATCCTTTAGATGGTAGATATTAGCTTGTCCTCTCTTGAATATATCCCATTGAGTCAGATTATTTCTTCCCCTAAAACAGTTTTGAGATCCTTCTCTTGGAATTTGTCACAAAGTAAAGGTGAGAATTTACTACTTATGGCCAAATTTACTCTCAAGTAATATTAAAATGATAAAATGATCGGGTACATTGAGAATTGGGTACGATAGAAATTTTCCTTGGAAATCATTTAGGAAAGTCACACTGGAGGCTGACGTTCTATCTGCCATTTTATCCCAGAGCTAGGTTCTCTTTCAGTACTCCTTTTTTAAACGTAAAATGAAGTACTTTTCTTCCATTAAGGAATCATGTTAAACAAATTCTGTGTCTGTTCAAAGAATCACTCTACAAAACAACACACTACTGAAGAAAAAATCCAAAAGTATTAAGACTGATTATTTCATTTATGTCACCCATGTCACATTATCTCTAGAACATTGGCAACATTGAAATATTATCTAATTCTGGTTTTGGGTAAACACACATATTTAAATTCACATAAGTTAAATAATTTTATTGTAAGACTAATTTTGACATTTTATACGATTGCATATTGTATATGCTTATGATTCTAAAATCCTCTTATTTTGAGTCAGAGCTCTCTTCAGCTTTTCAGATCTGAATATCCAATTGTCTACTTATCATCTCTACTTGGTTGTCCATCTTTTTTCCTTTAACATTTGTCTCATAGTGTCTTGTTTCAATATCCCTCTGTTTGTAATGGCAAAACCACTACCTAGTTGTCCAAACTTGTTATCTCTGATTTATTCTCCACATCATCTTCTCTTTACTCATTCCACATTAAATGGGTCATCATGCCCTCCCAATTTTGACACCATCTTAATCCAGGGCCTCTGGCTTTCTCTCCTGAACAATTAAAATAGCCTTCTAAGTAAAATGATCTATCTACTTTATTCACTCAAAGACCACTTTCTAGAGATATCATGGTAAATGATTTAAAAAATTAAAACTCTTAATATAACAAATGAAAAATCAGTTGCTCAATAAATATTACCTATTAATGTTAATATTGCCAATAATGTATGGCATCTACCTCTTGGGGCTTAGAATTAAAATACAGGATGATAATTTCTGCTAAGCAGTTAAGTCCAAGGTATTATAGGATCACATTAAAGGACATTGAACTCAGTCTTGTCTATAAGAGAAAGTTAATCATAAGTTCAGTTATGTCAAGGTCACTGTCATAGTCACTGCTTTTTCCCCGAGACCCATCATGTCTTCACACTGAATACACAATGAATAAATGCATGCATGCATATATGCAAGAAAGAATGAATAAAAAATAATTAATGTGTTATCTGAGATTAGAACTAAAAGTTTCAGTCTAACATATTAAAGCCCTATTGTTTCAGTACTTGCACAGAGTGGACACTAAAAATTTGCTCAGTGAATCTTTGGGAAAACCCATACACCTCATTGAAGTTGAAGTAAGCTGTCCAAGTTTCAAATAAAATGAGGTCATGTCTATCAATAAAATTCCTAAAAATAGTCAATTCCTAAAGAATGCCTTCTCCTGAAATTTAAAAATGTTCATTTTTGAGGTCTATCTATGTTTCTCAATTTGAGTCCATTACTGAATGTGAAAATTCAACTTAAGCAGCTCATTGAAAGAAGTCATTGAGGAAAACAGTAAATAACTCCTTTTCAGGAAGTCATGGCTCATGGCAAGACAGAAGCCCCTTCTTCCCCTAATTCTTTACCTGTAACAAGCAGAGAAATTATCAAGGGCCTTTTAGACATTCAGCCTGATCAAGCATTTAAAGCAAACTGAGCTGAATTAATAATGTTACTATATAGATAAATGTTGAAAACAGAGAGCAACAGTGAGACATGACTTGTGAAAAAAATGCAGTTTATGTATATGAGCAAGGAGCAAATAGGTATAAGACAATAAACAGGTAATCTTAGGTATAAGAGTATAGTATAAAGTAGTGGTGTTTGTGATATACACCAAGTATCAATATAACAAACTTATCCAAAGTGGGAGTTGACGAGTGAGTCCAAAATTAAGTTTTATTTATTTTTTCAAAATTTTGTTTAAATTCTAGTTAGTTAACATATGGTGTAATATTGGTTTCAGGAGTAGAAGTTAGTGAGTCATCACTTACATAACACCTAGTGCTCAACACAACATGTGCCCTCCTTAATGCCCATCATTCATTTAGCCCATCCCCCTGTCCACCTCCCCTCCATCACCTGTAGTTTATTATCTTTAGTGAAGAGGCTCTTATGGTTTGCGTCCCTCTCTCTCTTTTTTCCTTTCCTCTATGTTCATCTGTTTTGTTTCTTAAATTCCACAGATGAGTGAAATCATATGGTATTTGTATTTCTCTGACTGACTTATTTTGCTTAGCATAATACCCTCTAGTTCCATCTGCATCATTGCAAATGGCAAGATTTCATTATTTTTGATGGCTGAGTAATATTCCACTCTGTGTGTGTGTGTGTGTGTGTACACACATATACATATATACATATATATAGTATCCATTCATCAGTTGATGGATATTTTAGCTGTCTCCATAATTTAGCTATTGTAGATAATGCTCCTATAAATATCAGGGTGCATGTGCCCCTTTGAATCAGTATTTTCATATTCTTTGGGTAAGTACTTAGTAGTACAATTGCTGGGTTGTAGGGTAGTTCCACAAAATTAAGCTTTAAAAGTCATTTTTTAAAAATATTTCACTCCTTTATTTGAGAGAGAGAGAGAGCACAAGCAGGGGGAGTGGGAGAGGGAGAAGCAGGCTCCCCACTGAGCAGAGAGCCTGATGTGGGGCTCTATCCCAGGAGCCCGGGATCATGACCTGAGCCGAAGGCAGATGCTTAATGACTGGGCCAACCAGACGACCCCCTCCAATTTTCTTTTTTCTTTTTTTTTTTAAAGATTGTATTTATTTATTTGAAAGAGAGAGACACAGAGAGAGGGAACACAAGCAGGAGGAGTGGGGGAAGGAGAAGCAGGCTTCCCGCTGAGCAAGGGGAGCCTGATGTAGGGCTCCATCCCAGGACCCTGGGATCATGACCTGAGCCGAAGGTAGATGCTTAACGACTGAGACACCCGGGGGCCTCTTATCGATACATTTTAGAAGTTGTTTCTACTTTTGACCTAAATGCCAAACTTGAAGGCATCTACGATATAAATAGCTCCTTAGCACTTGAGTACAAAGTCCTAGGGAGACTGTATCTGAATTTAGATGACTACACGTAGAAAGGAAATGCAGTTTTTAACTCTCTGTCCACATTTCCAGGGATTGTTTTAACTCTTACAACGTGGAAGATTCTGCAACATATCCAGTGAGTCATGCAGTAGTACACATCAAAATCCTTTAAAAATACATTAATTTTTGACTAATAATTCCCCCATAGAAAACAAGAAGAGATATGCAAAAATGTGCATATGTACTCTACTATTATTTGGTATCTGGGAATTGTATATGAAAAATAGGAGAGAAATAATACAATTAAACTCATTGAGCATCAAATTTTGAAATGGACTGCAGTGTGTAACACTGATAAGAGATTTAATGCAAACTAAGCTGTTGATATGAACAATCATTAGGCACAGTGATCTCTGAAATAACCAGATTTTACCCATTGTGAAAGTGTTACTCTTTAAATGTAATAAAACTTCTATTGGGTTTAATAGAACTTAAACTTTTTATCTCGGGTATTGTGGTTTCTCAGCTTATTGTAATATGTAGAGTAGAGCACTAGGAATAACAATCCCATTTTTCTCAAAAAAAATTTAAGTGTACATTATTGTTAATTATAGGTACCATGTTGTACAGAAGATGTCTAGAGCTTATTAATCTTGCTTACCTAAAACTTAATGCCTTTTGACTAGTAATTCCCCTTTGTGCCCTTTGACTAGTAATTCCCCATCTCCTTCTACCCTCACCCCCTGTCAACTACCATTCCACTCTTTGATACTGAGTATATGTATTTTTCTATTTTATTATTTTACTTATTTGTTTACCTTAAGGAAGTGGTTGTTTTTTTTTTTTTCTTTTTCTTTTTTTTTATTGAGGTATAATTGACATGTAACACTATATTAGTTTCCGGTGTACACCAGAATGATTCAATATTTGTATATACTGCAAAGTGATCACCGTGATAAATCTAGTTAACATATATCACCACATATAGTTACAGATTTTGGTTTTCTTGTGATGAGGACTTTTTTTTTTAAGATTTTATTTATTTTTGCTAGAGAGAGAAAGAGCATGAGTGGGGGGTGGGGGGCAGAAGGAGAAGCAGACTCCCCACTGAGCAGGGAGCCCAGTGTGGGGCTTGATCCCAGCACCCCAGGATCATGACCTGAGCTGAAGGTGGACACTTAACCAACTGAGCCCCCCCAGGTGCCCGATGAGGACTTTTAAGATCTTAGCAGCCTTCAAATATTCAATACAGTATTATTAACTATAGTCACCATGTGATACAATACATCCCCTCCCACTTAATTATTTTATAACTGCAACTTTGTACCTTTTGACTTCCTTCATCCATTTCTCCTCCCCTCTCCCCACCCTTCTACCTCTGGCAACCACCGATCTGCTTTTTATCTCTGAGCTTATTTTCATTGTCGTTATGACTGTTAGTTTTTAATTTCACATATAGGTGAGATCACATGGCATTTGTCTTTCTCTGCCTGACATTTCACTTAGCATACCGCCCAAATTTGAATATTTTAGATACCTCATATAAGTGGAATCATGCAGTATTTGTCTTTGTGTGACTTGCATATTTCACTAAACATAATGTCCTCAAGGTTCGTCCACATTGCCACATATTGCAGAATTTCCTTTTTTAGCTTGAAATATTATTTGTGAAGGGGTGTGACCAGGCTAAGCATAAACTGAGAATACTGACACAGGATTTCTGAGGCTTCTCTGTAAAATATTCATCTACAGAGGGGGAGAAGAGATATTTGGTGCTACATAATGCTTAGGATAAAAAAGAGAAAAGAGAAAATTGAGGATAAGACAAGGTCAAGTCCTGGTGCATGTGGGCTCTGAAAATCCTCACTCATTGGTAAAAAGTCTTTTGAAAGAGGCAAGTATTTTTTACACTGACAAATGCCGGAGACTTGAATCAATTTTCATTTTTGTATATAGCATGGACTTATTACTAATAATCTACTAAATAAATTATCAAAGGCCCCTGAAATTTATATTCCTAAATTATATGTATATTATTGGAGCTACCGATGCTCTAATGTAGCAACTTAACAAGTCAGTACATCTTTCCATACAGATAGGCAGAAATTATATGCTCTAAAAGAATGCATTGTTGGTGATATTTTGACTTGGTCTTGATTTCCATTTGCTCACTTTTAAACTTTTAATTATAAATTATTATCTATTTAATATGTTGTGGATGTTTGCATAACCCTCGAGCAGGAATTATTTGCATATTTGTGGTCTATAATTTTCCAGTAGCTAGGCTTTAAGACATTTATATGCTGTAGTTAAAACATGAATCATCATATCCCTATTGCTAAAGGAAACAGATATATAGTCCTCCAAAAATTGTTTATAGAGTGTGATACTTCATTGGTGATTTGTTCTTTATGGGCTTGGGAAAAATACATGTGAAAAATTGCAAAATAACCTCAAGGTAAGTGTAATAAAATTATTCCCTTATTTTAAAATTGGTATGGCACCTGGGTTATAAATAAGGGATATAAGCTCATAGTATAAGCCTTATGGCATATTTAAAAAAAAAGAAATGCCTATATATTTTGTATTTATTACCTATTGTTGCATAACAAAATATTCCAAAATAGTAGCTTAAAACAACAATAATACTTATTATCTCTTGGTGTCTATGGATCAGTAATTTCAAGTGGACACAATAGGGATGCTTTGCCTCTGTTCTCTGATGTCTGCGGCCTCAGATGAAGACTAGAAGTTTGGGGCCTGAAATCATCTGAAGGCTTGGCTAAAGCTGGGAGATCCACTTCCAAGTTGACTCACTCACATGATAGCAAGTTCGTTTTTTCCTACATGGACTTCATACATGCACTCCTCCACAGGGCTACCAATATGCCCTCACAGCATGATGCTAGCTTCTCATTACAGAGAGTGAGCCAAGAGAAGGAAATGGAAACTTCAATTCCTTTTATGGTCTAGCCTTAGAAATTGAATGTCCATTTTGCAATATTTTATTCATTAGAAGGAGCCGCTAGTCAGTCTTCCATTCAACTTTTGAAATTAGGTAATTATGTTCCAACTCTTGAAAGAAGCACATACAGAAATAAATGGTAAGAATACAAACTTGTCTAACTTTCTGAAGTTGTTCAAGTTATTGGGATAAACTAGAGACATTTAGCTGTTGTTGTTATTTTATTAGTATTATCCTTCACAATCACAATTTGAATCATATGCTTGGGAGGTGTGGAATATCTTGATTAAATTAAACAGATTAAGAATACTTTTCAGGAATCAATTACAAAGAATGTATGGTTTGTAAACTAAAAGCACATTAGTATTGGGATACATGAGACAATATTTTGAGGAAGAAATTCATGTCTAACAAATTCGAATAAAGATGAATGAAGTACAACTCTCCTACGATCTCAGATATTAAAATTAAGACAATAGTCAAGTTTTCAACCAAGATAAGAAGTTATCTAGGTTAAGACATCACAAGGAATGAGTTGAGAAAAAAGGAGACTTGAAATAATTTTTTTTGAAATGCAAGAATTTTTAAGAATATTTAAAAGCCATATAACTAGAAATTAACTAAAAAATTCCTTAATATTCATTTCTAATTAGTATTTTATAATCTGCTATATTTATCAGCTATTGTGATTTCTGTATTTATAAAATAAAGTGACTCTTTTAATTATATAATCATGGATATAAGGTCAATAGCTACTAGTCCCACTTCTTTCCCAGACATTCACTTCATTATGAACTTATGTGTGATTTATCACTGAATCTCTGTTGATGTTTTAAATTTCACTATCACAGAAGACCACAATTTGGGGTGCCTGGGTGGCTCAGTCGTTAAGCATCTGCCTTCGGCTCAGGTCATGATCCCAGGGTATCCTGGGATGGAGCCCCACATCAGGCTCCCTGCTCAGTGGGAAGCCTGCTTCTCCCTCTCCCACTTCCCCTGCTTGTGTTCCCTCTCTCACCGTGTCTCACTCTGTCAAATAAATAAAATATTTAAAAAAAAAGAAGACCCCAATTTTATGGACTTTTACCCATTGGTCATTTGTATGATTTCTTTAGAGTAATGTCTAGTGAAGTCCTTTGTTCATTTTAGTAATTGTATTTGTTGTTTTTGCTATTTCCACTTAATTTTACTTTTTTGCCTGTTCTTTTTAGTGTCATATCCAAGAAGTCATTGCCTAAACCAATGTCATGAAGTTTTTTTTTTTCTTTAGGTTTTCTTCTAGGACTTTACAATCCTTTTGTTCATTTGTTTCTTCCTTATTAAGTTAATGAAAGCATCTCCTCTTTCTTGTTCTCTGACGGACCTCTCTTGTTCTGAATAGGTAACATCAACACTGGTTTCACAGAGCTGATTGAAGATATCTGTAGTATCTCTCCATAGGGAGGAAATGTTCCTTTTTTTTTTTTTTAGCATTTCACCTCTACTTTCTTTCTCTGCCAAATTATGTCCACACCTGTGTAAACATCTAAACTCATGATCCATTACACCATTTAAGTCATTTTGTTATTAATGATTACTTTGCATCTTTAAATATTTTCTTCTGCATTACATATTACCTTTCATAGCTCTACTCTTAAATCTAATCGGAAAGTAATGCTTTTATTTTTCTCACTTGATCATTTCCAGTACTGCCCTATTTCCGACCCTTTTTTTACCCGTGATATTCTTCAAAGAATGGTTTACTTACATGTTCATTCTTATTGCTGTAAATTTTCCTTAGTTTGAATATAGTACATTTAAAAATATTATTAATTTTATTTTTGAAGAACACTTGAAAATTTCCATTTTGAAGCTAATATAAATATGCATCTCTAGAGATTTTTCTACAGGTCTCTTGGTAAACATGTGCACACTTTTCTGCTGGGTGCTAGGAGTAAATTTGCTGTTATTTTCATTAACTATTTTCATGTTCAGTTTTAGTAAATAATGCAAAAGGAGTTTAAAAGAGAGATAAAATTGTTTCACTTTGTCAACATACTTGATATTATTAGAATAACATTCAATTTGTAACTTGCTGGTGTTTGTGTTGGAGTAACTCATTGTGGTGTTAATGTTCACTTCCTTCATTATTAAAGAAGTTAAGCATTTTTTCAATGTCCGTGAGCAATTTCATAATCTTTAAAAAAGTGCCTAGTGAAAACTCTAGGCTTTTCTTAGTAATTTGTAAGACTTTATATATTCTGGGTAGATTGTGGATTTATATGTTGTAAATATTTTATCTAATTCTATCTGCTTCTTGTTTTCTCTTATCTATAGCTCTTCATAAACACAAATGTTTCATATAGTCCAAATACATGCATATATACAGTTTTAGATAACTTTGCCCTTTGAAAACTCACAGAGATATTTTCTTATGTTATTTTCTTGTTAGATTTATTATTGTTCCCTTCTCATTTAGCTTTAGAATCCACTTGGAATTGTCTTTTGTGGATATTGTGAAGCAAGAATCAAATTTATTTTTTTTCTCTATAAATATCTAAGTATCCAAGCATAATTTATGAAAAACCAACATTATTATCAATCAAGTATCCTTATATGGTTCTGTCTAGTTCTGGACCCTATTTGCTTTTATTAATCAATTCACCTATTGTGATGTATATATGCATTTCCTCTAATAATTAGGAAAAATCATTTTAATTAATTTGAAAATAGCAACTTTATATTATATTCTTAATTTTTACTTATAGTCATTATATATTAAATATCTATTATGAAAAATTATGGAATTAGTATTCTTTTCTTCTATTCCCATTTTTCTCATTAACATCTGATTTTATTTGATTATGTTACTTATTTGTGTTTACATTTAAACTTAACTATATTTAGACTTTAGTTTCTGATTTATTTAAAATATTTTTGCCTCTTACTCTTTTTTAACCTTCTTTTTTTTTCCTTTCTTGTGTTTATTATACTATTTCTACTTTATCAGAGTTTATAACACCTACATGCAGTTCTGGAACCATCATCCCTTCATTGTTATAGCCTAATTCCTAAAGAGAAGCAGATTATTTTTCACTGCCAGTTATTTTACCTTTACAATTATTTCTTGGTTTTCTTTCAATGGGTTATATAGGAATGATCTATGGAAACAATGTCCTTTCCTGTTAGGTATTTAAAACAATGTTTGAGTTATACAAGGTGAACGAGTTCTAGAGAACATTTTTTGTCTGCAGTTACTGATACTGTATCGTGCACTTAAACGTTTGTTAAAAGGGTAGATATCATTTGAGTGTTTTTACCATAATAAAACCAACCACCACCACCACCACCACCACCAAAACATAGGGCAGTAGGAAACTATTGGAGGTAATGGATATATTTAAAACCTGATTGTGGAGATGGCTTCACAAATGTATACATATGTCAAAACTCATCAAATTGTATAATTTATGTGCAGTTTCTTGTACATCAGTTATACTTCAATAAAGCTGTTAAAAATAAATAAAACTCATTTATAAAGACCTTGAAATGCACTGATGAATGCAAGTGATTTGTATTATTATAAAGCTGATCTAACTCAACATTCAATAAATAATACTGATAATTCTGTAATTTTTTAAAGTTAAAAATAAAACTAATTTCCTTTGACTTTACATTTAACTGATAGTTCAGATATATTTTGTTCTGTTTCACTTTCTTTATTTATTGATTCAGTAGACATGTCCCCACTATATTTTAGTGTCTGATATTGCTTTGCAAAAGTCTTAGGCTATTCTATAGTTTTCCCAGTAAAATGATTTTATCTTTTTGCTTGGCTATCCAAAATGCTTTTTTATATACCTATGAATGCTAATTTATTTTCTAGAATATGTTTTTATGATGGTCATTCTGAATCATTTCCTAAAATATAGTATATTTAAAATGTAAATTAAAATTTTTCCATTAATTTCAGAAACAAAAGTTATATCTTAAAATTTTTGTTCTGCTTTATTATTTAAATTTTATTGTTTAGAGACTTTAGTTGTGTATATACTAGATGTTTGTTCCTAATTATGTGTCATTTCATCTATTATATTCTTCCTTTTTTAAGTTTATTTATTTCATTTCCATTTTCATTTCTGGTTTCCTGATTTCTTAGTATGTTTTCAACATTATCTTCCTTAGTGTCTTTTCTACTTTACTTTCTTTTCTATGACGATTTAATTTTATTTTCCACATCTTTTCTATGCCTCAACAGCAAAAGAGCAAAAGTCTGATATTCTTCTCATGCATTTCCATCTTTTATAAAAGCTCTTAGATTTCTGTTATATATTATTATTTCATACAAGAGATTTTTCTTTTCTTTCCTTTTCATTCATTTTTCTTTATTCCATTCATGGCAAAACAATTCATTTTAATTGTCCTTTATTTCATAAAAAAAAAACACATTTTTTTTCTGGGGATTGCTTTCTTACATGACATTTGTTTTTGTTTTGTTTTGTTTTGTTTTATCTCATCTGTGTTTGACTCATAATGTCTTCATGTGATCCTTTGCTGTTTCTTTCCAACTTCTTATTTTTGAAAGATAAGTGTTTTTCCTGGGTTAATTATTTGAAACCAACTTCTGCAGGGGAAGGAGCCAGGACCATGTGCATGTCTTTCAGGTATAACAGGTTACTCAGTATAAGACTATTATCCAGGGTGAGACCGTTAGATTTTACTCCTACCAGCCAATGAAAATAAGCAGCTGGAGTTTATTCAAGATACAAAAATCTCTCCATTTCCTTGCCACTGCAGTGACCTATATCTTCCTTCAAATATGGTTTCTCTTTGTGATTCCTTCAGTAGCTATAACTCCTCTGCTTCTTAGAAGTTACCCTAGTGTAGGGAGAATTCTAATTCCAGAACAATCACTTGTCCCCATTCTTCCAAACAAGGGATTTAGGTTTTTCATCTCAAATGTATTTGTGTTTCTAATAAATATGTTCCTAGCTATCTCTGAAACCTACAATTGCAGTGTCTCTTTTGCTTTACTTCTATTTGCATATACCACTGCTCAGCCTGGACTTCTCCATGCAGATTTCCATTTATTTTGGAATTTAGTGGTATTGCTGCCTCTTAATATCTTTGTGTCTACTTCTTATTCCTTTTGTTGCTTTGAAGTGATTTTGACAAAGATTACTCTATCAATGTGGATGTCTCTGCTATCTTTTACCTCAATCATCTTTATATTTCATTTGTGACCTATTTAGTACTCCTTAGGACACTACAATATTTTCTTGTTTTTAGTTTTTTTGTCTTAGATTGAAAGCCCCTGAACGCAGTTTTTCTTTTCTTTTTCTAATTTATCTATACACTGTGAAGTACTTAGCTTAGTGCCTCATACACAAAAGGATGTGAATAATGGAAATGGTTGTTAAGAAGACAGATGATTTAGCTCTATGAATAAAGATTTTTGTTTTAAGGTTCAGTTTTGGAAAAACTAAAGATTTATCTAGATAAAAAGATTGATTATGAAACACCAGAGCCTTAGGTTTCTTGCATCATTAAGGGTGAGATTTGTAGAATGAGGATATACTTTCAGTTAAAATTAATGAAAAGGAGGCATAAAATTCAAATTAATTGGCTTGAACGTTGTGTACTATATCTGATCTTGCTCTAAAACTGGAATGGAACTAAATGGGTCAGGACTGGTCTGACTTCTGATCTAGATTGAATTTAATTCAATTCATAGGAAAGAGAAAAAAAAAAAAAACATTTCACTTATGAAATCAAATTAAATAAATTTTGTTGAATTCATTGGTTTGAATTGGTACAGTTTATTATGCTTTGACCAGATTGACTTCAATTGAAAAAGTGTAATGGAATTATATGGATTAGATAAGTGAGGGATGTTCTGAATTGAACAGAATGTCATAAATGAGCCTGGTCTTAGGTGATATGCTGGCTTTGTATTTAAATGAAAGTGATTTCTTATCTAGATAGAATTTAATAGAAAACGCTTTCTTAGAGAATTATGCTGAAAGTATTTCTGAACACAAAATTAATAATTCAAACATTTTTAGGGAGAATAACTATTATACTATTTTTAGTCTACTTTCTTGTTACCTCAAACACATTCTCTCTCTCTCTCTCTCAAGTATTTTTTTCTGATCTGCTATTCTGGCATTATTTCCCTTCATAAATACATGTTAAAATTTCCAAAAGGCTAGACTGCATATCCATAAGAGGAACCTACATTTTTATTTCTCATTATCTGTTTCCTTCTCAAAAAAAAAAATACTTCACTAATTCTGTCCTCAAGAAACCACCTACAGAAGTAGAAATAATTCAATTTATTTCTTAAAACTTTTTTCTATATAAGAATTTTAAAGAATCCTGGCAATCCTTGACACAATCCATATGGCATATTGTTAAAAACTCCAGAAGTCAATATAAACCCAGTTTCTAGAGAAACGTCAAGTTCATTAACAACAAGAAAGATAAGTTGGCTCATTTTGACAAGTAAAGACAACAGGTAATTGACAAACATGGGGATTCTCAGCTTTAAAGATTTGAGATGATCTAAACAAAAAAGAAAGAAAAGTACAGTACAAGGTATAATTGCTAATGAAATTAAGATTTCTTTCATCCACACAAGTGTAAATATGACATTCTAAACCTACAATCCTGACATTTAATCACAGTTTTCTTCATGGCCTGTGGTAAGAAGACATTTTCCCTTTCTTCTGTAGGATTTCGTATGGGAGAACTCATCTAGCAATGTGACAATCTAGAAAAAAATGATATATCCACATTTGTAAAATTTCCATTTCTAATTAAATAAGCATCTTCTATACATAAAGATATTTTTGCATTAAATTAGAGTTTTGACCAAATAACAAAGGGACACAGTTGACTATTTTTCCCCTAAAAGTCTATTTCTGTATTTTAGATAAAATAGAATTTCTCTGTCTTCATAAAAAAAAAAAATACAGTTTTTTTTTAATCAACTAAATTGGAACCATCCATTTGAAAACTAATTTTTGTGTTTAACAATATAATGTATTACTTTAGGTTTGGTCACATGAAAATTTGTACTCTTTCACTCTTTACACCTCAGAGAAAGTATAGTGAAGGATTACTTTCCTATGTAGTATCTTAATTTTTTAATTAATTTTTTATTTTTTATTTGTTTTTTTTTTTTTTTTTGGGTGGAGGTGAAGTGAAGTGCAGATAAATTAGTTTGTAAGACCAGTGATGCTCACTCAAACATAAAGATATACGGTTTTGTGTGGACCAATGAAATCAAAATATTCTGAGTAGAATATTTTGCAAGTTTATATTTGTAATCATTCTGACAATATTGCAAACGTACATTTGTAATCATTTGTAATCATTTCTTACACACATTGCAGTTTGAGAATATTTGCATTACTCTTTCTTATGCATCGTGGTAGGAGATTTTTTAATTCTGAAGTCTTAAGCTGTATGGAGGAAATTCAGGCAGTTCTGGGTTCCAAATCTGGCTATGCTACAGCTGAGATCTATGACTTCAAGCAACTTCTTTTCTCTGATTCCCAGTCTCCCTGACTACAAAGTATGATATCAACTTCAAAAATGTCACATGATGATTAACTTAAAATACTTTGATAAAATGCCTAGAACAGTGTAGTTACTGAACAAATGCTACATTAATTGGAATAATCAAACTGCTTCAGTGAATGTGACATTCACTCTTGGTAGAAAAATCCATTCTATTGACTAAGTTATTCCTTGTGTTATAATTTTCCAGAGTATCCTTGTTATTGTTTTTCTTCTAGGTATAGATTATAGGAACTTAGTTCTTTTTCTTTTAACTCACATGACTTTGAAGAATTCACCTTCATCTATTTGACAACATACTAATTTCCATGAGGGAAATATGCTTAGAGCTCCTCATTCTATATTTTATTTTATTACATGCTATGATGTGTTCGATATCTAGTTTTCTTAATTTTTCCCCCAAGTTTTTTTCAAGGAAAAAAGAATTTATATACTTTTATGTGCTTGTTCCGACCTGAAACTAAGAAAAGAAAAGTTACCTGAAAAAATTAAAAAGGCTAAAATTCCTTTTAGCCAAGTCTCTCTCCTTGATTCATTTTCAGCTTCGGCATACATTATTATTATGTCTCCCTAACAACAGAAGTAGAAGATCTAAAACATAAAAATGTTTTAATGTCTCAGCTACTTTTCAATAGCCCATGCCAATAATTATTTTGTAGAAATTTAGGTAAATATCAATCCTGAATTATTTTACTCCTGTTAAGTAATTGTGATGTTATCTCCCATTATATTGTATTTGATTACAATTGATCAAGAAGTCTTTTTCAAACAACTACTGTCTGTAAAGAACTCTCCACTAAGCCTTGCTTTGAGTATAGTTTTCAACAATTTCATTTCCTCTCCAAGGGACTCAAGTTGGTAATAAAGTACCACGTATACCAATTAACAGAGAAGCATATGTGATATATAAAGATTTGATCACTGACTGGTATTGACTGAAGAAATTTAAAGAAGGTATAAAATGTTAAATATGAGTACATAAAGTAGGGAGACAAATGGAATCTCTGGTTACTCAAAATAATCAAATATTCATTGAGCGAAGACTACATGCAGACATTTTTATCTCATCTTTGTAAAGATAGTTTATTAGAGAAAAAAATAGATATCCTGGTTTGATGAGCTTATTCCTTTTAGCCAAGTCTTTTCAGATCCTTTAAATATTGAAATAGTCATTGTTCTGGGACTTGAAAACAATTTGTTGTGTGTGCAGTCTGCCTAGAGAACCACATGTTTTGTAATCAAGAATGTTCTCCTTGAAGGTAAGGGAATGAGATTGATTGGTTAGGTCACACTGCTATGTAGTTTAAAGCTTATTTGGTGATAAATTCAAACTTGAAGAATGTCAAGCCATATATAAAATTAACCAGGGACCACAAAACTTTTACTGTAAAGGGCCAGATAGAATATATTTTAGGTTTGCAGCTCATGGAACTCCACAACTACTTGTCTCTGCCATTGCAGCATGGAACTAGTCATAAACAACACATAAATGAATGGGCATGGCTGTGTTCCAATAATATTTAATTTAATGTTTTACTTAAAATACTGAGGTAGGTCAGATTTGGTCCTTGGGTCAACATTATTAATCCTTGGCATAGACATATAATATGCCAATAAGCTTTATGCATATAAAGAATTATTGTGCTCTTCCAAATTTTAACTTTTTACTGTGTACCATGTATCTTAAAGGAGAATGCCAATAACTTCTGTGTATCTACTGTGTTCCAAGCATTTGTGTTAGAGTCTTTATCATTATAACATCCCTTTACAAAAGATTGTGTCCTTACATGTTATAGCCAGCATCCAAGATTATCCCTAGTGCGCTCTTGTCTCCTGGTACCCAGACCCTAAGTGATTCCCTTTCCATATTGAATTAGGACAAACTTGTAATAGGATGTTGTAGAAATGATGTTTTGTAATTTCTGTGAATAGGTCACTTTAAAAATGGTGGTTTCCTCCTTGCATTCTCCTGGACCAGTTGCTCTGAGAGAAGCCATGTCCTGAATCCCAGGGAGAAGTCTACATGGTGAGAAACTGAGGCCTCTTATCAACAACAAACATTAATTTGCAAATTGTGTGAGTGAGCTGACTTGGAAGCAGATCCTCAAAACCACAGTCTAGCCTTCAGATGCCTAAAGCCCTGACCAACCCCTTGACTGTAATTTCATGAGAGACCCTGAACCAGAACCACTCAACCAATATATTCTGTGATTCCTGATCCAAAGAAACCACGTAAGATACTGCTTTAAATTGTTAAGGTTTTTTTCCCCAGCAATGATAACTAAAACATAATTGTATAGATGAAAGGACAGCAAACTTTTTCTGTAACAGGGCAGGTATCAAGTATTTTAGGCTTTCTGGTCTCTATGGTCTCTGTTGCACCTACTCAACTCTGCTAGTGTAATGCAAAAGCACCCATAGGCACTATATAATTGCCTATATATAGGCATGGATGTTTTAATAAAACTTGACTTCCAGAAACAGAGGGTGGGTTCAATTTGGCTTATATGTCTGAGTTTTCTGATCCCTGTTAGAGTGAACCAAAAAAACAAAACAAAAACAAAAACAAAATCTGAAAAGTTGGGTAACATCTTCACAAAATAGTAATCAATTTACTTATGTGATGATTATCAAAGTAGAAATCTTTTATTTATTTATCTATTTATTTATTTGAGAGAGAGTGAGCCCGTGTGCAAGCAGGGGGAGGGGCAAAGGAGGAGGGAGAAAGAATCTCAAGCAGACTTCTGTGCTGAGCTCAATGTGGGGCTCGATCTTATGACCCTGAGATCGTGACCTGAGCTGAAACCAGAGTGGGACACTTAACCAATCAAGCCACCCAGGTGCCCCTGTTTTGTAGATTTTTTAATTGAAAATATTTATTAATGGGAATAGGTAAGTACTTCAAAGGATTAAGATTTTGAAATTTTTTTGCAGATTGTGACACAACAAAAATTTTGATAACTGTGTTGATTTGAACCTAAGAGATTAAGGTTATAACCTGTACTGATGAATTCCCTTTTAAGATGTAAGTGGGTGGCCTATGCATATAGCTGACCAGTTAGTTTCTGTGCCTGCCTCTCTACTTCAAATTTACACCATTTCATTTTTTTGAAACAGATATGCCTGTCCTAGATTCTGTCTTATATATTTCAAAAAATAAAAAAAATATAATAAGGTAGGATCATGACTCATGTGAAACAGAGGGTTTCAATCAACTTGTCCAAATCAATGAACAATTTCTTTGCGTGAAGTACTGTTAAGACTAGATCAAATCTCAATTTCAATGTATTCTAAGATAGTCAAGGGTGATGGGTTATTCCAGAATTTTGTCATGACAAACAATGGTAGAATTTTTAAACAAATCACTAGAAGGGCATTACATTATTTTAATGATTAATGATGACTATTACAAAATATTATTTCACTGAATGATGTAGTTTGCCACTCAAATGCTCTGACTGCTATGAATCAAATAGGATTTTTTAGTGATTTACACATGCAGCTTTAAGGTGAGTTCCTTATTTTAATGAAAGATTCATCGCTCATAAAATGTGGAGAAAGGTGAATTATAGGACAGTTTGACAAAATGAAGGCAGCTTAGGCATTTGACCTTTCTGAGAAACTTCCTACAATAAATTCCTAGAGGTAGGACAGTGGACAAATAATCTTAGTTGAATTCCCTGAATTTATACTCAGGAGTATTTAGACTTACAATATTTAAATGACTTACTTAAGGTGAAAAATGAGTATGTGTCAAAATGAAGACAAAATACGGAGATTTCTGGGCGCCTGGGTGGCTCAGTTGGTTAAGCGACTGCCTTCGGCTCAGGTCATGATCCTGGAGTCCCGGGATCGAGTCCCGTGTCGGGCTCCCTGCTCGGCAGGGAGTCTGCTTCTCCCTCTGACCCTCCCCTCTCTCATGCTCTCTCTATCTCATTCTCTCTCTCAAATAAATAAATAAAATCTTTAAAAAAAAATACGGAGATTTCCAATCATCTTTTTCATTGTGTAATGCAGTTTTATTTTTTTATTTTTATTTTTTTAAGATTTATTTATTTATTTTGGAGCGAGCGAGCGAGAGAGAGAGAGAGGCCGAGTGAGCAAGCAGGTGAGGGGCAGAGAGGGATGGAGAAAAGCAGACTCCCTACTTGAGTAGGGAGCCTGACATGGGGCTCAATCCCAGGACCCTGAGATCATGACCTGAGCTGAAATCAAGAGTGAGACACTTAATCGACTGAAGCCACTCAGGCGCCCCTGTAATGCAGCTTTAAATACAAAACTAGCACAAAATGATAAAAGGCATCTCATGCTGCAGTGGGTGCTGCCACTCAGCTTATAGCTTATCACTTTCCAAATCTGTACAAAGATAACTTTCATAATCATCAGAATCATGGATTAGCCTGAAAATTAAATTGAGTATTACAGCCAATTAATTGCATGTTAGGCAATGTCATTCATATATATACCTGATGTTCATGATGATGAAAATTCATTCACCTGTGATTCAGAAACACTTGGATCTTATTCAGCTTCAGTTCCACCAATTTTTTTGCTGCGTGGCTCTGGTCAAACTGTCTCTGAGTATCAGTATCAGAGTTTATATGAGAATCAAGGTTGGTACTCTATTTGTAACTAAAACAGAATAAGCATTCTTCAAAGCCATTACCCAATGGAGTCAATGATGGATGGAAGTAATTAAACATTGTAAAGTTACGTCTCATGGTCAAGAGACCATTTACATAGTGCTTTGAATATCATTCACCTTTCTATGGTAAAGCATGACCTGATACACTACACCAAAGCCTATCTCACATTTGTAAAAATTTCCCTGTAACATTTATTAGTTTATTTTCTTTTCCATCAGATCATATGCTTCCTGAGGAATTGTGTTTAATTTCTTTCCTACAGCATTACCCTAGGACACTAATGGGGGCATAAAAAAAGTCCTAATAAACATATTTTTATGAACCAGAAGAGCTTACTGAAGAACCAATTCCACCTGAGTCTCACCCACAAAATAATCAAAACACCAAGTTTATTTATCTAACAGTCTAGATATTATCTATCTATCCACATACAGCTAACTTTCCTACGCATTTTTTAATTATTTTTTTAAGATTTAAGATTATTCATTTATTCATTTATTCATTTTAAGATTTATTCATTCATTTAGAGAGAGAGAGAGCGAGTGCAAGTGTGTGGGGCAGGGTGAGGGGCAGAGCGAGAGGCAAAGAGAACCTCAAGCAGACTCCACACTGAGCAGTGAGCCGATGCGGGGCTTGATCTCATGACCCTGAGATCACAACCCGTTCTGAAACCAAGAGTCAGGCGCTTAACTGACTGAGCCACTTGGGTGCCCCTTTCCTAGGCATTTTAAACTTTATTGGAAAATTTCCAGAGGAAAGGAGACTATCTAGGAGGGTAGACTGTCTGAAAAGAGTGAATATACATGTTATCTTTATTGTTGTGGTTGCAACTCTTACGGAGGACTTTGCAGCATGTTCTCTGTGTCAGTAGATGGTTTATTTTCAGATAGTTTATATAAGGATTGCTATCAATTTCTCCATTGTTTATCTTTACAGCCAGAAAATACTCATGCACCCCATTCTCTTTTATATTTAATACATTAGTAATCATGCATATTATGTGAAAGTCTTTTTAAAGTGTAACTTACTGAATACATGTCTAAGAGATAATGATAGCAGAGAAGGTAAGGGTTAAGACAATAGAAGAGTAGAAGGAGGAAGAGCAGGGAAGGAGGAGGAGGATGAAGGAGAAAGGAAGAGTAGGAGGAGGGAAAGAAGAAGAAAATGGGGTGGTGATTATTCTTTTGTTATTGTTCTACCTCTGGTAATGAGGACAAGGAACAGAGAGCTGAGGGTAGATGCCCACATTAAATAAATTAATAAATTAGTAAAGCAGAATTTATGTGTCCTAGATTTACTGTTAATACATTATTAGAATAAAATAGAAAGTTACTACCTAAATCCTATATGTTAAGTCTAGTTAGTAGATTTCATGTGTGTGTGTGTGTGTGTGTATTACACAGATGAAGTTAGCTCTTGCATACAGCTGGGTCTCTTTCCCCACTTGGTTCTGTATTAAGTATACTAAACATTCCTGATTTTATATTTATTTCACTCATTTGATGTCTGACTTTGTCTTTGGTCATTTATTTTCTATACTACAGAAGAAATCACAAAATGCATTTAAAAATTTATTTATGCGATCTGAATAAAAATGTCATGTCATTGTAAATCATTTCCCCAAATCTTTGTAAAGTATATATACAGTTTTTTTTTCTTTATTTCCCCTGTGATAGACAATTAGACACATCAAAGAATTTATCAGGAACTTATCCCATAGTTCAGACTCTGTGAAATCAGAGCTTCCATATAAGACGGATCAGTTTCAACTGCTCCATGACATATTGTGAAAGTGATATTAATATTCAATGACTTTTAAAGAGCTGTCTAGGGTGCCCGGGTGGTTCAGTTGGTTAAGCGACTGCTTTCAGCTGTCACGATCCCGGAGTCCTGGGATCGAATCCCACATCAGGCTACCGGCTCAGCGGGGAGCCTGCTTCTCCCTCTGACCCTCTCCCCTCTCACACTGTTTCTCTCTCGCTCGCTCTCTAATAAATAAATAAATAAAATCTTAAAAAAAAAAAAGAGCTGTCTAAACCCTCACTAATTTATTCAGATTACTAAGTTAAACAGTGCCAGAAAATATGTATTTACAAATTATTTTCTTTCAATGTGTTGTTTCCTTATTTTTCTGACTTTTATATTGATATATAGCTGCTTTATCCTTCATGTTACTAAGTAGGAAAATGAATATTTTATGCTGTGGAGTCCTATTATTGCTAATGGAGTCATTTTATCTTTAGATTTTATTAATGATATTAAAAAAATAAATATGACCATAAAGTCTTACAGTTGCCAGAAAATGGAAGCATGTATCTCAAAATCTCTAATTTCTGAACATTAATGCTGGCACTTCCATACCCTCCAAGTTCATTACATCCTTTCCTCCCTTCTAAAAGAGGCTAGATTGCTCTCTTACCAGTTCCATTTCACTCAAGTAATTGACCATTTTCATTTTCTTTTTTATCCTGGGCTGACTTGGTTGCAGAATTTTTTATTTAGCTTGAGCTCTCTAGAATTAAGGTCATTCTGGAAACTAAACATAGTACATCAGACTTACCAATTAGGCTACTGAAGTTACCCTTAAAGTGGACTTATGGGTATCAGTATCATCTTCGTAAGATGCTTACAAACTCACAAACCTTTATCTCTAGGGAAGAAAGATTCTAGGAAATACTGCACTTTTTTATTAAAAATAGTTCTGCATTCTTGGGTTGCCACTTCTTGGATATGTGGCCATCAAAGGGTTGTTCATTCTTCCTTCTGGCGCCAACTGACAACTGGTATTTGGATACTGAAATAGGTTATCTAGATATTTGCTTCACAGTGGGTGGAAGATCTATCTGACCTTTAGTCATCTGCTTAAAACCTTACTTGAAGATGAGTGGATTAGTTGTTATGGTCACAAAAATGTATCCTTTTGAGTACTGGAGACCTGAATTCTACCTCCTGCTTAATTATGTTATAGCTATATGATATTGGCAATTCATTTAACCAATTTGTCTAACTTCCCCATGTATTTATCAATCTATAACTTCTACCAAATCTGAGTTATAAATGATAAAATATTATATAAGTGAAAGGGTTTTTTTTCAAGATTTTATTTTTAAGTAATCTCTACACCCTACATGGGGTTCAAACTCACAATCCTGAGATCAAGAGTCGCATGCTATACTGACTGAGCCAGCCAGGCATCCCAATGAAAGTATTTTTAAGGGCACTGTTGAACTGTTAAATCTTTTTGCTACTATAGTACATTGAAATTATTTTAATTTCATGGCATAATTTAAAAAAGTGATCTAATATGTCATTCTTCCACAATAGGTTTAGCCAATTAATAGTCAAAGGCAAAAACAAACAAACAAAAAACCCCTTAAAGTGATAACATTATTTATTTAAAATATTCACACTCTTCTTGTGATTGATGAACAAATCCAAAAGTTTCATGATTCTTAAGGGTCACTGTTATGATTAGCAACATTATTGACATTGGAAGACAGCTGTGGAGAAATTAAAAGTTGTGGCCAAGGATGGTCACATAAATAACTTCAGTCTCTCAAGGTGGCATTGAATTTTAGTTAATTCACCTTATTAAGAGAATAATTGCTCTCCAGTGTAATGTGCATACCCTCTACAACATGACCCAAGCCTTTGAAAAGATTTAAGTTAGAACTGACCTGATGCTGTATTATTGCCAATTATAAAAAAAGGTAGATTTTTGCCAATCAAAATACATGAGATGATTTAAAACTTATCATCCAAATAGATTCAAGTTCATATAAATCTGAATTATGTATCACTAAAAATGAACGTAAATGACATAATTGACAAAAGAATCAAATCCTTATATCTATTAGTTAACCCATTCTTCCATTAGGAAGTATCCCTAGGAAGTAGAAGTGTCATCAAACATTTGTTAGGCCTAGATTGGAGCTGTGGCAGAGTTTGAACATGTGGGATGGTGGTCTATGTATCAAATGTTTGATATTAGGCAATGATGGTATAAGAATATTTTTACATACATAAGTATATGCAAACACTTATTTTTTACATACATGCATTTTAGTGATTCAGAGGATTCTTATTTTCTTCTGTTTTTTTGACAGTATCTCATGGGCTGGAGATCTCTGGATAGGTGAAATATTGCTATACTAGGACATCTCATTTAAAGCTAGCTGGTTACACTTCTAGGGAGTTATGATAGAGAAAACAGTAATAAATTGCTTGTGAAGAGTACTAAAATACCTCAAAATGATTTCCTAAATAGTTTTCTTCCAACTTGCTGGAAGGGAGATTACTTACAAAGCTGGATAAAATTAGTTCAGAGTGAATTTCCAACAGTTTACTGACACTAGCCATTACAAAGTAGCCCCAACTATTAGTAAGCTAAGCTCAGTTACATCTCCTCTTATATTACCTTTGAATTGTTCTTGAAACATTGCTTATTCTCTGGACAGCATTGCCAATACAGTTTAGCTAAGTGTGAGGCCTGCCCGTCAGCATCCTAGCTCAGTTTTGCTAACCGTTTGGAGAGTAATTATTCCCCAGAGGTTATAGCATGCTCTGTGCAATATGTGCTGAGCAGTGTGACAAGAAATTCTGATAGATTCAAGCCTGGTCTCCTGCCAACTCAAACAGTATAGGAGGATTCTCAGATCCTAAAATACTTTAGGTACACAAAGCCAAGCAAGATCTTCTGGACACCTTCCTTTGATTTTAATTTTTAAAATCAGTGGGTTCCTTGAACATCATAGTTTACTTTACAACAGAGAACTGAAAAATACCACCCCAAATTTATTCTTTTCCATTTTCCTGGGTAACGCAGGCTATTGGAATGAAGGGATTTCAAGTTGCAGCTCTCCTGTTGCATTAAATTGGGCCATTTTGCCAAATAGGATGCAACTGATGCAACTTAATATGACACAGCAGATAGGGATTTCTGCCTTTGAACTGTCAATATTTAATCTTTTGTAGCATATAAACAGATAAACTAACCCAAGCTTTTGAAAAACACAGCAATAAAATGCATATTCTCTTTGAAAATACATAACTAAAGAATACCATACCTGATGAAATATTTAACTTTTTGGTTGATGTATGGATATGCTATTTTTCTAACAGTCTTGAAAAATTCAATATTCATTTAAAATATTAAAATACCACATAGATTTGTATCAAGAATATAAATAGGCTTTATTAAATTATTATAATTGATAATATTTTAGTGTTGCATTGCTTCAAGTTAGCTAAATAAAATACCCTTCAAGAATGATACTGTATACTCATCATTGAGAAGGAAACTGTGTGACAAGAGGAAAAAGATCCTAATTTTTTTATTGTCTTTTAGAATCTTAATGAGCTTTTATACAAAGTAAAAGTGAACACCCACATTAATATCTTTCCCCATGAGCCTAATAATACCTAATAAAACAAAGTAGGATGTAATTTAAAAATAACTATAGAATATTAGTAAAACAGAAATATTCGATTTCAGAAATTTTAAGCATATTAATGGGGATTAATTGGCATGCCATTTTATATGCCACATGTTAACAAAGTTGGGGTAACTGGAAACAATCATTTTAAAATTATTCTTTGCAAGAGACTAAATTTTAGGTGCATAAGGGGTCAAGTAAGAATCATTTATTTAATAAAATTTTATTAAGCTTTTACTTAATATAACCCCTGCTATATGCCCAGAGATGACAGCATGGCAGTGGGTAAAAGGTCCCTGCTCTTTGTCTGCCTTCGGCTCAAGTCATGATCCCAGAGTCCCAGGATCAAGCCCCACATCAGGATCCTTGCTCAGCGGGGAGCCTGCATCTCCCTCTCCTTCCACCCCTCCCCCCAGGCTCATGCTCTCTCTTTCAAATAAATAAGTAAATAAATAAAATCTTTAAAAAAAATAAAAAAAAGTAAAGGTCCCTGCTCTTAACTACTCTTCTATTCACAGGACTGCTTATGGATATTCCCAACCCATTTCCTCTATAAAATTAGACAGTTTTCTACTCTTATACTATGTCTCCAACTGCATTAAGTGACTGAGGACGTTTTGTAGTGGAGTATTTTTCTAATCCAGGTTGCTATGACTTCTCATGTTTTGTTTTCATATTTGTCAAATAATTGACTGATTATTTGGATATCGATATAACAGCAAAAACTACAAGAACACCTCATTGCCTAGGGGACAGGACCGAATTGTAGAGTTGCTTTTAGAAAATCTAATCAAAACCTAATTTATAACCCATATTCCAAGCAATTAAAATTTTCTTTGTTTGCTTTTACTACCATAAATATTATACAACTTATTGTCATTTTGACCTCATGCTCTTCCCACTACTTGCACTTTGCATGAATAATATAGTTGCCAACAGGTTTTCACTTAATTATTTTTCTACAATGATAGAAAAGACCTTTGTTTCATTTTTTTAAGTCTCAAAGCTATTTGTATAACTTATATCCTAAAGAAAGTTGGTTAAAGGTAAGAAGGAGGGTATTAATAAATTGATTCAAAACAATTTATTCAATACCTATTTGTCAGAAATATTGTGATAGTTCCATAAAAGTTGGTCAGATGAGAAATTGATGGGAAATACTCATCAAAAAGGAAAAATAAAAGTGAAAAACAATAAGAAAGTCACCTGGAAATGGAGTTAATTATCAAAGAGGAGGGAACGAACTTTGGCTTAGGGGAGGCTGGGGAGAGATTTAAAAGGAAATCACATGATGGCAAAAGATGAGTTCATAATAGAATGACCTCAGATTTTCAATTGAAATGAATAAACAGAGCCTGAACTTTAGGAAAATTCTTAAGTACTGCAGACAAGTTTTACTTCCTTCTGAAGTTGTCATAATAAATTTAAGTAATTAGGTACATGTGTTTGGGCCAACGTCTCGCTTGTCTGATGTCATCACTGAAGAGACGAATATAGTTGAAGTTTCAGTGTGCAATTATAAATTTAAGTACAGATTCTGCTGCTGCAACAGAAGCCAAATTAACATTTTTTAAAAGGTTTTATTTATTTACTTGACAGAGAGAGACAAAGCCAGAGAAGGAACACAAGCAGGGGGAGTGGGAGAGGGAGAAGCAGGCTTCCCGCTGAGCAGGGAGCCCGATGCGGGGCTCGATCCCTGGACCCTGGGATCATGACCTGAGCTGAAAGCAGATGCCCAAGGACTAAGCCACCCAGGCACCCCCAAATTAACATATTTAATTGTTTAAAAGATAAGAGTTCATTCCTTCTTGAATAGCAGCCCAAGCATAAATAGTCCAGGCTGATATAATGGCTCAAAATGTCAAGAATTCAGGTTCTTCCTATTATTTTGATATTATATCTTTAATACCTCAGGAGCTTAAAATGCTGCTTGAGCTCTTGCCATTATATCTGACTTGATAACAATATAAGCCTCTAAAAATTCACCACTGAATTTCAAAATTATGTGAGCTAATACATTTCCTTTACTGAACTGGATTATTTTTAGTTGTGTTTCTTTTATTTGCGGTCAAAAGAATTCTAACTCATTCAGGCTCTGAATCACCTAGAAGGTAATTTCTAAGCTTCTAACCTTGGACCACTAAAACCTTTCATAATCCGACCATAGCTGAGTCATCTAGTCTGATTGTTCCACTCCCCTGCCATGTACTTAGTATTACAGTGACACAACAAATTACCCACAATTTCCCATACATCTCAAAGTCATTATTTCTTCTCTGTTTCCACTCTTTTTCCATGCTTGGAACGGCCACTTCTCCACACCTGCATTAGCTCTCCCAATCATCATCCGGGACTGAGCTCAGGAATCATTTCTTTCATGATCTTTGCCTGGTCTCCTGGTAGGCAGAGTACCCTTACTCTCCTTTCCAGTAACAACCGGCAAGTATCTCAATCATTGTATTTACTAAAGTGTGCCAAAATTATTTATTTCGTAACTCTAGATTGTGTGTTACATGAGTGGTCTTCACTGTTTCTCCCCCCCCCCCGCTCAAAACATGTTCTGACCCAAAGTAGAAGCTTAATACCAATTATTAAAAAATGAACTAGATAATGAGAAAATAGGGATTGAAACTGTCAATTGCATGACTTTCTCTGCTAGATTTGTTTTTGGAAAAAAAAAAAATATTGGGCTGGAAAGCAAAACACCAGAATTGATTGTGACTTTGCAACTTACTAGTTGTTGTTGTTTTGTTTTTTTTTCTTCTCAGCCCATTCTGTCATCTGTGCTGATGTTTTCATAAGAGGATGCTTTTCTATGGAAATTAGGACTCTTGGCTTCTCTTGCTACCTCTTACTCATTCCTCCTTAAATATAAAAGTTGACTAATATAATGGGTGAACTTGGAAGGAAATGGCAGCAGAACTGTCCAGTTTGACTGCTTCCATATTCATTTTGAGGTGTGCCAACCTGCAGATTTACTTTCTGCTATACACTTTAATACTCTGCCTTTTTAGATGAGTCCTGCAATGGGTCCAGTTATTTGAGTAGCTATGTAAGTAATTATGTATGATTTAATGATGAAGTATTTACAAGCCTACTTACCACAGACCAAACCTCATCTTCCAATGGCTTTATCAGTAACAGAGGTAATGCTTTAATCTCCATCCTGTGTCCATATTTCAATGTGTTCTAAACTAGCATGAGCAAGAGAGAAATGCTCAACAAACAGCACTCTCTAAATCAGTAAAATAATTCATGTCCTCACTGAGTTTTACAAAATTTTAATTGCATGTACCTGACATTATTTCAATGTTAATATAATTAAATGAGTAACACATACTCCACAAACTCAGGGAATTATAGTCTGGGGGAAAATGAGCATATTTCCAGACATTTGACTTATGTAACATTAGGACTATATAAAAATATTAGTGATTCGCCAAACTAACTGATCACTAGAGTCACTGGGAAATGTCTAAAAACTAAAGAATCCCTTATAAATAATAGAGCTACTCAGTCAGACTTTCTGGGGGTGGAACTCAGGACCCTAATCTTGCTTGTTTGCTTGTTTGTTTATAAGCTATTCAGTTGATTCTTATTATCAGCATTTTACCAAAGTTCAGAAAGTATTAATTCAATGCCCTACCATGGTCAAATCTAAGACTTCCAATGATTGATTACACTGACAGCACCAGACAATTCACAGGACTTCAGGAATTATATAATGAGTTATTAAAACTTTTCCACAAAAGTACTCATTTCCAGTGAGATGTTGATTGGTCTCACACAGAACATATACATGTTCCTGTGAAGCAAAGGACTGTAACAAAGCCAAAGTGCCAATTTTGTATCACTTTCTAGTTTCAGAGGCTATCAGCAAATTATGTATTTTTTTTAATTTTTTAAGACTTTATTTATTTATTTGAGAGAGAGAGACACAGCGAGAGAGGGAACACAAGCAGGGGGAGGGGCAGAGGGAGAAGCAGGCTCCCCGCCGAGCAGGGAGCCCGATGCGGGGCTCGATCCCAGGACCCTGGGATCATGACCTGAGCCGAAGGCAGACGCTTAACGACTGAGCCACCCAGGTGCCCCCAAATTATGTATTTTGAATAATCATAAATCCCTCTAGTGAGACAGATGTCTCTAAGCTTTCTTTCTTTCTTTCTTCTTTCTTTCTTCCTTCTTTGCTTCCCTCCTTCCTTTCTTCCTTCCTTCCATGATGACAGAAAAAAGTAAGAGTCCTGAAATCCTTGAGGATTTTTTTTTTTGCCATAAATACTGGACTCGTACATAAACAAGAGCAGAGTACAGAACTCATCTATAGAAAGGAAGAAGGGAGGAATGGAGGGAGGAAAGAAGGGGAAGGGAGGAAAGAAAGAAATGGAAAACCATAGATCAATTACAGAGAAAAATATTGCAGACAGTAGTATGCAAATCAGAAATCAGAATCATTGCAGGGTTAGGAACTACAGAGATTAATGGCTACAATTCTGTACAAAGCTATATAGTGGTTGCCCATTTTATCAAATTTACCTTCCTTCTTTCCTGGAAGTATGGGAGAATTACAGGGTGAGTGCCCCATTTTTCAAATTAGTTTTTTTAAAAGTTCATTTATAACCATTTTATTATAATTATCTATTTATATTTATTATATTTGTAATTTAATTTATATTATATATTATTTATATATTCTATGTATATAGATATACTATTTATAATTTAATTTACTTAACTGACCTTGTAATTAAGCTCTAGACCATATTGTTTTACATATGGCCATGGCTTATTTTTCCAGTAAACTATTTCCATTGGTTCTCTACATCAAATTATATCAGTGTTATTGCTTCCTAGGGCCAAAAGTAGTACTTCAAATTTTTTCAGATTGGGGTGCTTTCCCAGTACAGCATGAGGCTACCAGTCTCTACAACACCACTCTTCTCTCAGAAGTCACATTGTGATGAAATCAGCTGACTTTTTCTCAATATGCCCCATAAATACTGCATATGGAGCACAGAAGCAGCCCTGAAATTGCACAACACTTCTCTCCCCATTAGATTTACAAGATATTCAGGAGAAAAAAGAATGTATGTTCCTTAGTAGAGAACCTATATGTGTGGAAACCAGGAAGGAAAATGACGAACTAGAGGGCTGAACCAAGACACTCAAAACCTGTATTGATCCATCACCAAATGGAAAGAAAGAAATTTCTGAGGAAATTGCAGAGTATGCAGCACCAGTACGTATCCAAAAAGGCAAGGACAGATTCGCCTCAGGAAACAGGACTGACATGTATGGTTTATTCGTTCCCACCTCTGAAATTTCCTCAATCTGCCAACTTTGAGCCGTTGGCAAAGTATTTCTTGGCTGTGGGTTTGGTCCTAGGATTTCTTGGTTCTTTTGTTCCTGCAACTGCTGCATACTTCAGAATCTCTACAGATCTTCTTTCAGTGTCCAGGCTTCTTGCACTATGACATAGTTTCCTTTAGTCCTTTCTTCCCTTTATATGTTTGCCAAAATTGAGACTAGTCCTTCTATTAAGAGTTACAACTGGGCAGCCAACATAGCAGTATTTCATTTTTTCTTTGTGTCTCTCTAGTTTGTTTAAAACTTATTCCATGCTGCTAAGATTTGAGCGATAGTCTGTCCCAGCCATTCTATAATCCTCCTCTTTAATTTAGGATTGGGTAATCAACAAGAATGCCCAGGCCAACTTAGGATCCTAAGACTAGAGTGGGATTTCGATCTGCCCCCCCACCCAAGTTTTATGCCAATGAATTTTGAGAAACCTCAATGAATCTTTTGATGGAAATCAATGGGGGAACTCACCTGACTTCTGGGTATGCCCTCAGCAACTTCTCCCCGCTCGCTCTTTGCAGAAAGCCTTCAAGTATTGCTGTTGGCAGCCCCTCTCTGTGGGTCTCTAATGTCCATAGCTTTTCTGTGGTTGTGGGGAGGAGCAGTGGTAGATAGCTGGCTTCCTTGGCCACAATACCCTTCAGTGTGCTTATCTGAATTCTGACATATTTGCTCCATCAAAGAAGCAAAGTCTTCTGGTTATGGTAGCCAGGGAACGTCTTCTTGGGTGGGGTTGTAAGGTGAATATATGCGTGTGGGTATTTCGCAAACTTCTGGGCACAGCGAAAAGGAGTGTTTACGTGAGCACAATCAGCTGGCAAGGAAGGCATGTGGATAGCAGGGGAGTCCTGGGATTCTTCACTGGCTTCAGCTTTGCTAGCCATCCACAAAGGAAGGGCTCGTTTCCCTCATAGTGAGATAAGAAGAAGGTAAAGTGTATGACACACTGGTTTCCTTCCCAAGTTGACAATTCATCAGCTTAACAGCTCGTCATCTTCCAAGTGATCACTGCAGCCAATCTCCGTCTTCATAGAGGAAGAGGTTTTTTTTTGTTTTTTGTTTTTTTAAATAGAAGTTCTGAATTATTCTCTAGCTTGTCTCTTTATCATGTGTGCTCTCCCAGCTATATGGTATGTGTATGAGAAGGAACTCTTGGATTTGGAATTTGGGATAAGACATGAGGTGACTCAAGGCTAGGCCACAAGGCACACAAACCTGTGTCCTCAAACAGAGCAGGTAATTCATTACCAGCTAAAGAAATTGTGCCCTCACCCATCTTTTTTTTTTTTTTTAAGATTTGTTTTATTTATTTGAGACAGAGGGAGAGCAAGTTGAAGAAGGAGTAGAGAGAGAGGGAGAGAGAATCTCAAGCAACACCCACCCCGAGGGCAGAGCCCAAAGTGGGGCTCAGTCCCTCAACCCTGAGATCATGAGCCAAGCCGAAATCAAGAGTTGGATGCTTAACCGACTGAGCCACCCAGGTGCTCCTCCCTCATCCCTCTTAAAGGGAAATCCACTAATGAAGGGAACCACCCATCTAAAATACCATCACCTGCCCCTTATCCAGAGTCAGTTTCCAGGAGGAAGTGATAAAACATGCAGGAGGTGCAGAGGGACCAAGAACAGCAGACAAAAGAAGAGAGGAGGAAGGCTCTGTGAAAGAGAAAATGCCTTCAATTCTGCATTTTCTCCTCCACTTTTTCCTCATTCTTTTCTTCTAGATTTTCAAGCCAGTCTTAATTTTTTTCTCTTAGATTGATATTTATCCCATAAATATTAGTAACCATTTGCTTGGAATGAGACCTCAACAATGTTAATTAATCCAAATTAAAAGAACTGACCCCAGCACTGCAAGACTGGATTGCCATTTACTCATTCCAGATGTGAAAGAAAGATATTAGCCTTAAGGGAAAGGTCTGTATGCAACATTTCTGGCTTCCCAAATTTTCCAACCATATAAGGGTCCTGTTAGGATTTTGAAGCCTGAATTACACATGCTTATTCAATAGTAAAATCTCAAGTTTGGGATCCAGTTGGTATTCCAAAGAGAATAGAGCTACAAGGAAGATTTTTTATAATATAGGGTAACTGACTGGTGTGTGGCCACCAACCTTTAGTTGATCTTCTCATCACAGGAACTGTCCTTATTACCAGATTGTTGGGGAAATACTGTTAAAATTTCCTTCCAATCCAGAAAACCTCTCCATAAAAGTAGAAAAGAAAAAAGTAACACTTTTATTATTGAATATACCTTAAATCAGAACGTGATGTACCTTACAAGCAATCCACTAAGTGTTGCAACACAGAAAGAAAGGTTACCCTTTTATGTAGCCAAGCAGACAAAACCCACATACAAGTTTTAAAATAAACAATAACTAATCCTCAAATAAGAGGGCTTGACAGAACCGTTTGTCACATATAGTTCATCTGAATTTACTGGGTAATTGGGATAACTATTTGTTATAGCTAATTGGCTTTATCTAAAGGAAGAAAAACCTTTCTCATATCTTTACGACGAGACGTAGTTTTGTAATTTGGAGCTATAGCTCCACCAAAGTTAGGTTCCTACTTTCCCACAGAAACTGAGAAATGTGGAGCTATCTTCCTTGATGTTTATATTTCAAATTGATGGCTCCCCAGGTCCTTCAGACAGACATTCCTGCATCTTAATGCTAACCAGAGGGTTATTTAGCCTTTAAAAAAGATTTATATACATATTGAAGGGTGGAAAATAACTTACAATTATAAATTTTTAAAGTATATGCTCTAAGAGAAAGGGGGAAGAGGAGTCTCTTCCCTTATTTTCAACAGGAAGAATTAAGCCTCTTATTTTTAAATTGTATTTGCCCTTATACAGTTAAAAAAATTTTTATTTTCCCTAGCCTCAAATCATGAAACTATTCCCCAGTATTTTCCTCTAAAAGCTTTACAGTTTTAGCTTCAGGGTTAAGTTTGTGATGCATCTTTAACTTTTGTGTATAGTGTGAGGTTGGAATAGATTTTTTTTTCCCCCCATAAAAATAACCATTTATTCCAGGATCATTTGATGAAAATACTTTCCTTTCTCCCATTGGATTGCTCTAGCGTCTTCAAAAATCATAAATACAGTACAAGTAGGGGTTTATTTTTAAATTTCTAATAAACACTATTGATCTGTTTGTTGATTTTCATATTATCTTTTATTTATAAATTTATCTCATTTTAAAAGATTTTTTTAATTAATTAACTATTTGAGAGGCAGGAGAGCACAAGCACGGAGAGGGGCAGAGGGAGAAGCAGAGTCCCTGCTGAGCAGAGAGCCCCACCTGGGGCTCAATCCCAGGATCCTGAGATCATGACCTGAGCTGAAGGCTCAACCAAATGAGCCACCCAGGCGTCCCAATCTCATTTTTAATTTTGACACCAAACATAATCATTTGACCCAGAGGGGTAATGATGCTCTGCTTTTCATATGAGGAGATGAAAGATATACAGATTGAAGGGATTTTCTCAGAGCAACCCAGTTAAAGTCACAGTGGAAGAAGTGATTTCAGATTTGCTTTGTGCTGAAGCTGTTATCTCATGACAGCATTCTTCCTCCTGATTCAAGCGGTTTAGTGAGTCCCCGTAACAGACACGGATGCAGGGCTGGGGCTTGTGCAAAGGTGGAGACTAGTAGTTTACAAATTTACTGTAATGCTATCAGACCTGGAAATCACAGGATTTCCTCTATAATTAATGGGATAAAGAAATATAGTTACAGAAGTTTTTTTTTATTATTATTATACTCACGTGTTGTTTTGACACATTTTATCCAAGCTTAAAGAATATATGCAGGAGGGCGCCTGGGTGGCTCAGTTGGTTAAGCGACTGCCTTTGGCTCAGGTCATGATCCCGGGGTCCTGGGATCGAGTTCCACATCGGGCTCCCGGCTCAGCGGGGAGCCTGCTTCTCCCTCTGACCCTCTCCTCTCTCATGCTGTTTCTCTCTCGCTTGCTCTCCAATAAATAAATAAAATCTTTAAAAAAAAAAAAAAAGAATATATGCAGGTTCTAGCTGCCAGGAGACAGTCTTAAGAAGGTTTCGCTGATGTTTTCTATAATCTGCCCAGTCCAGTTTTGTATAACGCCCTGAATTACTTGAACTGACCAAACATTAAATTCCAGAAATACCTCGGAGATTCCGTAAGTGTCCTTTCAAACGAATGCAACTGAATAAGTTATTTTTTTCTTTACTTTGTCTTCTTCAAGCTTAAATATTTGATAATTCCTGCTCCTTAAATCCTGCACTGACATCCATGGACTCTTCAGCAGGTGGACTAGGGTATTTCAAACATTACGCACGGTGTTATCGGTATATTTTATGACATTAAATCTTATTCAGTAAACAATACACATTCATGTTTTTCTTGAATTTCTTCCTCACTAACAAAAAGGAATAGAAATGTATGATGTTCTGAGACTCCAGTAATTTGTATCAATTTAAGCCCACCTCATGAAACAGCCTTGGGGATTTTAGTGTTTCTAGATCATAACCTAAATATTCAAGAGTCCTGTGGTTTTTTTCAGTCCCTCCTTCCACTCTTCAGTGGAAACATTTCCTCTTTGGGAAGGTGACTGGGTAGCCCCAATAGTGGTAAGAATTTACCGCAACAGGTAGAACTTATTTCTTGCTCTCCCTTCCCAAAAAGTCAAGCTCTAAAAAAACCTACAGGTGCTATTTCTTCATGTCACCAGCTGTGGAAAGAAGTCTGAATTACTCTCTCAATATGCTCAGCTCCTGCATGCTTTAATTTCAAGGCACTAAATTATGAGTGTATCCATTGCTTCTGTGTGACCATCATTACATGATCACACCATGCAGTCAGGTGATTCCAGTCTTAAAATCATGTAACTGTGTTACTGGTGAACTTTTTTTTTTTAAAAGGTTATTTATTTATTTATTTATTTGACAGAGAGAGGCACAGCGAGAAAGGGAACACAAGCAGGGGGAGTGGGAGAGGGAGAAGCAGGCTTCCCACCAAGCAGGGAGCCCGATGCGGGGCTCGATCCCAGGACCCTGGGATCATGACCTGAGCCGAAGGCAGACGCTTAACGACTGAGCCACCCAGGCGCCCCACTGGTGAACTTTTGAACTTATACTACAAAGTGTTGTTAATAGAAGGTAACTTTGGTGCCTATTATAAAGTTACATAAAGAGTTGCCACTTGGGAGGGGGCATGTGGGCGGCTCAGTCGGTTAAGCATCTGACTCTCTATTTCAGCTCAGGTCATGATCTCAGCGTTGTGAGATTGATCCCCGAGTGGGGTTCCATGCTGGGTGTGGAGCCTGCTTAGGATTCTCTCTCTCTCTCTCCCTCTGCTCCCTGCCCCTTCTCTTGCCCTCTCTAAAAAAAAGAAAAAGAAAAAAGAATTGTCATTTGTGATGTATAATATCATGTACTACTGACCATCCACATGCTTTTTTTTTTTTTTTTTCCAAATCTAATCTAAGTCTCACCAATTACTACGAAATGTATTGTAGGTGTTGACCTTTGTCTAGCCTGATCTGTTATGTTGAGAGCTGGGGAGTTTCAGAATCAAAATTTTATCACTATTTCAAAGCATTCTTGATGTTTTTTACACTATAAATAATTAAGGTCATCCTGATATATATTTTACATGTGTCCACATTTCTTACATCTATAATAGTTTAGGAAGGCTTATGATTTAAACTATTATTTTTCCAATTCTTACCCATTTTAGGCCTTGTAAGGAATAATCCCCATCTATCTTCCTCCCCACCCCTCAAGAATCTTATAGGGTTATAATAAAGATTCTTCACATTTTAGGCTGGTTCCTCATTTTTACACATTTCCAGAGGACTTACTCCTCCTTTTCTCCTCACCCTCTGTCATTTTGGCGACGTAGGGTTTCCACTTCTCATGGACTCAGAGTGCATTTTCCTTGGAAATGCAAAGCAAATGTCCATTGACTGATATTTAGGACATCACTCAAAGTGTCCCACTTAGTTCTTGTCTCTAGCTACTGAAACAGCTCTATAAATATTCCCTGATCCACTACTACCTTAGCAGCTACCTTCAGTTACTCTTCTGAGCTTGGTACGTAAGCAAGCATCTTCTCTTTGATGAGCAGTAAAGTAACTTGCACAAATCTAAGGTTCTTGATACTCTTAAATCCCAGACTGTCTCCAAACTGTTGGGCCCTTCTGAAGCACTATTCATCCTCAGAATACAAATGACTTCACATTTCATAACAACTTCCTTCTCTTTGCTACCTGGTACCTGGCACCTCTCTGTTATCTCAGTAGACTGTTCAAGCCGTATTAAAAGGCATCTTCCCCTGGGATTGGAGGATCACCCTTGAAACTCTCTCAGGTCTTGCTTCTGAGCTGTTATTATACATGATGGTTAATACTTTTCCACTGCTTGCCATAATATATTGGCCCTTGTTCAAAGGGTGAAAATATCAATGTTAGGGTTAAAAAATCCTGTCATACTGGCGGATTCTCATGATATTAGATATTACACTTATTCTTTTCCACAAAGAGGCTTAGGCTTTAGAATTTCAGGGTCTGAGCCTGATCCAATATCTTTAAAATCTATATAGTTAAGCATTTAACCTCAATGATCTTTCTGAGAGTAACCAAAAAAAAAAAAAAAAAAAATCCTATTTTGGACCCCTAGAGACATGGTAGTCTTATTCAAAAGTCTTAGTTCTTTAAATTCTTTCTGTTGATGCTGACTCTGTTTGCATGTTTATAAAGTTACAGTGTGGGCTTAGAAATAAATTAGAGAATCTTATGATGTGGGATGAGATGCTCAATTTACACAATACATTGCAATGTCATAATTTGCTGGAATTGAAGTCCATGTGTTATAATCAGGTTTTAGAGCATCTCTATTACCTGATATGGAATAATTATACTTCTCTTCCCTAGAGCCAGAAATGAGACAGGTTTTGTTTTGTTTTGTTTTTCCTTGACCACAGACGATAACATAATATCCTTACCTATTAGCTTCCTCATTTATCTATTTCATCAGTAAAGGAATGATAGAAATTAGTGGAATTGAGACACATAAGGGTTTAGAATTTGTTGAACAAAAGCACCTCTCTATGGAGAAATAAATGAGAGTCATCATATATTTGGTAATATTATTGATCATCTGACATGGACTAAGCTAAGCCTTTACATGTATTAACCAAATTAAACCTCACAACAAACATGTGAGTTTGGTAGTATTGTTTTTTCCATATTATAGATAGGAAACCAAGGTAAAGAGAGGTTAAGTGACTTATCTAAGTTCATATAGCAAGTAAAGGATAGGGTCAAAATGCTAACCCAGGCAGTCTTATTCCAGAGCTCACCCTCTTATTAACTAAGCAATACAGAAAGTTCCCAGCCTGATAAGTATGATAAA
The DNA here is from genome assembly GCF_011800145.1 of Mirounga leonina. Classification (NCBI taxonomy): domain Eukaryota; kingdom Metazoa; phylum Chordata; class Mammalia; order Carnivora; family Phocidae; genus Mirounga; species Mirounga leonina. The sequence continues at coordinate 16,964,405 of NW_023270418.1, read as the reverse complement.
AGTTAACTGGAATTTTCCATGCTCCAGAAGATTTTGCCAAAATGTTATCTCTTTCTGGTTGTTTTCTTTAAATGTACTTTATAAAAATTTTTAAGGTTTTCTAAAAGTAAGAACTGATTCCAAAGAATTTGTCCCTATTCCTGATTATCAATATTCTGTCAGGGCTGTGGATATAGGTCCAAGCATTGTTCAATTCTATAGGCTGGAGTTGATATGATCTGCTTTAGTAGTTTAGGTAAAAAGTGAAGTTGCATCCCCTTTAATATGACTATAAACCCCACCCCACAAATTATGAGTAGGTCATTCTTCTCTGGGAAATTCCCTTCCTCATTATTTCCAAGGACTTCCATGCTGAAATGAATCAGTTTTAACCATATTGCAGGAAAGTCTGAATCCGTCACAGAAGCATCCTATTTTCTTTCTTTCTTTTTTTTTTTTTTTAAGATTTTATTTATTTATTTGACAGAGAGAGAAATAGCGAGAGCAGGAACACAAGCAGGGGGAGTGGGAGAGCGAGAAGCAGGCTTCTTGCCCAGCAGGGAGCCCAATGTGGGACTCGATCCCAGGACCCTGGGATCATGACCTGAGCCGAAGGCAGACGCTTAACGACTGAGCCACCCAGGCGCCCGAAGCATCCTATTTTCTTATGTTGCTCCTCTCTGCAGCCACTTTTCGTGCTCACGTATAGGATACAAGTTGTAACTAGAGATGCCCAACACAACTAATTCTCACCTTACTCAACACTCTCAAATGGGGGATAAGGGCAAATTATGTGATGCAATCATCAAAGGTCAGCAATAGGTTTCTCAAAGTCTTGGATATTCAACCTGAATTAGTCCCATGTGGTGGGTTGTCAGCAGTCAAAAAAGGTCTCTTTGTGAAATGATTTATCTTCTTTTCTCAGGGGTCAATCTAAAGACAGCCTGATATTTTCAGTATTAGTATGAGTAAAGAAAATAGAATAGCAAGACTGTGTTCAAAGTCAAAGACCTTAGAGTTATCTACAAAACAAAACAATAACAACAATAATAACAACAACAAAGGCTGGATGTTTGTCTTACAGTATCTATGTAAATAAAGCACTCATCCTCCTTTGTTTCCAAGACAAAGGGAGTTTCTTTTTTTTTTTTTCTTATTTTATTATGTTACCTTAATCACCGTACATTACATCATTAGGTTTTGATGTAGTGTTCCATGATTCATGGTTTGCGCATAACACCCAGTGCTCCATTCAATAGACAAAGGGAGTTTCAGTGGCAATGCTCTCTTCACCTCTATTCTACCAAAGGGTTAGTATCCTCAAAATTGCATATTGGATTAATGCATTTTCTATAAACTTTTTTTAAAAGAATCAAGATTTTTATTTCTGACGAACTTTAAATAATTGGCATGGACTTTGGAACAACTAATTATACACTTCGCCATATGAAAGAATATTTACCATGTGCCTAAGCTGTTTTTCAGAATGGAGAGCTAACTGAGGGGGTAATGGGCAGGAAAACCTTGGCAGCAGAGGTGCTGGCAGGAAACAGACATTCTTATGGTTTTGTGTTGCCATTTTGTGTTGGAAGAATTAACTTATAGTTGTTCATATATGGTGGGTAATTGCTGAGTGTATTTATATACAAAAAATGTCTTCTGTGGTTTGAGCCATAGGATGGGAAGATAAGGGCATAGTAATCACTTTTCTTTGGACTAACTTTCCCAGTATTTCATACATTTATAGATTGTTTACTTGGGTTAAAAATAATGAAAAGCAGAGAAAGAAAAAAAAAGAAAACAGTGGGAGAAAAAGAAGGGAGGGAAAGAAAAGGTAAGGTGAGAGGGGAGATAAAGAGAGAGAAGGAAGGAGAGAAGAGGAGGTGGAGAGAGAGAGAAAGGGAATCTAAAAAATCTAATATCAACTCAGGATATATCTGCCTTGAAATTTGGGACCCAAATAAAACTTCTCTTCAGTCTACTAAATGAGATTTTGTTTTCCTTCTCACATATGAACTTGGGTAATTTGGACATATGTGGATGGGGTAGAAGGGGAGAATAGTTTAAAAGTTAAAAAAATTCCACTAAAACAATTCTAGAATATTTCCTACAGGTTCAAATCTGGACTCATGCAGACTCTACCACCTTGGAAATATTTGCCTTGCTCTCCACTGCCTCTTCACCACCTCTATAACACACACACACACACACAACACACACGACACACACACACAGACACACACACAGTAAATGCTGATTATAACGAGATATTTTTGTTCTGCTAATTATTTCTTGGCTGAACTTGACATGTCTAATGATGATGATGATGATGATGATGATTAATTATAATAATAATATTAAATGAAAGAATACCCAAAGTTGTGCTTTAAAGTCAACCTTCAGTGATTTTCGTGGTAGGCAGAATAATGAATCTACAAGATGTCCACCTAATTCCAGCACCTGTGAATATATTACCTTACAGGCCTACAACCTGGATATGAGAATACAGTGAGTTATTCAGGTGGGACCAGTGTAATCACGTGAGTCCTTAAAAGAGGAAAAACTCTCAGCTGCAGTCTGAGAAGAAAGTGACTCTTGTTGCTCACTCTGCAATGCAGGTGGCTATGTGCAAGTGGGGAGGAAAGACTTCTAGAATCTAAGTGCAGCCCTAGGAGATCGCCACCAAGGAATCTGGGACCTCCAAGTTACAACCACATCAAACTGAACTCTGTAAAACCTGAAGGAGCAGGGGAACAGATTCTTCGCTAGGGCCTCCTGAAAGAAATGCAGCCCTGCCAACACCTTGGTCTTAGCCTGGTGAGAATTGCATTGGGCTTCTTATATCCAGAACTATAGGATAATAAATGTGTGAGGTCTTAAGCCACTAAGTTGGTGGTAATTTTTATGGCAGGAATAGAAAACACATACAATTATCTTATATATATGTTTTTTGTTAGAGACGCTCATCTCTCCCAGAACATGACATTATACCATATTTGTTAAGAATTGGACTCTGGAGTTAACAAGACTGGAGTTGATAACTCTGGCATTACTACTGGGTGATTTAGGGCCATTTGCTCTGGGCTTTTGCTTCCATTTCTTCATCTTTATAAGAAGCAATTATAAAAAAGTACCATAAGATTAAATGAAGCAAGGTAACTAAAGTAAATAGCACGATGCTTCATATATAGCTAGATTTTAATATATATCAACTACCATTAATATTAGTAGTCGTACTGTTTGTAGCAGTGATGTAGCTGCTGTTGTTACAATTATTGTTGCAGAAGTATGTTTAAAATGTGATTGGAAAAAAGTGATTAAGTGATTAAGTATCATTGAAGGCCTGCTCTTCATCATTTCAATTCTAACATATAATATCATGAATCCTAGAATCGTAGTATCTTAGAAACATAATTTTCCCATTGCATCTATAGCACAAACTTCCTTCTTCATCTTTTGTTTATTAAAAAAATAATAAATGGAAGTGCCTACATATTTTCAATTTCATTGCCTTGATCATCTGCAAATTGTATAAATTTATTTTAAATACTTTTGCAAAGAGATGACCTTGGGCATCAGTGCATAAAATAATAATGTTGCTATCTACATACAGGGCAACTTCGCAATCATCCAGAGTGGAGATAATTAGTACTGTCACCAACTATAGAACCTATTGGTCCAACCTGCATGCTCTTTCATTCAGAGAATTGCTAAGTACTTGGAGTTGTTTTTCTTATCCTATTTTGGAACTTGCTTATAAATTTTTTTCCTCACTTTCAAATGAGAAAACTGAAGCTTACAGAGGTTGAGTAACATTCACAAAACCCACATAGTTAAATGTCTGTGCTTGTGAGTGTGTGTGTGTGTGTGTGTGTGTGTGTGTGTGACAGTTGGTACTAAAAACATTACTTGGGTTCAGAGTATGTACTCCTCTTAAAGTGTTTATTCATTGTTTTTCTCATTCTCAAAAAATGAACATAATTCATTGTATTCCTTCTTGCAAGTTACTTCCTGTTTGACACTAACGATTATAATGCAACTCATAAAAATAAAGAATTCCTACAGAGGAAAATTTATCATAACAAGTAGATTTGAAGGTATATTGAGGGTATACAGTTTTAACACAGTGTCTATTCCATAGGTTGATATAAAATAGAAAGAGCCAAGTAATTGTAACAAGTTAAAATAAATCATTAAATAAGAATCCAAAAGTAAAATATAATCTAACATTTTTCTCTTAACAGAAATGCTTTATACCTTAAATCCAATTAGTTTGAATTGAAAAGAGATTAATCAATTTCTATCTTGCATTGTTTTGCAACAATGACTGAAGTGGGAGAAAAAAAAACCTGTTATCAAGAAAACACTCCTCATTTTTGAGGATTTCCCAAGCTAATTGTTTATTGTGTTTGGACTGACCAATGTACTTTTCAACTACTTTCCAGTTCTTGGACATTTCCAAGAGCACATATATGTTGCATGCACGTGCACATTCACACAGCCACATTTGTTGGAGGATATTACTGAATTAAGTTATCTCATGATAAAACAACATGGTCTATCAGGCAATCAACTCTTATAGAGAGGCAAGAGGTAAAACAAACTAGACTTTGCACATGAAGAGAGAAAGCAAGTGCATTTAGTGCACTTTGAAGGAATGGGTAAAGTTACTGAATAAAGTGTACTGAGTCATAAAGGACTCTGTTTCTAAGTAGCACAATGGAAGAAAGTGAAATTTTAAGACGAGGGAATGAAAGTCATATTTTTAATTCAATTGTATCCATTAAAAAAAGAAAAATAATTATTTCTTCTCTGGTGATACAAATGAAATTTAAAATTTGAGATACATCAAGAAAATTAGAAAACAAATATTCATGGAAATCTCTACTAATGCTCTTTTGTACACAGAGATTATCCTAGTGACCTATTAGTTTTTTTGAATGAGTCCTGTGGCCAGATCTGACTTGAGGTTCCCAATCTCTTAAATTCGTTGAGTTTTAGGGACATGTAGGGCCTAGGTCTAAAGTATATATTATGAACTTAAGACCAAAAGCAAATATAAACTAGGATTTCAGTTAAAATCTTGTATGTATTATTATTCTATCCACTAAACTGAATAAGGATGCTGACATACCACCTGACAAAATAATACATACTTAATGTTTGAATGACATTTTTAAAGAAGATTTTATTTATTTGAAAAAGACAGAGCACAAGCTAGGGGGAGAGGCAGAAGGAGAAGCAGGCTTCCCGCTGAGCAGGGAGCCCGATGCAGGGCTCCATCCCAGGACCCTGGGATCATGACCTGAGCCGAAGGCAGACACTCAACCGACTGAGCCACCAGGCACCCCTGTTTGAATGACTTAATACCCTTTCACACACTTTCTTACAAAATAAATCTATCTTTCTTTACATTGTATATCCTAATATTTTTAGCATACAGAATGTTTTTATTTCCTGGAAATTGTAAGGAAATATGCTTATAGAGATTGGAATATTGAATATATCAAAACTATGGGAAACACAATCTGTGATATTTTTTTTAAAGATTTTATTTATTTGAGAGCGAGAATGAGAGGGAGGAGGGTCAGAGGGAGAAGCAGGCTCCCTGCGGAGCAGGGAGCCCGATGTGGGACTTGATCCCGGGACTCCAGGATCATGACCTGAGCCGAAGGCAGTCGCTTAACCAACTGAGCCACCCAGGCGCCCCAATCTGTGATTTTTAATGCTTTCACAGTTCAAGTTTTTGTGTGTGGGTTTTTTTTTTTTTTTAAGATTTTATTTATTTATTTGGCAGAGAGAGAGCACAAGCAGGGTGAGCAGCAGGCAGAGGGAGAGGGAGAAGCAGGCTCTCCGCTGAGCAGGGAGCCTTACCCAGGGCTGGATTCCAGGACCCTGGGGCTTGATCCCAGGATCCTGGGATCATGACCGGAGCAGAAGGCAGGAGCTCAACCAACTGAGCCACCCAGGCCCCCCTCACAGTTCATGAAGTCTTTTATCTTTTCCTTTTCATGAATGGAAGGGAAATATATATAATTTTAACCGTTTTAGCCCCTAGCTTAAAATGTGATCAGCGTGGGGCGCCTGGGTGGCTCTGTTGGTTAAGCATCGGCCCTTGGCTCAGGTCATGATCCTGGAGTCCTGGGATCGAGCCCCACATCTGGCGTCCTGCTCAGCGGGGAGCCTGCTTCTTCCTCTCCCTCTGCTCCTCGCCATCCCCCACCCCACTCGTGTTCTCTCTCTTTCAAATAAATAAGTAAATCTTTATTAAAAAAAGTAATAAAGGTATTTTGTTTTCAAAATTGATTGGAGCTCTATGCCATTACAAATTGTATTTGCCCGACCAGACAAAGCACAGATTGACATTCATAAATATAAAGACTGTGTATACTACAGTTATTAATTAGGCAATTATGCAGAAAATTTACCTTCAGATCATCCAGATAGGTATGAATGTTCACAAGCAGAAAGCCAGTCAGTGAAGGCCCGAGTAAAGCTAGAGTATGATGCAGTATTCCAAGCATGATGTTCCTAACCTCAGCTCCATCCCATAGAACCACATGATTTCAAGGCTTTATTTTTTACATCTTTAATATGATTCCTTGTCCATGCCTCTCTTCATTTAGGATAAAATTTATGTCAGTAATAGAATAAATTCAAGTTGTAACTGAAGAGCAGGTGAAGCATGGGGTTAAGTGCACCCGAACGAGGTGGTCTCAGGCTCCACAGGGCTTGGGGTTAATAACCTGGGCCTAGAAGCGTAAGACTGGAGGTTGGGCCACAGAAAGGATGTAACACAGCTGACTGATCATATGAAAACCTTACAACAAAGAACAGTGAATGTGATTACGAAACTGAAGTCTAATAGTGAAGACCAGAAATAAGCTGATTCCAGAGGCTACGTGTAAGAAAGTCAAATTGGGGAAAATAGATAAAATTTGAGATCACACTTCATTTGTTATACTTATTTTGGTATAATTTTCCTTAATTCCCAAGGAAATTATTATAATCTTTTTATTCATATCATTTAAAAATTCATCATTTGTAAATGATGCAGACCTGTTTGTATAATTGCCATTTGTAAATTCAAGCAGTAATTGGCATCCTCATAGGATTTTTTGGAGGATTAAATCAGATAATACACTTGTGGTGAGCATAGCATGACATACAAACTTGTCAAATCACTATGTTGTACATCTGAAACTAATGTAATATTGTGTGTTAACTATACTCAAATAAAAAAAATTAAGTTAGATAATACATGAAAAAATGCTCAATATAATTCCTAAGTTAGAACAAGTATTTATAAATGTTAGCAACCATTATTTATTTCAAAATGTGTCTAATTATTAACTAACTGTCATCCACAATCGGATGTGGCACTCTCTTATAAGAGTATGCCTTTTTTCTTGGTGCCTCTGACAAAAATTGACAGGTTATATTAAATGAAAGTGTCACCTACAGGATTGTAAAACATCTAAATTGGTCTTCTCCACAGAAATCTCCCTTCATGCTCACTTTTATCTCATGAGATGTTGTCAAACCATATGAAATTTCATCCCATCACTTTGTTCTATTTGACCAATTCCAATTTTGATTATACAGTGTTTTTCTGGATGATTGTCTCACTTTTCCCTGCCTGTTTTTGCTGATATAGATGTGAATTTAGTGCATTTCCACCATTACCCATTGCTTAAGTGTAGTTTACCGAATCCATCTGTGCTGGAAGTTCCCCCTTCCTTTGTGAGTCTAAAGCACTCTGTCTGTATCTGTTATTACTCTTATTTTTTGTTCAAGACTCGTTTATCTGAGATTTCTCTCTCCTTCTGAACTTGAGCCTTTACCTCCACCCCCACCCCCACCCCCCATTAGCCTTTTCCTTTTGTCCTGCAAAAGTTAGTATTAACAACAGTTTATTGAGACTAATTTGACCACAGCATTTGCCATGTGGTAAATGTGGTCAAATTAGTCTCAATAAACCACATGTTAACACCAAGTGGTAAATGGAATGCAAAGCAACGTTTCAAGGTTCCTGACTTCTTTAGTCATCTGGGGCCTTGGGAGATTCCCAAGCGATGTTTTCACATGGACACAGGTTTTTATAAAATTTGAACAGCTGAAATATTTTAGGATCTAATGAGGCTCTTGTGTCATTCCAAAGTCCCTTCATCACATTGCCCATTAAATAGTGCTGAAGTGGCTTCAGCTATCCCTGGTACCAATTTGATGGAAAGCTGAGATGCAGTTGAATACTTAGTTTGTGTTGAGTGGAGTTTGGGTTTCCATGTATATTTAGTATAGGTTTAGTACTAAAAGTATATGTGTGGGGGCACCTGGGTGGCTCAGTCGTTAAGCGTCTGCCTTCGGCTCAGGTCATGATCCCGGGGTCCTGGGATCGAGCCCTGCATCGGGCTCCTTGCTCAGCGGGAAGCCTGCTTCTCCCTCTCCCACTCCCCCTGCTTGTGTTCCCTCTCTCGCTGTCTCTCTCTCTGTCAAAAAATAAATAAAATCTTTAAAAATAAATAAATAAAAAATAAAAGTATATGTGTGTACATGTATGTATAGTAGATATTAACTAAACATAATGTATATATGTAATATGCATGTACATATATAGGTACTAAATATATAATGTATACATATGTATGTATATATGTATTTGTATACATGTATACCAAACATATAATGTGTATGTGTGATTTTCATTCACTTCTGTGTGTAACTGGGTTATTGCTAACCATACCACTGTAGAAATAACTTTTACCTCACTGACTCAAAAGGTGGGTATCACATCCAGGGCTGGAGTTTATCTCAGAGTATGAATTTTTCCCACTGCCTTAAAGGCCAGAAATACACAGACATGGGATGAGGAACAAAGTAAATTACACAGAGCCAAATTTAGAAAAATCTAGGCAATGTTAGAGCTTGCATATGAAAGATACTTGATAGAGCTTTTTCCCACTTTTCAACAATGCTAAACATTTATATGACATTACCAATGAAAAGTCGTGAACCTGAAAGAAATCAAATATATTAAAATCAACCAAGCTAGAAGAATGAAAGATTATCTTTTTAATGTTCTCTGTGGAAATAATATAACAGAAATATTGAACATTGAAGATGTATTAAGAGACTATGCTGCTAAAAAGAAGCAAAATAGTAATAATAGAAATATTTTGGAAAGTTAATTCATGAACATTTCACAATAATTTTATGAATTTTGTGTTGTTAGTGGCATTAAACAGTTGTACATATTTAATGTGTTGTGGCTTCTTTTACCAAAATAATAAAACATTTAATTTTCAAACCTCTGGGATTGGGAGGGTGGTAAGCATGGTTCTCAATATCTTGCTTCAAGTAAGTCAAAAGCACTCTATTTTTTTTTTAAAGATTTTATTTATTTATTTGACAGAGAGAGACACCGTGAGAGAGGGAACACAAGCAGGGGGAGTGGGAGAGGGAGAAGCAGGCTTCCCACTGAGCAGGGAGCCCGATGTGGGGCTCCATCCCAGGACCCCGGGATCATGACCTGAGCTGAAGGCAGATGCTTAATGACTGAGCCACCCAGGCACCCCCAAAGCATTGTATTTTTAAAAAGTTAACTCAATTAGGAACATAGAGAAATACTTTAGGAACAACATCTAATGGGAAATTTTGTTGATAGGTTAAGTCAGGGAACTATGTAAAAAAGAAAAAAAAATGAAAAAGAAAAAGTGATTCAACCTAGTTCATTCTAAACAAATGGTAAACCAAACAGTCTGTACATTATAAACCAAACAGCCTTAGTTTCTTATTATTTTGCCCATTTTATGCAACCTGGAATCCAAAAATTACAGATATGATATTGTTTGTTTTCTTATTTTTTTCTAATTGAGAAATTTCATTTTACACCCTCAAAATGTTCTTTATTATTTTTTCTCTTCTACTAGAAAGATTATCTAGCATGAAATAATTTAAGAGTTTTAATAAATCTGCAAACTTATCTATTCCAAACAATTATCTAACACATTTCTACAGAATTTTTATCAGATAAATAAACTTGAACACTGGTTCTGATTTGGTAGCATTAACTCTACACGCAACCCATTTAGCTTTGAGCAAGATATATTCGATATCTTTCACAATTTAGGTTGGTGTTTTTCTTTAATATTTTCCAACCAGTTATTTATGTCTTCCTTTTAAAGTCCTACAGTTGTATTTCAGTCCCTTCTCCATGTAACAGCCGATCAAAGAGTTGAGAATATTCGTCCTGGTAGCCCTCATCTAGCCTTAGGAAATCCTGCCAAAGAATTGCTACTATTCCCAATAAGAAATCATATATTCTATAAATTCTTTATCAATCTGGCTATTTCCAGTTTATTGATACTCTTTAAAAAAAGCATGGTGTTCAGAGCAGAACATAATAATTATTATAATATTTTTATTGTAATAATAAATTTATAATAATAAATATCATAGTTGTTATCTACTGAGAAGAATAGAGAAAAAGTGTCACTTCTCTCATAGAGGTCCTGTTTCTATTTCTGTGGCCAAATAATACCACTGAATCATCTTAAAGTAAACACTGAGAAGAACAAAAAAAATCCTGAGTATTTTTCCATGCGTTTTCAAGATCCCTGGTGAAATTGCATAGTTAGTTGGAGGGCTCCTAGCAAAAAACCTCTCATACATTCCTACTAATTATCATCTGTTGGAGAAGTCCACTTGAAAAAAAACTAAGGGTGACCTATGGCCAATAGCCAGTGAAGAACTGAGACCCTCAGTCCAAAAACTGACAGTGAACTGAATTCTGCCAACAACCACATACGCTTAGAAGCAGACCTTAAAAGTTGAGTAAAATTTCAGACGAAAAAAAAAAAAAAAAGTTGTTTATCTGAACTTCAAATGTAGCTAGTACCTTATATTTTATCTGGCAGCCCCACCCTAAGACAAAGGATAAAGCTAAGCCCTGTCTGAACTCCTGACGCAAGGCATATATGAGATAATAAATGTGTGTTATTTTAAAACACAACTTGTGGAGTAAACTGTTACATAGTAATAAAGAGAAAAACCAATCTTGTTGAATTTAGCCCATTTTCCATGAAATCAAATTTATTTGGATCTTGAGTCTACTGTACTATATATTCTTTCCAATTTCTTGTTCAAAAATCCAATTCCTGTCTTCATCTAGGTTAGTTAAAAATAATTCATTAGGAAATAGTTGACAGGAGACACAATATATGTCAGTAGAGAACTCTATTTCTGTTGGCACAAATTAATTACATGAGCATAGTCACATTACTGCAATTAATTAGCTAAATACGTATAAAATTTATTTTTTGCCTTCTCCAAATATCTACAATTTTTATGGAGTAAATCAAAAGAGCACTTGCATAAGTGTTGCTGGAGTCCAGTTATATTTTGTCTAGTTGACCTACTTATTATCACCATCAAGGATGATTTGTTTGACTTGTTCTTAATTGTGTTCTTTGGATCACTGTTCCTTCCTTGAGATGCTCATAGACATGACGTGAATACAAAACCAAATTAGAACTTTGCCTCTTTTGAATAATAAGGTCATCAATCTATATAGATTCAAAATAAGACTAGTGGCCATATGTGTCAATATCTCAGATATTTTCAACACTCCATGAACATCATTAATAGTGGTTTAGTGATATTATTTGCAGTGTATTTTTCTTATCTAGTACCAAATTCCGTTCCCCCTAGAGAATGCCCAGTGTAGGGAGAGCTGGTTCAACAGAAAAATTGCACCGTTTTTGACTTCATGACCTTCCCAGGACATTGGTAATTTTTACTCAAATAAATTTAGGATTTACTTATCTTTATCTATTGGATTTTAATTTTATCACTGTCCTTTACAATGCCCCCTTTTTTTTCTGGCCAGAGAAAAACTTTCTTCTAATTATTTCTCCATCAGATACTTTCTGATAAAATATGTTCTACCCTCCCCTGAAGGGTTCAAAGAAAAGAGAATGGTTCCAACCATAAAGCCAAATACATTAGAATTATGATTCATATGCTATAAATCATTTAATTCATGAATCATTAACTAACTAACTGAACTGCATCATGAAATACATTTTTCTGCAATGAAGTTAGAAAATTTTACTTATGCATTAGTCAGATGTTAAATTACATGTAAAAGAAAACTAATCTCTGATAGCATTTGAGGGATAAGCCAAGTAATACTAAAATGAGAAAATTACTTTGGTACACATTTCCATGAATATTTCCAGAAGTAGCATGTGATTCTCAAGTATCAGGGTCCACAACAGATTCAAGGACAAGTATTAAAATCTAGACTCCAGGCCCCAATCCAGATATTTTTTTATTCAGGTGGTCTGAATAATGACCCAGATATGTAGATTTTTAATCAAGATTTAATAGTAATTCAATGCTTATTCTCACTTTGAGGAAAAAAAAAATTGTGCCTCCTACACACTTCTCATATTTTTTCAGGAAAAAAAAAAAACAGGTTTTATGAGAGATGCAGCTTTGGTTATTTCCTTGTGTATCCAATGAAAAGAAAGCCAAGGAAGGAATACACCAGGGGTTTCAGAGTAGCTTAAGATATGATTCATTTGAATAAACCCGACAGCAAGGCTCAGCCTTACAGGCTTTGGGGTTCTGACCCTTTTATTTTTCCATATGCTTTGTCAAGAGAATAGAATAAAAAAAATAGTTGCCTTTATTCTAACAACTTTTATATAACCCTTGCCACTTTAGATCTGGAAGAACACTTGTTCCTTGTAAGGTCTGCAGAATCTAACAAATTGCCAAAGAATACTAATGACAAAGACGTGAAGTCCTTTCCCATTTGGAAAATGGAAAGAGCACATTCTTGAGGTGGGGGCCAGTAGAGAGAGACACAGACTAACTTATTTCATTCACAGATTTATATTCTCTAACCCCTTACTGCTCTCCTATGACTAAGGAAGTCCACAGCACTTTTGCACAAACTCTGTTACTTTCTCAGTGCTATTTTCCACTTTTTTAAAAAGACTTTATTTATTTATGTATTTATATAGAGAGCACAAGTGGGGGGAGGATCAGAGGGAGAGGGAGAGAGAATCTTAAGCAGACTCCCCATTGAGCACGGAGCCTGACGTGGGGTTGGATTTCAGGACCCCGAGATCATGACCTGAGCCAAAATCAAAAGTTGGAAGCTTAACTGACTGAGCCACCCAGGTGCCCGTCATTCCACTTTTTCCAAATGGTCTCCTCTGAAGCTCATGCCTTTACCCATTCTCCATAGGGACATCATCTGATACCATTAACTTTCACTCAATAGAAGTGTTGCTACTGGACTCCCAGTATTCCTCCATCTGCCCTCAACTTGGGTGGATCAAATGACTACATGGCTGACATATCTAGAACCACACCTTTTCATAGCTTTGATCTTCATCCCATTCCATGCCATATACACATATACACTCTGAGGTTCTGGAACTTGTCATCCTCTGAGATACTGTACTTGTGGAATCCAGACCCTTTCTCTAAAGAGAAATGCTTATTCTGACCATCATCTTTTTTTATTATTATTATGTTAATCCCATACATTACATCATTAGTTTTTGATGTAGTGTTCCATGATTCATTGTTTGCATATAACACCAGTGCTCCATGCAGTACGTGCCCTCTTTAATATCCATCACCAGACTAACCCATCTCCCCACCCCCCTCCCCTCTAGAACCCTTAGTTTGTTTCTCAGAGTCCATAGTCTCTCATGGTTCATCTCCCCCTCCGATTTTCCCCCCGCTTCATTCTTCCCTTCCTGCTACCTTCTTCTTCTTCTTCTTTTTTTTTTTAACATATAATGTATTATTTGTTTCAGAGGTACAGCTGACCATCATCTTGATGTTACTTATTCTAAAGAGCAAAATAAGTAACATTATCATAAAATCTAAGAAATATCATGGAGAAAACAAACAGGAGGTGAGTTAGATGAAAGTATAATGTCTCAGGAAAGAAGAAATCTCAATAATTCCAAAGAATAAACACTATTCATTCAATACTATTGTCATCAAACAATATTCTTTTGTTATTTTAATCCTGTTAAAATTACTAAAATTATAATTTTATGGTAAAGCATGGGGGATATGGTATATTCATTGGAAAGAATATGTATTCTATAGTTGTCCATTATAGATGTCTAATAAATCTAAAAATAATATAATTAATGTTCTTAAAGATAAAATCACACATAAAAAAATATATTAGTAAAAGTTCCCCTCCTTCGAGAGTTTTCTTTTCAAGTTTGCCTAGAAGCTTATATAACTAGATTGAAAGTCAAGAGCTTTCTGTTTTCCCAAGACAGTAGTGAAAACTCTAATAGATCCTTATTCTTCACAATCAAGGACAGAAATAAAAAAGAATAATCTTCAAGTCATATAGTTATTATAGCACTTTATAATTATTAAGCAATTACTATGCTCCAAGAACTGTACAAATTATTTTATATGACTTAACTTATTTTCTCAAATTTCCAGCTACCTACTCAATACTTTCACATGAAGATCTCACTGATAGCTCAAACTTTACATACTTGAACTACAGCATTTGAATTCTATCACCAAATTTTCCTCCCTTATCCCCAAGTTCCCGTATCATTAAATGATTTCACAATTGATCGATTATTTATAGAATCACTCTAAAAGGCCAACAATCCTTTCCCAATAACTGTTAGAATATGTAGAGACAGATATTTTCAGTCAGGACATAAATGATTTAAACTTCAGTCTCATCAACTGCACTAATTCACAAAACAAACACATCATTATTATATGCAACAACATGCATGTATCTTACAGATATTTTGCAGCATAAATTCACCTTTACTCAAAGACTGCATATTGTATCATTCTTGTTTTCTGAAATTCCAGAACAGGCAAAACTAATCTATGGTGGTTGAAATCAGAACAGTCATTGTTTTCCCACAGGGGAGGTACTGACTGGAAAAGATAACAAGGAAATGTTCTGGATTGAAAGGTGGGTTCTGTAACAGGTTTCTTGGTGAAAGTCACAGGTAGCTTTGTTTTTTAAACTCAACTTACTGTGCATTTAAGAATAGAACTATGTAAAGTGGAAATACCTTTTCAGAAAGAACGTTTGAGGTCTACTTCTACTGTACTATTTCTTATGAACTTATGTCATTAGCAAAAGGCAAGTTTCTCTTCTGTTAGAACACAGCAGTTCTTTTTAATAATCTACTGACTTTCCTTCTTAATTTATGTTGACCTTTTGATAGACAAACATAGTTTTCTTCTTTTAACTCACATGAAATCCACCCTATTTTCCGAGAAACTTATTATATGCACTCATTGTTAAGTACCAGTAAGTCAGACACAAATTAGACAATTTCACTGTTTACAAAGATTTGATAGTCAAGAAGAAAATAGATATGCTACTAGTAAGTGGAAACAAAAATTATCTGTGCAGCAAAGGACCACTAACCTTATCTAACTCTGTTAGACATTGCTAATAACTACAAAAGCAATAACACATCTGAGATACAATCATATCCCTGGCAATGACGATTTCTCTTTGTTACTTCGAGGATGTAACTGGGAGTAAAGATAGAATTCTACAACCAGAAAGACTACTTACCTGGGTTAACTGTACCTTCCTATAAAATGAGACATTCTATGGTAAATTTTGGATAAACAGGTTGTCAAGAACCGTGAAGGATCTTGCTGGTTTAATAGTTACCCTGACATAGTTTCTTGTTTGGTAGAAGAAGACATGCAAAGCCTACATTGGAGCCAAAGGAATATAGCAGAAGTAGTTCATAGAAGTGGTATTAAACAGTGTCTGCATTTTCTTGTCCAGGTCCCCCAAGCTGTAGTTCCCACAGGACAACATAAAGGTGAGACAAGCACACTAAGACATGCTTGAGTTACTGAGAGGAACCCTGGGCACAGGGAATCAGAATCTTATACAATGGTCAATAAACACAAGTACCCTGTGCTCCAGAGAGAAAGAAAAATTATGTTTAGAATACTGGATATTAAGTTAACATGGCTTATATTTATTTCAGTGGGAGATACTTTCCTCTATATCCAAAGTGATCAATATACACAGAATATTTGTAAAGATAGTGTAAAACAAAGTCTATAATGTTTCTGTCCACAAATTGTGTAGAAACACAAAAGACTCCTGGAGAATATTCCTCCGACATAAGTTAGACATGTCCCTGAACTGCTTTTAAAAATGTGGCATGGTATTTAAGTAACTATATTTCAGGATTTCATAACTGCTCTCTCTGACATCTGTCCTTGCAGATTATTCTAAGAGAGTACTTTCTTTTTGGACAGAGTCAAATGGGTATTTCAAGCAATGCTCACTAGCAGGTAACAGTGTACTCTTGTCAAGTATCATCTGAAAATTTGCCTTGTTGTTGTGCTGTTCACCACTGATGATATTCTGGTTTATGAAACGCTATAGGTAGCCAGAAATATAAGCAGATTCTACTTCTGATCTAATTAAGTCTTTCATAAAATGAAAGCATGAAAATAATTAGGGACAGAAAAGTTACTTTGGCAGTACTGCAGTATTAACGTAGTAAATGCATTTCAAAATGTCTATTCTCGGGGCGCCTGGGTGGCTCAGTCGTTAAGCGTCTGCCTTTGGCTCAGGTCATGATCCTGGGGTCCTGGGATCGAGCCCCACATTGGGCTCCCTGCTCGGCGGGAAGCCTGCTTCTCCCTCTCCCACTCCCCCTGCTTGTGTTCCCTCTCTCGTTGTGGCTCTCTCTGTCAAATAAATAAATAGAAAAAAAAAATGTCTATATTCCACTAAGCCTTTGGAAAGCTATTTTTTCTCAAGTCTGTGATATTTACTATTGTGTTGACCAGTTCAAGTATTGATAATAACTCTTGGGAACCACATCTCATTTGTCTTTCTTTCTTTAGGCTGGAGAGAAGTTCAACCTATCTGATTGAATGGCACGGTGTACCACTATGTCCCATAGATTCCACTTCAAAGATCTACACTTTATACCTGAAATAGCAGCCTCTCAATTTGCTGTCCAATTTAATATCAAAGCATTTGTACAAGGAGGGGCTATTTGTGAAATGAGGCATAGTGGAATGTTTCTGACTATGCTTAGTCTCAAGAGTAATTCGACTTGGGGAAACGGACTGAAAGAGCAGCAGAAAGTCATATTTATAGAGTAATTACTACATTAAAAATACTAAATCTCATTTATACTCTCAGCAACTCTCTGTGGTAAATGTTATGACCCTTACTATATTGGAGTGAGGCTGAAGGTTAGAAATTTCCAGAGATTTTTCCAGAATCCTACATTGAGTTCAGTCAGCCTACTGATTTTCACTGGAAGGAAAATGAGATCCAAATTTTGGACTAAAATCCTGAACTTGTAAAAGCTCAACCCATTACACTCTTAGGATGGGTTGCCCATATTGCTCTTCACTCCATGCATTAGCATACATAATCACTATTACATCATAGGATTCAAGCAAGTAGCACCATGTTATTATAGCTTAGTAGCAGGTATGCCATTGGGAGAGTGACCCTCATGACCTGCATAAAATGTTAGTTTATGTTCTCATAGTAGAAATAACAATGAAAAAAGATAATGGTAGTTACCTGGAAATAGAAATCTTTGTCTAAATGTTGACCCCCACAAATGAATTACAAGGTATGCAAATCAGATATTATAAATATAACATCATATTTTAAATTGCTGGTCAGGACCACATGTCTAAAAGCAGATCTGGTGTCTCCTTTGTCTCATTTCCTTAGGAATAGAGGAAACATACACTTAACTTTCTAGTCCATATTTTTGCACTCCTCCAGAGGAGAGAATCTTGATCTTGACTCTCTATAGGTGGAACATACTATAAGACCAAGATATTCAGGAGGGAAATGTAGAGGTTCTGAAAAAAACTGACCTGTTTGCGAAGGTTGTCTCTTGAGTTCCATGGATAGGTGACTCTAAAGGGTACCTATCACATGTAGAGTTGTGATTCAGGTAGTAGTTATTCTCAGAGTCCCTACTTAGATGAGAAAAATCTAATAGTAGTGGAATCTGACAGAGTCCAAACATTTGGGTATTAGCAAGTCCTTTGTCTCTCAGCCACAAAGGCAGGGTTTGGGGTAAGGCTTCAGTCCTGGAGTGGATTTAGAATGCTAGACAGAACCAGTTGGGTAGGCATGGTTATAGATTTTGCAAACAGATGGTCTATGTTTTAGTCCTTCCTGTCTAAAATAGCTCTATCATGTTACTTGTACTCTCTATAATTCAGTTTCCTTTTCTATAAAATGGGCTAATTTTGAGATGAACAGAACGATTTTGAGATAGTTAACGTGGAAGTGTACATGGAACATAGTAAGATCTATTTGATATATTAATAATACTAGCTATTGTTAAGAATTATAACAACACACAATCATTAATGATTAATAATAACATTATTATTATATGTTATATATGTTATTGTTATCACCTTCAATTTTTGTTTCGCTAACTACCTTGGGGACACCTTTCTGAATCTCATTTTGCTTGTTCATTAAATATGTTTAATAGTACTCATCTTTCAAGTTTGTGGTAAGAATTAGAAGTTACATGAGGCACCTAGCATGGAGTTTGGGCTCAATAGCTTAATGAGTATTTCTAAAAAAGTAGTTAACAAAGTGGAGACTAAGAATATAGAAACTTAACTGTTGCCACTGGACAATAACTTGGGTGCTCAGTTTCCTTAATGGCTCACCAGGTTTCAGGTCTCGGGTTGGACGGGCAGGGGGAGAAACTGATTCCATTTTAAACTGGAACCAATGGAGTTTAGAAAGATTCTGAAAAATTGGAATTGCCTATGCTTCAGTCAATATTGGCTCTGGAATTTTGGTTAGGTGCCATTACTCCATCCATCTTGAGAAACACATGAAGATGAGGCTGGTAAATATTTTGAGCTCAGAATTTCACAGCTAATCTAAGATGGACAAAAATCTTGCTTTGCAAGGATGAGTATGAAGAAGATATATCTTACTAGATAATTCTTGGCAAAATATTAAAGCACAACTTAAATTGTTTTTAATACAATCAAGAATGTACATGTTAAAATATTACCAAAATAATATAAGGTCTATCAGCTTTGATGCACCTAATATATACTTTTTTTTTAACATTCTATAAACTGCAGTGAAAATTTCATATACAAAAAAAAAAAAGACATTACACATAAAGGATCTTGCTGCTCCTGGATGTCTTTCATATGCTTATTGAATTGTTAGAAATATGAGTCTTTGGCAACATTTGAATGCACACAGGTCCATAGTATTGAGTTTCTGTAGGGCATCCAGTAGCAAGGATTCCTGAGAGTAGATTTAGAAGGTATTCTCAGTTTATCATTCCTTACATACCATAAGCTACTTATCAAAAGAGCTAAAATTTTCTATAAAAAGAATGAGAACATTAAAAATGAAAACCGATTTCTGATTTCCTTTTCATACTTAAACATTAGAGCTAGTCTGGTCAAAAGAAAGAAAAAATAAATTTCTTTTTTGAATAATCTTATTTTCCCCAAATGGTCTACTACAGATAAGACTTTTTCTGTAAAAAGACAAAATTTTTTCTTCTTTCAGCATTTAATTGATGGAAAAAATTGAGATCAGGATAAAAATTGGGTACTCAGTCAAAATTTCAGAATGATCTATACCACCCTTTATGAACCCTCAAATAAACAAACGCGTTTAGCTATATGCAACTGAGCATTTATCTCTGCTGACTTAAAGTAAAACACTAACAATAAGATGCAATTATGAATCTATTTATTCATTAAACTGAACAGATCTTTATTCATCCCACCATATGACAAAGTCTATTCCAGAAAATGATGAATAAAACAGTCTCTACAAAATAATATATAAAAGATTATGCATTTTTTAATTCAGAATTTGCAAAATATGAATAGTGTGAGAAGAAATACATAAATTTGTGTTTTCATATAAATATAGGACACAAGAAACATAGTATATTAAGAATAGCATTAGTTTGGGGGCAGAAAACCTGTATTTCAGCTGTGGGATCTTGAGCATGGTTACATGCAGGTATATGATGTGCAAATCACAGTAAATGGGAGATTTTGAAGATAGAAGCTAAAAGTGGAAAAAGTCAGTCAAGTGATCCAAACTTTAAGATTGATCGTCCTAACTGGAGTAGCTCTGCTGATGCTGATTTTTATTAGTTGGTACTATTAAAAATAAAAATAAAGTGCATTATTATTTCTGCTCCTTCCATTTTTTTACTTGCCTCCCATTTTCCTCAACCCCAGAGTAAGTATGGAACTCGTATGATGTTCTTACAGTACGACCGTTGTTGAGGTTGTTAATCTGATATGCCAATCTCACCTGGTTTAACAAACTGTACTTTCCCAGCTGTGGACCATGGTACCCATTTATTTTCGTCTTGATAAAAGACAACTGTCAAGCTTTGGTTACAACCAATTTAGGAACTTCTTCTCTGTGCTTCCTATTTCTGAACACACAGGTGTTGGTTGCTTATTTATTTATTTTCCATTGATGGAACTACTTTCCTGCCTTCTGGGAATTCATTCAGCACTCAAAAGATATTTGCAGCTCTGCTTGTAAATACCCACATGCAAAATTCTAAACTGCCAAGCTATTATCCAAACTTTGGTATAATCAAATCTTGTGGCCCTTATTTGTGCTGAACTGAATTCATATTGCCCCAATTCCCATGGATTTGGCCAATAACTCTGGAGGTGAGATCAATGTAATTAAGTTATTTTCTCCAAGTGTTAATAATAAATTCAGATATTTATATGTCCTTATTTTCCTAGACACAATTTTAATTTAAGTACAGATTCTGCATAATTACTTAGTTTTAGTAACTAGAATGATTCAGATAAGTCTTATGTCAAAGTTACTCAATAATATATTTTTTCTTTACTAGGCACATAGTCATTGTTTTCTTGCTCTCTGTCAGGTACCAGAGAAAATATAAAATACACAGTCATTGACTTAAAATAACTTTCAGTTTATTTTAAAGACGTTAAAGAATTCAGAAATTAGAGTTAAGCACAATGAGTTCTTTGCTAAAAGTGAGCACAAGCTACTAAGGGAAATTGAAGGAGGTTGACTTGGATTAGCAACCTGGTAGATATTATTACTGAGCAGATATATTTGCTGGATGATTAAATAAATATGGGAAGAAGGAAGTCCAGGTTGAACAAACATCAAGTGAAAACATGCAGCTATATAGCAAGTGTGACACCTTTGAGCAAATTCAAGCAGTTTGTTTTTACTGGAAAGTTGCATTTACATTAAAAAAAGAAAAGAAAACATATGATGCATAAAAGGAGTCCTTGTCATGTATGCCAGGCATTTGTAATTTAATTAGAACTTGACTTGAAACTAATACGAACTCTCTAGAAGGTTTTATGCAGAGCAACATGATGATATGTGGGTGAGACTGAACAAATCTGAGGATGGATTGGAAGGCTAGGGTGGAGCAGTGATGGTGAATTAAAGGCTGGAGACGTTAGTATAATCCAAGTCAGAAATGAGGAGCAAGGATGGACAATGGTGCATCTACTTCAGAAAGCAGTGTCACAGTTCTTTGAATGATGAAACAAAGTTACCACATGACTTGGCAATTCCACTGCTACTTATATCCTCTGGAAAAATGAAAACATATCCACACAAAAACTTTGACACAAATAATTATAGCAGCATTAATTATAGTAGCCCAAAGGTGGCAACGACCCAGATGTCCATCAACCAATGTGTGGACAAATAAAATACGGGATGCCCATACAATGGAATATTATCTGACCATTAAAAAAAATGAAACAAAATGAAATAAAGCAAAAAGTGAGGTACCGTGCCAGGGACAGCTTGGTGAAACCTGAAGCTTGAAAACACTATGCTCAGTGAAAGGACATCACAAAAGTCTCATTTAATATGTGTTCATTCATATGAAAATTGAGAATAAGGAAATCTATAGAGACAAAAAGTAGATTAGTGCTTGCTTAGGGCTAGAGAAGATGAATAAAAAGTTGGTGATGGATAAAGCCTATCATGTTTATTTTTGAGGTGGTAAAAATGTTTTAAAATTTACTGTGGAGATGGCTGCACATATATGTGAGTATACTAAAAATCATAGAACTGTACACCTTAAATGGGGAATTATATCTCAATAAAGCTGTTTAAAAAGAAAAAAAAGTGTAATCATGAGAACCTGAATAAAAGCAAAGCATTAAGAATGAAGAGGAGAGAACTTTCTCAGTTATAAAGATATAAAGGCTTTAGGGCCAACTGGATTTCCTGGATGGCAGGGGGTTGGGGGAGGAGCGAGGGGAAAGGGAAAAACTGGGAAGATAATCTGGTTTATGGTTTGGGGAAGGAACAATGACAGTGATTCCAATTATTGAAAAAAGTCTACAGGAACATTGCACATATTTAGAGGTAGTGAGATAATATATAATTCTGTGGCTTATGTGTTGAGTTTAAGCTGCTTGTATGATATATATGAGGATCACCAGTGGGCTGTTTGATATGGATACAGCAGTTAAGATATCCTTCTAAACTATAATTGTAGATTTGAGGGTCACCAGTGACCAGGTAGACAATATAATGGAAACTATAGGTAATTTCCCCAGAAAGACTATTTTGAGAGGCATCAGTAAAGACAATGTGTTTTGGAGACCACCATGACAGGCAGAGGAAGAGGGACTTGACAAATGTTATTTTGGAATTGATTCATTTTGAGTAGGATTTTGAATTAAATAAGATATTACAGATTGTCTAGTACAGTGGTTTTCAAATATAGGAGATAACATAGATGACATGATTCTCATGTAATCATAATAGAAGTCCAGAATATAAAACTGGTAAAATAGCTACTCTATTCAAGGCAGAGCATGCAAGCATGAACTTCTGGCTGTCCTTACCCAAAGTCAATGAATTGCTCACTGAAATCCTCTTGGACCTCAGAGACTGCAGTGTGAAAATACCTGCTTTTTTTGACACCCTTATTTTACTTAGAAGATAAATTATGCCTCAATTAGAGGTCAGGGACCACAATCAGTATTATGCAACAAAGGATTTATTATATGAATTAGACCTACCCCCAAATGTGAGACCAACTAAGAAAGGAAGGCCCCACAGTGGAAGTTGGAGAATCAAAGTCAATAATCAGCTCTCCTGAAGCACTGATGCGGGTACAAATGTCAGAGCTTGCAAGGAAATGTGGGGATCCAGATATGCCTAGCTTTCACAATGAGACAAGAGGGAGAACTGGTGAAGTCTATGGAAACTGCCACTACATCAGGGGATGGACCAGACAGCCAAGAAGAGCTGAACACAGAGCAAGGGAGAGTGAAGACATGCTAGAATTCACTGGCATCTCTGCCTGACTTTCACCTACATGGAATCAGGACAACCTTTAGAGAATAAGCTACTATTTCATTCCACCTTCCAAATCTCATGCAGATTTCCCTTTTGGGCACCTTCCATTCAGGAAAGTGATTTCTGGGAAATACGGCTTCGGTTTAGGTAAGTTGACACAGGAGAAAAACACCACAGTGCCACTGAGAAAACTTGAAGACACTCTCTCACTGAACAATTAATCAACCCAAATGCTGGTTATTTTAATCATGGAATCCATTTAAAAAATTATCTAAGTACAGTTAACACACAATATTATGTTAGTTGCAGGTGTAAAACATGGTGATTCAACAAGTTTATATGTTATGTTATGCTCATCACAAGCGTAGCTGCCATCTGTCCCCATCTGTCCCAATGCTATTACAATATCATTGACTACATGCTCTGCCTTTTATGACCCTGACTTATTCAGTCCATAACTGGAAGCCTGCACCTCCCACTCCCCAGAATTCATTGTTTAACTCATAAGAACTCTTTTTTGTTCTTCGTACCTTTTTTAAAAGCAGATTTTTTTTCCTGAAGTTTCCTCTTGGATCTGAGAATAGTAATTAGAAATTTATTAAAGCATATCTTTGGTTTCCGGAATTATATCTGTTTCTATTCTTTTTTGTTGTTGTGTCTGCCTATTTTCTTTATACTTTGTTTTGCATTCTATATTAACTCATTTTACTCATGCTATTTTCCTCTAATTTACTATGATCATTTTTGAGGGTAGCTATTTATAACATGAGCTCGACTGTTAGTATAAGGGCTAACACAGGTTTCTCCTGCAGTTACATGAGACCATTTCTCCAACTATTTCTAGTTTTAAACAGAAATACTAGTTATTAATTCCATTAAGTGAAAAGAGTTCCTATGGATTTTCTAGGTGAATCTCCACACTTAGGGAAAAAAAAGTCTTTCTCTCAGGATAGGAAGATAATAGTTCCTCAGCCTTTATTCTATTTTTCCCTCCTGTCCCAACACTTTCTTTAGGATCTAAAGTTAAACATATCTTTCCTGCTCTGTAGAGACCAGTTCTTAGGTTTTAGCTCGAAAGCAAAAGCCAAACCGGCCAGCCATTCCATATTCCCTGAGACAGGGACACTATTAACCAACTACTTGTGCAGTTACCAGTTATAAACTAAATTATAGGGGTACTTGGGTGGCTCAGTCAGTTAAGCGACTGTCTCTTGATTTTTTTTTTTTTTAAAGATTTTATTTATTTATTTGACAGAGAAAGACACAGCGAGAGAGGGAACACAAACGGGGAGTGGGAGAGGGAGAAGCAGACTCCCTGCCGAGCAGGGAGCCCGATGCGGGACTCGATCCAGGGACTCCAGGATCATGACCTGAGCCGAAGGCAGTCGCTTAACCAACTGAGCCACCCAGGCGCCCTGTCTCTTGATTTTGGCTCAGGTCATGATCTAGGGGTTGTGGGATCTAGCCCTACATCCAGCTCTGAGCTCAGCATGGAGCCTACATGTTCCTCCCCCGGCTCGTGCTCGCTCACGCTCTCTCTCTCTCATATAAATAAATAAAAATCTTTAAAAAATAAATTATATTGGTAATTACTCCCTGATTTTGTCAAGTTATGTATAGATTGAAGTTAACCCTGAGTTTCCTTAAGAAAGTCCATGCCCATAATACACATGTTCTCCATCTATTTGATTTCACGTGCTTGCTTCCTCACATATTCCTAAGATTTCTGGACAATTGGTGGCACCAATTACATTTTTTGACATTGTTAGAATTTAAGGTTCCATTTTAAAAATTATTTTTTAAGTTTACTGTCAGAGAAAACACTTTGTAGATACAGAGGTACGTGCTGCCATATTTAAACTGAAGAACACTGTTGGACTTCGTAGCAATACTACCCTGACAGATGGGCAATTTGGGGTCCTTAGCCCATGCCCCACACCATGGCATAACTAATACTTTAGAATGCCTTCCCCAAAGTGCTCTAGGCTGCCCTCTAGTGCCTGGGACCAGCCAAACTAAAAGAGATATGAAGACAGGGTTCCGGGAGACAGGACAAGACCCACATTGTTTTGGGTCACCATTTACATCTATTGAGAAGCTTTCTAACTCTTTATTCCCAGCTACCACACACTGGATCAACCTGAGGCACCAAGAAGCTCTAGACACGTGGTAATTTGCCACA
The DNA here is from genome assembly GCF_011800145.1 of Mirounga leonina. Taxonomy (NCBI): domain Eukaryota; kingdom Metazoa; phylum Chordata; class Mammalia; order Carnivora; family Phocidae; genus Mirounga; species Mirounga leonina. The sequence continues at coordinate 16,938,852 of NW_023270418.1, read as the reverse complement.
TCCTGGAAAGGCAGGCTGATAAGTGAATAACTCCCACTGGGTTTCCTATTTCTTTCGTGAGACCCATTAGGGTCTAGAGTGTTTCCAACATGCTGACTTTAGATGACTTTTGCTCATATTGGATACAAGAAAAACTCAGGGCTCTGGAATATGAATGGTATTTTACTGATCTGCTCATCCATGGGCCCATATCTAGGTTTTCATTCATCCCTGTTTCCACTATCATCCTGGTGGTGGCAACAGCCACCATTTATCCTGAGCAAGCTCTGCATGACATGTCAAGGCAGTCATCCAGACTTGTCTGTCCTTTATCCTCAAAAAGGCTTTGGAGGCCTTTGCTTTGCAGTGTCATTGTGCCTCTCCAATAAATGTCCTCTCTTGCATCAAATCTATGTGGAAATGTTTTGCTCTCTTGTGTGTATATTATGCAAAGGAGGGACAGAAAAACAGAACTTTGGCAAACAGAACTACTCTTATTATTCCATCAATGAACTCCTTGACTGTCCTCCTCACTGGTAGTGATGAATGCAAGGCAGGGTGCAATCAACAATGAGATCACATTCAATAATGTAGTGATTGTGGCCTAAAGACTTCAAGAAGATGTTGGAAGATGTAGTGTTCTACCTTTACATTATAAAATTCTGAAGAGCATATTTAACATGACCAGAAGATGAATTATTGCTCACATTTTCCTGAATATTCAGGCCAAGACTTTCACTGATGGTCATTACCAACAAAGCACAGTAACAACCTCTGTAAGAAACACTAGAAGCTAATATTTACCGACAGCATGAAAGATGATACTGTATCATGAGAAATGATGTACAAACCATTAAATAAATGCTATTAGAGAACAGCAGAACCTGAAGACCTATATTGTTTCAATAAACACCATTTTTGAAGAGCTATGGTATTGCAAGTAATACTAGCTGACTACCTTCTTCCCATGTGTATTACTTTGCTAGGGCTGCCATAACAAAGTAACAGAAACTGAGTCACTTAAATAATAGAAATTTATTATCTTACAGTTCCAGAGGCCAGAAATCCAAGATCAGTGTGTTAGAAGGGGTATAATCCCTCTCAATGGGTTTAAAAAGGACTCTTTCAGAGATCCAAATAGTTCCTTGGCTTGTGGCAGCATAACTCTAGGCTTTATATGGTGTTCTGTACATGTGTGAGTCCATATTTCCCCTTTTTATAAAGTTATTAACCATACTGCATTAGGAGCCCACCCTATTCCAATAGAACCTCACCTTAACTGATTGTACATGCAACAGTCTTATTTCCAAATAAGGTCATATTCTGATATAAGAAGTTTGGGCTTTAATATATGATTTTGGGTTGACCTGGTTCAACCCCCAATATCATGTATTGGAAGATATAAAATTATCTACAACAGTCAATTTAACAATAAAGGACATCAAGATATGGTTCCCGGACATGAACTGTAGGAAGTGTTACCTGAACACTATGGAAGATATTCATGTGATGGGACAATAAAACATATGAGTTCATAACTCTTTTCTATCAATTGTTATGACTTTAATTATGTAGGTTGCTAGTTAAGCAAATAGGTAAGAAATTATTACCTACAGTTTAAGTACACAGTTTGATTTTTTCCCATCTAAATTTTCTATAAGAAATATTTCTAAATAAAAAAGATTTCTTCATGTCTTCATAAAATTTAAATTATTTTAATGTGGGTATAATTCCTCATAAAGTAATGTTTATATAAAATTAGCATATAACAAAATGGCAAATTTAAAATGGAGAAAAACCTTGTTGGGTTTTTGAACAGTTTTAGACCCTCACATAGATCTTGTTGACAAACCCCTTTTATAGAGTATTTTTGGCATCTTGCTTGAGCCGAGGACAGCATTTGGAATGTCTGTCTATGTATAAATTTGGAAGGTACAAATTGACAATATGCTTGATGACACGTCAAGAAATATTTCCAAATATTTCTGGTGTCAGCACAATTCAGATTCAAATAAGAACTTGTCTGACACAAGACCATTTATATGTAAACTAGTAAATAAGACGGAAGGAGAGGAAAGAAATGAGATGAGCTTTGTCACCCACTGCTGGATTTCAGAGTAATCAGTAAATGCCCTGTAAAAATGATCACTTGTCATAAAGTAAACAAATACAGAACATTTTGGAGACACAATGATTATGCAATTTAAAAAATTATATCCCATCGACCAGAATATATTATCCAGAATCTTCTTTTTAATGAGTTTTTTTCTAGTGAGTTCATTAAGTATGATACCAGTACTCATTTTGGGTGTAGTCATTTGCTCAAATTTGATTAAATTTGCTCAAACCTAGTTCTGGAAACTTATATGACTCCTTTTGCCTGCCTGCTTGCTTGCTTCCTTTTCTTTCTTTCTTTCTTTCTTTCTTTCTTTCTTTCTTTCTTTCTTT
>NW_023270418.1:16929187-16936415 GCF_011800145.1 Mirounga leonina | reverse complement strand
CTTTCTTTCTTTCTTTCTTTCTTTCTTTCTTTCTTTCTTTCTTTCTTCTTTTTCTTTCTTTCTTTCTTTTTCCTTCTTTCTTTCTTTTTCCTTCTTTCTTTCTTTCTTTCTTTCTTTCTTTCTTTCTTTCCTTCCTTTCTTTTTTTTCTTTCTTTCTTTCTTTTTTTCTTTCTTTCTTTCTTTCCTTCTCTCTTTCCTTCTTTCTTTCTTTTTTAAGATTTATGTATTTATTTTAGAGAGAGAGAGTGCACGAGCAGGAGGAGCTCAGGGAGAGGGAGAGAGAATCCTAAGCAGACTCCACGCTGAGCATGGAACCAGATGGAGGGCCTGATCCTATGATCCTGAGATCACGACCTGAGCTGAAACCAAGAGTCGGACACTCAACTGACTGGGCCACCCAAGAACCCCCTTCCTTCTTTGTTTCTTAATTCAATTAATTGGATTGGGACTTGACATTGAATAACAGATATCTTTAAAGATTATTTATTTATTTATTTATTTGACAGAGAGAGACACAGCGAGAGAGGGAACACAAGCAGGGGTAGTGGGAGAGGGAGAAGCAGGCTTCCCGTGGAGCAGGGAGCCCCATGCGGGGCTCGATCCCAGGACTCTGGGATCATGACCTGAGCCGAAGGCAGACGCTTAACGACTGAGCCACCCAGGCGCCCCTTGAATAACAGATATCTTGAGGAAGGTAAAAGATGTTGAGTACTTTCATTGAAGTATATCCAAGTAAATATCTAGAGAAATAATGTCTACACATTTACAAATGTTAAATCCTTTAGTAGAAAAAATTACATTCATAATGTCCTTTAAAAATGTTTTTATTGACAAATTTTCCCCCCAGAATTATGTATTATTTATGGAATATTTTCTGTATGTTAAGGAACTTTTCTCTTTTGTTGGGATCCAGTGAACAGAATAGGTGGAATGCTGATCTATGATTTTAAATTATAGATGGGAAAGGAATATGATAAAATGTGGATAAATTTATTAAATTGATTTTAAACAGTAATATATGATATGAGAAAATGAAACTGTGTGATAGGAAACAATGACTGTGACAAAACACTTCTTGAGATTGAATGATCATGTAAGGCTTCTCAGAGAAGTGGCATAGAAAATGATAATTTAATGAAAATGAACATGTAAATAAAGAGTTATGATCAGAAATCTCAAGGGGAAAAAATAAGTAAAAAGGCCCTAAAGAGGAACTAGCTAGAAATATTTATGGATAACTAGTGTGGTTGGTAAGTTAAAGCAAATGGGACAATGAAACAAGATATGGTAGGGAAGACAGGCTAGGGCCAGATTTTCATAGTCCATAAGTGATTTGGACTTTAATAGAATTGTGATGTTTGAGAGTGCCACTTCTACAGTGAAATAAATTCATATTGGATTGACCCTCTTATAAAACAATTCTAAACTCTGGGCAAAATATTTAAATGAAAAAACACCCAAAACCCATAATTATCTGAAGGTATTGGAGTGTGCAGAAATGCAGGCAGAGTTTGGAAGGATATCAAGGCTTAGAAAAGAGGATGGTAAGGGGTGGGCTTTCCATTTTACAGTTTATGGCGTGAGGGTGGGACACATTTGGCAAACAAAGAATGGCTAGAACTCTAACTGAAAACTTGCTGTTATCTTAATTGTATATCACTATAGGTAAGATGTTTTTCCTTGGTTACTTTCAAGATTTTTTTTCTTGGTCTTTGGTTTTTGGAAGTTTAATTATGAAGTGTGAGCATGAATTTCTTCGGGTTTATCCTATTATGGGTTCACCCAGTTTTTTGAATCTGTAGAGGCTCAAGCTGCCCACTAGGCTTTGCTGACACCAGGAGTAGGAAAAAGAGAAGTACTTACTAACCCTAACCTGCACTGCCTTCTTCAGCCTCATTGCTGCTGCATGGGACAGGTGGAAGCTCAGCTCACCTCTACACCCAGCTGATACTACCTTGGTGGGGGAATTAAAGCACTTTTGGCTGCTGGCAAGTAGGGAATTGGAAGATCAGCTCCCTGCTCTGCACTCCCACTACCCCCAAAACATACTATCCCGGAAGGGAAATCAGACTTCTATATAGTTATATCAGGCAGAAGATAAAAGATCAGATCCCCACTGGCCTGTGCATAGCACCTGGCAGGGGAATTGTAGTGCAATGCCTATGTCCATAGTGTGGGGAAAGGGAGAGGATTGGATGAAGACCTACTTCTTTCACAGCCCAATGAAATTGCATGAGTGAGTGCAGTTTTCCTTTGGGGTTTGACTGAAGTAGGGCAGATATTTCCAAAAACATTTTTGTTGTTTTTAGGCTACTCTTTTCCCGATCCTTTAGCTAGAAGAATCAGGCTCTTCTTGTAGCTATTTTTTGCGCATGCCTCTTGATAGTCGCAGGTTATAAGTTTCTATACCACCCTGTCCAGAATATATGGAAAGGAATAAGAGATCCGGGAAACTCAGCACAGTTTTGTTTTTCAAGTAATGAAGGTAAGCCATCTTCTCTTTTACCACTTTCTAGTCTTCTTGTGTTTGCTTGCCTTATTGTGTTCAACCTTTGTTTGTAACTTGGACTTGGAGAAAAGAGGCTACTCTGATATGGTAGTTTAGGGAGTTACCACTTTTAACTCTTGTTGTCAATAAAGGGCACCATGTGAGGATGAGTAGGCAATGATGCAGTGCTCTGTGAAGAACATGTTTTTTTTAACATGAGTATGTTTTCTAAGAGTATCCTGTGTGGAAACATATTCCAAATATGAGCAAAGACTGGAAAGATTGAAAGTGCAGGATTGGGCAATGGATTATAGTCTGGGGATGACTATAGCAAATACTGCTAGGGTCTACCCATTTCCCCTCACTCAAGTCTACATACTGACACTAGCAAGATGGAACTACTGGAGATTTAATGTTGGAAGCAGTCAACAGCCAATGGATGTGGTGGGAGAGGGTATATAAATACCCCAGCTTCCTCACCCACAGTTGAGATAACTGATGCAAATTTCACATTGCCACCAGTGGTTTTAGACAGAGGTCTCTAAGACACTGAACTCAAGCTTCCCACAGTGTACAATGATTATTGAATTAGAAACTTCATATAGCATCTTTTCCACTCACAGCTTCCCTTTGCATTTTAGATTTGCTAATATATGCCACATCTCCATGATGCTAGAGAAACTCTACCTGCAAAGCTGTTCACACTGAAATTAAATGCTAGAATATCCATCCCCTCTCTTCCTCCACACAAAGAAAACAATGGTGATATATGAAAATTTTAAAATTTAAAGATGTATTTGCTTCAAAACATTTTTTCATCCTTTGAAAGTTCTGAAGAAAACCTGGAGAACTAAAAAGGCAGTGCTGGGAATCCCTGGCTTGAAGAAAAATGTTCTCTTGTAATCAGTCTTTTCTGTTGCAAGGAATGTTATTCAGCATCCATCTGATATAAGGGTCATTTGATACATTTCTGTATAATCTATCCAGATCTAACTTGAGTAACTCAGATTGACACTTCTCTATGAAAATATCCTTCTTCCTCTTGAATATACAAGGAATAAATGATTAAAATGAAGACATAATAGCCCTGTGACATAAACCCCACATTTGTATATTTATTGTTTAAACCAGAATATAAATTTGATGTGGCTCCAGTTAGTCATTAAATTTTCACTTTTACAGAATGATGGATAAAGCTTAAAGATGAGTTTCAAGATAGACTTTATCTTTCAAGATCCTATGTTAATGGGCAAATTACTTCATCATTATGAGCCCCAGCTTCTTCATTTTTAAAATGAAAATGGTAGGGGCGCCTGGGTGGCTCAGTCGTTAAGCGTCTGCCTTCGGCTCAGGTCATGATCCCAGGGTCCTGGGATCGAGCCCCGCATCAGACTCTCTGCTCAGCGGGGAGCCTGCTTCTCCCTCTGCCTCTGCCCCTGCCCCTGCTTGTGCTCTCTCTCTCACAAATAAATAAAATCTTTAAAAAAAATAAAAATAAAAATAAAATGAAAATGAAAATGGTAGACTTTTCCTGTCTGCCTTTACAAAGAAGAAATGAGATCACTTATATGAGCATATTTTCTAGAATATAAAGAGTTCCTATAGAACTTTTCCTTTTTATCATCAATATTAAAATTACTATTAATATGACTTCCCCAAAGTTTAGCTAGAATATTTAAGCCATCCCTCACGCTCACTGTTTTCTACCTGAATTTGACCTAACTTGCCAAAATGCTACTCACAGATTTCAAAAAAACAAAACAAAAAAACCTCTATTTGTGAAATCATTCGCTTGACTCTAATATACAAATACAGAAAATGTAAATGATAGATTCACCAGCTATGGTACCATGGAATATACTGAGGCTACAGATAACTGTCAAATAAACACATGTTTTTTCTTGTTCTTACTTGTATAGGTTACCAAGAAGCCTCATTGACTTACAGTTTCATTTACGATTTCAGAAAAAATTCTATACTTCAGAACATTTATACCTGTGGCCTCAGTCATAGTTGTGTTAACTCAGGCAATTACCTATGAAAACACTTTTTGATGGATTGATCATTCAGGAAGATGAGGAAAATACTTCCTGTACTTCGAAGTTATTGAAGGTTCATTAGAAATGGCAAAGATTGAGGAATTAGACTGTCATGGGTTCAAATCTATCCTCCGTGAGTTACAACTTCTGTGACCCCTAAATTTCATTGTTACTGTTTGTAAAAATGAGATGATTCACACGTGGTTGAGAATTTTTTGGTAGTGTTCGTGGCATGTAATGTTATCTAAAATACCATGAAGCTACATGCTTTAGCTATTTCTTGATGATATTGATTAAAATCTATACATTTCTTAATAGTCATGTAGACCATTCCATTTGTATGGGCTGAACTTACATATAAGTATGTAACTACCTTAAATTTACCTAATTAATTCATACAACAAGTACTTACTACCTGCTAAGTTTTTCTATATGAATTCTATGTCAAAACCTATATATGTATGTAATATCTTTATTTTTCAAATGAGAAAACTCAAAATCAGAGATTAAGACACCTGCCCAGCTGGTCCCTCTGATTGTACAAATATATTCATTGTATGATATATTTCATTTCATTGAAATATATTTCAATTTCATTGGTCAGTGTTATTTTGAAGATCTCTAAAAATTCTGACTGGCTCCAGCTTCTGACAGTTTTTAATCAGGCTTTTTCCATATGATAACAAGGTTTCTTAGTGTTGGAAGAAAACCTCAGAAAAATTCAATCAAAGGCATTTAGGATAAAAAAGGCATATTCTGTTTAGAAAGAGTCTATAGTTTTAGTAGAGTGAAGTTTCCAATTGACAAAATCTTCTCCATTCAACTGAGGGGGAAAATGTGTTTTCTGAAAGCCACAGAATCCACAACACAAAGTGTTAAAAGCAACTTTTGTGTCACCTGCCAAATTTAGAATTGATAGCATGGGGTCCCAAATCTCAGCTCTCTGCACACCTCAACATGATTGGGGCCTGGATTTCTGCCATCCTTTTGGTGGTAGTGATTTCCATTTAGGTCCCACAAAGCCTGTGAAATTACTGAGATTCTGAGAGAGAAAGCGAAATCACCAACGTAGATAATCCACAGTCTTCCAATGTAACTATGTTTATGTACTTCTATATTCAGTATATTTTTACTTTTACCTAAGTTATGAAGAGTTTGGCTTAAGCACATGCCTAAAAGAAAGTTATAAATATTAATAGATTCAAACAGATTCAACACACAGCAAGGAGAAATCTTCTGCAATGTAATAATTTTCATGTTTTTCACAGAAATACTCGTATCAGCACAGGGCAGTGAATGTATACCGCGCCCCCCCGCCCCGCCCCCGGAATCAAATGCCTAAGCCTGAAGCAAACCAGATATAAGAACATTCTTTGAAGTCTCCTTTTCCATATTAAAATTTCACATACTTTTTGCATTCTGCTCTATAATGTATCTTTGCTTATTTTAATATAAAAGTGATGTTTTCCCCAAATCTTCAAACAAAATTGATGTTTCAATACAACATTTTGAGTCATATAGTATAGTGGTTATAATTACAGATTCTGCAATGGAACTGCTAATTCGAAATGTCATCGCCATTGTGTACTAGCTCTGTGACTTTAGGCGAATCTGGCAGGGTAGGGAGAGATGGAGGAGGGAGATCAAGAGAGAAAGAAAAAGAGAGATTGAGAAAGAGATTTGTTTTAAAGAATTGACTCATGAGATTATGGAGACCTAGGGAATAGCCAATGTTGTAGTTCAAATCCAAAGGCCATCTGCTAGCGCTGCCATAACAAAATATGACTGGCTTAAAGAACAAAAATTAATTTCTCAGTTCTCAAGGCTGTAAGTCCATGATCAGTGTATCGGTAAGACTGGTTTCTCCTGAGGCTCTTCCCTTTGCTTGCAAATAGCTGTCTTCTTGCTGTGTCCTCACATGGCTTTTCTTCTGTATGCCTGCATTGCTGGTGTCTCTTTTCCTCTTGTTTGTTTTGTTTTGTTTTAAGATTTTATTTATTTATTTGAGAGAGAGAGGGTGTATGAGAGGGGGGAGGGGCAGAGAGAGAGGGAGAGGGACAAGCAGACTCCCTGCCTAGCATGGAGCCTGCTGTGGGGCTTGATGTGAGGCTCCATCCCAAGGACCCTGAGATCATGACCTGAGCCAAAGTCAGAAGCTTAATCAGCTGAGCCACCCGATGCCCCTCTTTTTCTCTTCTTGTAAGGACACTAGTCATATTGGATTACAGCCCCACTCTATTGAGCTCATTTTAATTTAATCATCTTTTGAAGGCTCTATCTTCAAATGCAGTCATATGGATTAGGGCCCACTCAGATGACCTTATTTAACCTTAATTACCTCTTTAAAGTTCTTATCTGCAAACATAATTATGTTTGAGGTACTGGGTGTTTAGATTTTAACATATGAATGTGGTGGTTGGGGGGACACAATTCAACCCATAACATCTATAGTCAGTTGAATTTAAGTAAAGGCAATTACTCTTGATAGTGTTGGTGGCTTCATCTAATAAGTTGAAAGGTCTCAAAAACAAACAAAAACAAAAAACAGAAAGAAGAAAGGAAGAAAGGAATAAAGAAAGAAAGAAGAAAGAAAGAAAGAAAGAAAGAAAGAAAGAGAAAGAAAAAAAGAAAGAAAGAAAGAAAGAAAGAGAAAGAAGAAAGAAAGAAAGAAAGAAAGAAAGAAAGAAAGAAAGAAAGAAAG
>NW_023270418.1:16914642-16929177 GCF_011800145.1 Mirounga leonina | reverse complement strand
AAAGAAAGAAAGAAAGAAAGAAAGAAAGAAAGAAAGAAAGAAAGAAAAGAAAAAGAAAAACGCCTGGAGAAGAAATTCTGCCTTAAGACTGTAGTACCAACTCCTACCTCAGTTTCCTGTCTGCCTGCCCTATGGATTTCAGACTTGCCAACCCTCAGAATCACAAGAGTTAATTCTTTTAAATAAACCATATATTTATATATATAATATTTATATATTAGGTAATATTATATGAGAATTCTGATATAGTGTAAAATGGAATTAAGCCTTGAGAATGAATGGAGTACTCAGACTCGCTAAAGAAGACATGAAAATGTCATGCCAACTGAAAGAAAGGTTACAAAAAAACACATAACTTTTGACTGCATTTGCATGGAATACCATAATAGACAACTCTGTGGAGAAAGATAGATTAGAGGTTGCTTAGGGATGAGGATGATGAAGAGATATGGGAGTGATAACCAAATTGCACAGGATCACTAGTTGAGGTGAGGAAAATGTTCTAAATGTTCCTATAGTGGTGGTTGCACATAGCCTCAAATATACTAAAAATCACATTTTATAATATGTAATATTATATATAGTTTTTTTAAAGTGGGTTTTTTAAAAGTGGGTTTCGTGCTAAATCATAAGTGGACTTGGCTCATAAATTGTGACTAGTGAGAATATAATTGTCATACACATGAACACACACACACAGAGGGGTGAGGAGAGGGAGTCTGTGGTACAAGCTAGAACCCTGACTGACCAAGGGGCCATAATACTGATATCAATTTATAAGATTAATTTCTAAGAATTTTAATGGATCTGACATATAACTCAGTTTGTGTCAGTGTCTTTTCTTTCAAGTTGATCTCATTGAGGCCAGGTCGTGAATGCCTTATTTAGGCTTAGTACCCACTTGAATAAAGGAGTCAGGTAAAATAATGGCCAAACCCTTTGTAGTTCTAACACTGTTAAGATTAAAAACTCATCTTCATTAGAATACAAGGATTTTTGGGCCCCTGGGTGGCTCAGTTGTTTAAGCGACTGCCTTCGGCTCAGGTCATGATCCTGGAGTCCCTGGATCAAGTCCCGCATCGGGCTCCCTGCTCAGCAGGGAGTCTGCTTCTCCCTCTGACCCTCCCCCCTCTCATGTACTCCCTCTCTCTCATTCTCTCTCTCAGATAAAAATAAATAAAATCTTAAAAAAAAAAGAATACAAGGATTTTTTATAAAGATTTTATTTAGTTATTTGAGAAAGAGAGAGTGTGCATGAGTTGGGGGGAAGGGCAGAGGGACAAGCAGACCCCTTGCTGAGTGGGGAGCCTGATATGGGGCTCAATCCCAGAATCCTGAGACCATGACCTGAGCCAAAGTCAGACGCTTAACTGACTGAACCACGCAGACACCCCTGGAATACAAGGACTTTTCATTGAGCATTGGATTGCTCTATGTAGAAGGAAAATACACACCGTATTACTCTATGGAGAATATGTAAAGTATGTTACATGTCTCAAATAAGTGTTACATGAACATCACATCTTGTCTTCTATTTTATGCCATTAAATAAATGTGGGGCACAGTTTTCACCTACAGATAATGATTGTGTTTGGATGTCCAGCTTGAACAAGAGGAATTATTTTTGATATTTTAAGAATATAAGAAAGAACCATATTAGAAATTTAAAAACTTTTATGTCTTTTTTTTCAAAATAAATTTGGATTTTGCAATAGAGATTTCACAGTGATGAATATACTGCCCCTCCCCCCATTTTATTTGGTGTGTATCAGCAGCTTTTTAATAATCTTAGGAATATGCCAATTGATCTTCTTATTTTATAAGTACATATACAGTTCTTAGCTCTTAAGAATTAGTTTAGGGCTAAATCATAAGTTTATTTGGTTCACAAATTGTGAGTAGAATGACAATGTATTTGGAAATACAAATATACTCCAATAAAAGACACTCTATTGTCATCAGAGTAAAGACTTGATGTTTAAGGCCTTAATTACAGTGTTCATCAACAGGAGCTTTTCACATATCCTTTTTTGCTGTTTTCTTAAATTATATAATCATTAGTAATATAGTGCTTCAATGAAAAAATGAAAATTCTGCCAGGAATGCAGAAACGAGAAGATAGATGGGACATACTTGTCTGAGTTACTGGTTTCTAGAACTTCATACAGCTGTTCAACCATCAGAGGCAGAGAAAAGATTTCATCCCCATATCCTCTAAAAATACATATTTTTGGAACCTAGGTTATATTCAAGGTCATTAGAGTCAGTAAGACAGAGTATCAAGAGACATAAACTTACGTTCTTATAAGAAAAAGAAGGAGAAAGAATGTTGGTACTGATGAATTTTCTGAAATTCTCTTTGTGATATAAATGGGTGTGATTAATTGGTTGCCTTTATAAAAGTTTCATTTTGTTCTGAGCAAGTGGGGGCCTTTCCATAGATCATATAGAGAGCATGCTTAACTGGTTTGGAATATAGGCTTTCTGATGAGAGAGACCTGGAGTCACCCCAGACTGAGCCACTTAATTAATCTGAGGCTTCCTTTCATTAATCATAAAATACCTACTGTGTGGGTTTATTGTACAAAAACACATATAAAGGACTGCGAATATTTACTGCCAAGTTGAAAGTTCTCAATGAGTGGATGATGCCTCAAACCCTTGCTGTCAAAGAACAAAAGAGGATTACGATTTTTTAAAAAGGGTTTAAGGCATGGAACTTTCTCTAGGTGTTAATTCTGTGAAATTGAATAATTCATACAATTTTACTCTTGAAAGAAATAACACAGGAAGTCACTTTTTAATACTTTATGGCAAACTAAGGTCATTTATTATGTACTATATAGTGTATAAAATACAGTCATACCTTGAAGATATTTCAGTTTCCATTCCAGACCACCATAATAAAGTGAATTTTGCAATGAAGTGAGTCAAATGAATGTTTTGGTTTCTCAGTGTCTCTATAAGTTATATTTACACTATACTATAGTCTATTAAGTATCCAACAGCATTATGTTTAAGAAGACAATGCACATTCTTAATTTATTTTTTTAAAGATTTTTATTTATTTATTTATTTATTTGACAGAGAGAGACACAGCAAGAGAGGGAACACAAGCAGGGGGAGTGGGAGAGGGAGAAGCAGGCTTCCCACAGAGCAGGGAGACTGATGTGGGGCTCGATCCCAGGCATGACCTGAGCTGAAGGCAGACGCTTAACGACTGAGCCACCCAGGCGCCCCTACATTCTTAATTTGAAAAAATACTTGATTGCTAAAAAATGCTCACCGTCACCTAAGCTTTCAGCAAGTTGTAATCTTTGATGGAGGGTCTTGCCTCAATGTTGATGGCTGCTGACTGATCACAGTGCTGTCTGATGAAGGTTGGGGTGGTTGTGGCAATTTCTAAAAATAAGACAACAATGCAGTTTGCAGTGTCAATTCAGCCTCTGCTTCTAATTCTAGTTTCCTTGCTATTTCCACCCCCTCTTCAGTTACTTCCTCCACTGAAGTCTTGAACCCCTCAGTCATTCATGAGGATTGGAATCAACTTCTTCCAAACTCTAGCTGATGTTGATATTTTGACCTCCTTCCATGCATCACAAATGTTCTTAATGGTATCGAGAAGTGAATCCTTTACAGAAGGTTTTCAATTTATTTTTCCCAGATCCATCAAAGGAATCTCTGTCTCTGGCAGCTACAGCCTTACACAATGTATTTCTTAAATAATAAGATGTGAAAGTAAAAATTACTCCTTGATCCATGGGCTGCAGAATAAATGTGTGTTTGCAGGCATAAAAATAACATTAATCTCATTGGATATCTCCATCAGAGCTCTTGGGTGACCAGGCACATTGACAAAGAGCAGTTGTATTTTGAAAGGAATCTTTATTTTGAGCAGTAGGTATCACCAGTGGGTTTAAAATATTCAGTAAACCATGTTGTAAACAGATGTGCTGTCATCCAGGCTTTGTTGTTTCATTTATAGAGCTCTGGCAGAATAGATCCAGCATAATTCTTTTTTTGTAAGATTTTTATTTATTTATTTGAGAGAGAGAGACAAAGAGAGCGTGCACCCATACACAGGGGGAGGGGCAGAGGGAAAGGCAGAGAATCCCAAGCAGACTCTGGGTCAAGTGTGGAGCCCGATGCCGGGCTCTATCTCACGACCCTGAGCTCATGACCTGAGTCGACACCAAGAGTTGGATGCTCAACCGACTGAGCCACCCAGGCGCCCCATCCAGCATAATTCTTTTTTTTTTTTTTAAGATTTTATTTATTTATTTGAGAGAGAGAGAATGAGAGAGAGCACATGAGAAGGGGGAGGGTCAGAGGGAGAAGCAGACTCCCTGCCGAGCAGGGAGCCCGATGCAGGACTTGATCCAGGGACTCCAGGATCATGACCTGAGCTGAACGCAGTCACTTAACCAACTGAGCCACCCAGGCGCCCCCCAGCATAATTCTTAAGGGACCTAGGATTTTAGAATGGTAAGTGTACATTGACTTCAAGTGAAAGTCACCAGCTACACTAGCCCCTAGCAAGAGAGTCTGTCTGTCCTTTGAAGCTTTGAAGCCAGGCATTGACTTCTCTTTTCTAGCTATGAAAAGTCCTAGATGGGATCTTCTTCCAACAGAAGGCTGTTTCATCTACACTGAAAATCTGTTGTTTAGTATAGCCACCTTCATTAATTATCTTAGCTAGATCTTCTGGAGAGCTTGCTGCAGCTTCTACATCAGCACCTGCTGCTTCACCTTGCACTTTTCTGTTATGGAGATAGCTTCTTTCCTTAAACCTCATGAACCAACTTCCACTAGCTTCAAACTTTACTTCTGCAGCTTCCTCACCTCTCTTAGCCTTTACAGAATTAAAGAGAGTTAGGGCTTTGCCCTAGGTTAGGCTCTGGCTTGAGTAAATGTTGTGGCTATTGATTATCTATTCAGACCACTAAAATTTTCTCCATATCAAAAATAAGACTGTTTTTCTTTCTTATCATTCATGTGTTCATTAGAGTAGCACTTTTTTTTTTTCTTTTAAAAACTTTTCTTTTGCATTCACAACCGGGCTGTCTGATACAAGAGACCTAGCTTTCAGCCTCGCTTGGCTTTGGATGTGCCTTCCTCACTAGGGCTTAACCACATCTAGTTTTTTTTGTTGTTGTTGTTAAAGTGAGGGACATCCCACTCTTCCTTTCACTTGAATACTTAGGGGTTATTGCAGAGTTACTTATTGGCAGAATTTCCATATTGTTGTGTCTCAAAGAATAGGGAGGCCCAAGGAGAAAAAGAGACGGGGAGGCTGGTCAGTGGAGCAGTAAGAACATACACAATACTTATTGATTAAGTTTGCTGTCTTATTTGGGTGTGGTTTATTGTGCCCCCAAACAATTACAACAGTAACATCAAAGAGCACTGATCACAGATAACCACAACAAATAAAATAATAATGAAAAAGTTTGAATATTTCACGAATTACCAAAATGTATCAGAGAAACCCAAAGTGAGAAAATCCTTTTGCGAAAATGATGCCAATAGATTTGCTCAATACAGGGTGGCCAGAAAACTTCAATTTGTAAAAAACACAATTTATCTGAACTGTGCAGTAAAGCAAAGAGCAATAAAACAAGGTATACCTGTATGTATTTAAGAAATTCACCATATTTTTCTAGGGACAATATTTCCAGAACTAGGCATTTTCCATGACAAATATTTTATTTCCTTTTGCATTAGAGCCTTTATTTCTCCTCAGAACGAAGCATATGTTTCACCTATGAGAATTTTTCTCCTCAAGGTATTTCTAAAACTTTTGAGATAAGACTTGTAGTACTAAATAATCAACTAATCTAAAGCCATATCCCATAATTGTTAAAAGCTCAGATTCTGATGCCACCTAGACCTGAATACACACCGTGGCTAACTAAGCTTTTTGTTAGATATCTCACACAAGTTACTTAGCTAAGTTTCAGTTTTCACATTTGTAAAAAGGCATAATAGTAATCCCTCCCTCATGTTTTAATACATCTTTTATTTTACATCTGGCTTGTTGTAGTTAATGTATATTACAAGTGATGATGATATTGATGATAGAAATACTTAAGTGACTTTTGGACTTGACTTTCCTCTCAAATTGAGTTACAAACAATGTATAACACAACAGTTAAGGGATTACTTAAAACCCAGAGGCATGAGTTTTGGGACCTGTTTCAGTGATATGGAGAATGTGGCTTAGTTGGAGAGTTAAGATTTCTAAAGAATCCAGAAGTAACGAAAGGTGTTAGAGACCTCAGTGTGGAGAATTAGAGAAAGATATTGACCAACAGGAAGTGACAATAAATTGCATTACATTTCATTGAAATCAGTGAGTGGGTATTCTCAATAATCTAAGACTAATGAATTTTGATGGATCGAGGCCCAAGTAGAGAAAAATATGACAACTGTGGTGAGGGAATAGGAATCAGGAGTGAGAGAGAAAGAGAGAGACAGAAATAGAAATTGAGAAAGTGAGGCAATTAGTATAAATTTTATTTTGTCTTTCTGGTTTTGCTTTGCTACCTTAATTAGCAAGTACAGTGTGTAAAGACTAACACCGAGGAAGAAGTAAGCACCAAATGCCATTAAATGTACCCCAGATCTGGTGGAAGACCTGGTCAGAAATTCTGGGGGCCTGTGAGAGCTTGGAAGTGATTGATCTTAAGTGAAGAAGGAACTCTCTTCAAAGAGAGTACCAAATATTGTGGATAATTGGTCCCAGGAATTCTCAAAGTACAATCTCTCATTTGAATATAAAAATTATATAATATATGTTAATCCAACATCATACTACAAGCCTGCATTTGTCTTGTTTTCAGATATTCCCAGATGGTAAAGAGGGGATGTGTCTCTGTCAATACCCATAAAAATAATGGTTTGAGAAAATTCCTGTATGAAGATGCTAACGAGATGTTAGCACAGAAAAATGCAAGCTCAATTCCTTAGGAATCTGATTTAGGTTTCTTTAACCAATTGTACAGAATTTGATCTTACTGCCTTTTAACCCATGTTAATATAAGCAAAAGATATGCTCCTTTGTGTATGACATGAAGCTCAGAAGAAAATAGAAACATTCTCTTCTGGGTACTGCAATAATGCACGAAATTCAAAAGCATCTCCCAGGATAGTGTTGGTCATATCTTTGTCATCTTTATTAGGGTCATCTTTCATAATCTTTAAAATTGAATATTTAATTTCTGTTCTCACTGCCCTTCCCCAAGTGTACTTCAAAAAGAATTTGAAAATGATATTCAAGTGGCATATTCAATAGCTTTAGGACACTTAAAACTGAAATATTAACACATTATATGGAATTTATGCAGTAGGAACTTAGATAAATAAATGGGCAGATTTTTAAAAATTTCACAAACAGATATATTCTTTCTTCATTGCTTTAGAAAAATAGGACTAAGAGGTCAATCTGAATTAGTTATGCTAGAATGTGAATAGTTTTAAAAATATTCACTTTGATTAGTTTTCAAGATTATGAACCCAAAAAAGAAGTCTGTTACTCATAAGAATAATAACAGTAATAATGATAGCAATGACACTTGCATAATACTGGGTGCCAGGCACTGCTCTAAGAACATTCATATTAACATTCATATATTAATGAATCTAATGTTCACATATATTAAGTACAATGGAAGAAATGTAATGAAATAATAATATTAAATATTTTTCATTTCATTATGCCTACTCAACATAAACAGTACATGAATTTCCTACTTTAAACTTATTCTTAAACCCTTAAAACCTTTTTCTAAACATAGCAAGAAATTTCCTACTTAAATAATCTTCCTATTATATTCATCCCTCTTTCACTTCCTGGTCAAGTTCTATGAATATTTGAAGAATACAGCCCAAGTGGTCACTTGATAAAAAGTTCTTATCTATCCTATCATTTTGTTTCTAATATGAAAAATAAACTATATACTTTGTTTAGCTTCCATACTACTTTTTATGCATAACTATATCATAATACATTGTAATTATTTGATTGATTGTCCTTTTCCTCTTGGTAGTTCTAGCCTCCACGAATTACATACATGTACACACACAAATTACAATAATGTCTTTCACATGCATAGAACAATGCTTAAACTTGATGTGTGGGACAATACAATATCAAATGTGTACTATCTCAAGTAAATGCAAAATCGGGCATCAGTTTCCTAGTAAAGTACAAAAGATTCTACTCCTTTAAAAGTTGAACTCTTTGTATTACTTTTAGGCCTTGCTGTGCTCCTTGAATATTTTTGCACTGAAGCTAGCTGACTTCCTATGGCAGTTTATCTCCTTATCAAATATGCATTGATAAATCGTTTTTTTTTTTTCTGTAGGCAGGATTTAGTTTTTGTTTCTCCTAGCTATAGCATTTAACAAAAACATGTAGTGGCATATTTTAGAATAGATCAATACGAAAGAATAAGAGAGCTAAATAGAAGTTGGGTGGAAGAGGATGAGTGCTATACAAATGGTCAATTTATTTATTTATTTATTTTATTTTTATTTTTTTAAAGATTTTATTTATTTATTTGAGAGAGAGAATGAGATAGAGAGAGCATGAGAGGGGGGAGGGTCAGAGGGAGAAGCAGACTCCCCGCTGAGCAGGGAGCCCGATGTGGGACTCGATCCCGGGACTCCAGGATCATGACCTGAGCCGAAGGCAGTCGCTTAACCAACTGAGCCACCCAGGCACCCGGTCAATTTATTCTTAAAGATTTTACTTATTTATTTTAGAGATAGAGAGGAGAGTGGGGCAGGGGGGCGGGGAGAAGCAGAGGGAAAGGGACAGGCAGACTCTGTGCTGATTGCCGAGCCTAACATGAGGCTCAATCCCACAATCCCACGAACCTGAGATCATGACCTGAGCTGAAATCAAGAGTCAGATACTCAACCAACTGAGCCACCCAAACAAGCACCCCACAAATGGTCAATTTAAATATCAGTGGTACTTGGCAATTTTAAGAACTGAGAAGTTTCTGCTGCCCGCACTATACTTCAACTTTCAAGATGGAAGGGAATGGAGGCACACTAGTGAAGATTCTAGGAGGGGAGGAATGAGAGAAAACAATGAGCAAAAGTAATGCCTTCTGTTGGCTTGAGTTGGATATAGAATGCTAAGTCAAGAAATACCTTCATAGTCTAATGTACTTGACTTATCGCCTATGGTCAATGAATTTCTCCTCTAGCCAGATTTGGAATCTACAGTTTTTTTATTGTTGTTTGTTTGCTTGCTTGCTTTTCATTTGTTTGTTTTTACCATAACATACATGAACTTGTAAAATTTCTCAGGATTCTAGAAATTGTCTTAATTGAGATGCTACTGAGGAATTAATATTAATTAAATGTTGGTTCTGAAGTCAATACCTTCCCACAGACAAATCTCTTTAATTTTGGGGGGAGTAACATTGGAAATAAAGAAATAAAATAATGAAATCCCCTGCCAAAGTGCCTTTGGCACAGGTCAGACCAAGACTAGTATCTTATTTTGAACTAATTGCCCTTTTAGCATCAACTGATTTATGTCAAGTCATTCACAATCATCATCATCATCATCATCATCATCATCATCATCATCATCACCACCTGAGTACCTGCCATGAGCTATGAATTTTTATATGGTAGATGGTTTATGTACTCCCCCCCAAATTCTTATAACAATTATAACAATTCTCCAAGATAGGTAAATAGATAAGTTTGATACAAAACCTGACTCTTAAGAGTTATTATGAAGATTAAATGAGTTAATATCTTTGCCTTCTTAGTGTAGCCATGGTGTATGTTATCTGTTATTATTACTCTCCAGAATTATGGATGAGTACTGAAGCTCAGAGAACTACTAGTGGAATTTTAAGTGTGGATATGATCTTCTGATGAGCAGGATATAAAAGAAGAAATAAAGAAATATATAAGGAATAGATTCTAAACAGCAACCAAATAGGACCATAAACCATGTGGAAAAAGTTAAAGCTCAGGGACTCAAAGTATATATGTTCTTCTATGACTGTACTGTCTTAAGAATAATGACATGAGTCTATGAACAGTGATAGAGAATTTGATGGCAACGCATAAACAACAAAATGAGTTAGAATGTAATAAGTTATCCCAGAAATGTAAATCTGGCACTTAGATCCCAAAGATTTGAAAACTCCATGATTTGGTATGGGCCCCTTTCTCTGAAGGAAAGGGTAAAACAGTTATATATTAATCTTCATATTCACGTTACAAATATAATGATATAGAGATGACTTTTGGGATTACTTAGCATAACATTTTGAACTAGGATGGGGTTTACTGATTATCCAGTATTTCTCACTATGATCAAATTACCTTGAAAAGTGCTGGATGAGGCATAGTTTAAAAGGCATTTTTTTTTTGTATTTTGTTTTATGCTTTAGTATTTCTCAGACCTTTTATAAAAATAATGCAAATCACAGAGCCTAGCAAATAGTTAGCAGTCAATAATTATTTATTCAAGGAAACACAAACTGCATAAAATAATAATAATATGAATTACGATTCCCCAAAAGGGGAACTGAAACAAATACTTTTAAAGCTAATTTGACCAGGAAATTCTTTTTGTATTAGTTTTCCCCATGACTACTGGCTATTTTGAGAAATGTTGGTCACATCAAACCATTTGATTTTAACATGAGGAGCTGAGGTCTAAGGGAAGATAGTGATCTGTTTAAGGTCATCCCCATGTTTAATTTTTCTGGAGGCTGTCCAATTAACTGAAACAACAACAACTTAATTTTACAATTTAGATGCCCATGTTTTTAGGTATTTATGGTCTAGTCAACACCAATACAGATATTTGAAAAGTATGACAAGAATCATTCACAACTCCCATTTTCTTTGAAGGATGTCAATTGTCTAATTGTTGCTAAATAGCTTGACAGCTACTTTTTCCTACTATGTTATCCAATTTGACAGAATAAATTAAGTAAGTAAGAGTTTAGGTAGGGTAGCTACTACACAGCTACTTTGTTCTATCAAACTAGTTATCATGATGAACGACTCATACATTTTATCCCCATACTTAAAACCAGGTAAAACAACACTGACTTGACATACTGTGTTATTACTGATTCTAAAACACTTTGTAAATATTAAATTGTGATTTGTCACAGTTCCCAAATTAGTATATAAAATTCAAATCGCTGATGAAATAGAAAATCTTGAGAGATGAATAAGTTTAGTGAAATATGTCATAATGAAATACTAATTCAAATTCAATCTTTCCTCTTCCACTTTCCTTAGAAGTGTAATTTACCAAACCCATAATAAACTATAACATTGATTTTTCTTCAATTTATTATGTACCCTGCATTTTTAAGTGTTTTTCCCTGTTCATTGTTGAAGAAAATATTCTAAAAAATGAACATTGAATTATTTATGTTGCATTTACTTCTTATTCATTCAGCTGTTTAATATTGTAATTGGTGTCTCTGGTTTGATATATATTTAAAGTGCTGTCTCCAGATTTAATTTATGAAATATCCACTTTGATTAGATGACATAGAAGAGGGAAGGAACTCAACCAAGATTTGTAAAATATGTAAAGACACATAGAATATATTGAAATTTTTGCCTATTGAATGAAGGAAATGAATTATTTTTCCAATACCTTATATATCATGTCAATCAAAATTTAATAACCCTGGAAGTTAAAAGAATTAGAGCCAAGTATAGACTAATACAATATAAAGATCATGCCCTTCATGATTAAATGTGTTTTGATTTATATCTTAAATTTGGTGAATGGGATATATATTTGAAAATGTTAATTAATATTTCTGAAACCAAATTTCCCAATTTGGATAAAATGATTAATATTATATATCCAAAAATCTTGCTATGAGAACTAATGTGGATAGCTGATTTATAGTGTCTTGAACAAGGATATAGGACACATTTAATAAATGCGAGTTCTAGGCATTTCCTCCTTCGTATCAGGATTCATATCCTTCCTACCCAATATACTAAAGTAAACATGACTTCGTGATGAACACTGCACACAGAGAATGACAAGAAGCAGGATTTGCAGATCACATCTTATGTTCCTATTCTTTATATCTACATAGATTTGACCATGCCATTCTCTTCTAAATTCTAAGCCTTTTAAGGATAAGATTGATTCATTCTATATATGAAATACTAAGTTATTCTAAAAGCCATAAGCTCTTTATGAGTTTCTACCCTTTAGATTCTTATCATACTAAAAATTACAGATAAACTCAAACATATGCTGAACATCAACTATGAGCCAAGCATATTTGATGCTTTCTTATAGTATTTAGCATAGAACTAGAGAAAGTAATATTTAAATTGTAACTTTAGGGGCACCTGGGTGGTTCCGTCAGTTAAGTGTCTGACTCTTGGTTTTTGCTCAGGTCACGATCTCAGGATCCTGGGATGGAGCCCCACGTAGGGCTCCACACTCAGTTCAGAGTCTGCTTGTCCCTCTCCCTTCCCCAACTTGCTCTTGTCCGCTCTCAAATAAATAAACAAATAAATAAATAAATAAAATCTTTTAAAAAATTAATAAGCTGCAACTTTAAGAAAAAAAGGGAAATTATTCATCTTACCAGAGTGTTAAGGGCGTTATTTTCAAGTAAAGGGAATTAATTTGAGTGGGAAGTAAAGAACAAGTAGTTAAAGATATCTCTCATATGTCTAGATTTTGTAGCTAGATATGTAGGTGTTATTTATTGCAATATATATGTTGTGGGGAGCTTAAAGTTTGGCAGAAATAAAATGTAATTTTGGACATGTTACATTTTGAGAGATCTCAGAAAACAGGTCTTAGCTAAATTGTGTTTAATAAATACTAAGAGCCTAGAGAGAAAATACTAATTGAGTAGAATAATAACAACATAAAATAAGTGCTGAGAAATCTGGTATTTAATTGGAAGGGGAGAAGAAGAAAGTGAAAAAAAAAAAAAAAGTGGACAGAGAAGTAACTGTAACTCAAGGGAGGTTGTGATGCCCAGATGTCAAACACCTGTACTGTGATAAGATGAAATAGGTGGCTGGTCATCACAGAGGCTACAGAGAGCTCAAGTATCACTGTAGTTAAAGTGTCTATTGGATTTTTCAACATGGAAATCACTGGCTTTACCACAATAATTTTGATGGAATATTCAATGCAGGATCCATACTGGAGTAAACTTAACAGTGTTCATAATAACAAAAGAGATAGAACTCGAGGGCCTTATGCTAAGTGAAGTAAGTCAAACAGAGAAAGACAAATACTGTATGATATCACTTGTAGGTATAATCAAAAAATGCTGACTTTATAGAAACAGAGACTGGAATGGTGGTTAACAGGCGTTGGAGGTAGGAGAAAAGAGATGTTGGTCAGTGTACAAACTTCCAGCTATAAAACAAGTGAGTTCTGGGGATCAAATGTATAGCATGGTAATTGTAGTTAATGATACTGTATTATGTACTAGAAAGTTGCTAAGGGAGGAGATCTGAAATGTTCTCACCACAAAAAAAAAAAAGAAATGGTAATTATGTGATGTGATGCACGTGCTAACACTATGGTGGTAATGATTTTACAATATAGAAGTGTATCAAATGTTCGAAGATATGGCACAGCACATTAAGAGGTAAATCAAGTTGGGGCGCCTGGGTGGCTCAGTCGTTAAGCATCTGCCTTCGGCTCAGGTCATGATCCCAGGGTCCTGGGATCAAGCCCCACATCGGGCTCCCTGCTCAGAGGAGAGCCTGCTTCTCCCTCTCCCACTCCCCTGCTTGTGTTCCTTCTCTCGCTGTGTCTGTGTCAAATAAATAAATAAAATCTTAAAAAAAAAAAAAAAAGAGGTAAATCAAGGTAACTTATGTAAGCTGGCATAAAGTGGTCATTATTAAGCTTTGAAAAAAAGAACAATGTGGAATTTAATTCAGCAGTATTGTAAATGTAGCTATAAAATAGGATGTTGGTAGAAGTTATAAAAAATAAAATATATTAAATACATAATTCAATTATAGTAATCTGAGTGTAACTTGCATATGAAGTAAATCAAAACCAGTAATCAAGGTGGAGAGTATTTAAAGGAAGCAATGATATGTCAAGTTTTTCTCATTAAATTGAATGCACAAAAGAGATAAGCTTGTAATTTGAGAAACATTAGTTCATACATACTTATAATCTTTGATAGAAGTAGACAACAATAATACATATTACTTTAGAAGTAGAAAAGAATTCTAATTAAGATGTCAAGAAGACCAAGTCAGTATTCCACATTCTTAGAAATTACTCAAGTCAATAACTGAGAAGGAATTATTGAATAGATTTCTTGGGCCGGTGCTGAAGTGCGCACTAAGGGATGGAGAATACATATAAGACCTTGCTGTTCTATATGAGTTCACAGTTTGTAGGACGCCATGATCTAGTAGCAGCAGAGGAAAAAGAAAAAGAAAAAGAAAAAGGAAAGAAAGAAAGAAAGAAAAAGAAAGAAAGAAAGAAAGAAAGAAAGAAAGAAAGAAAGAAAGAAA
>NW_023270418.1:16675584-16914632 GCF_011800145.1 Mirounga leonina | reverse complement strand
AAAGAAAGAAAGAAAGAAAGAAAGAAAGAAAGAAAGAAAGAAAGAAAGAAAGAAAGACAACAACTTTGAATAAGCAATCAAATTTAAAAATACAGGACAACAAAAAGTATAAAAAAATTAAGAAATATACAAAAATATTGAGGGTGGTTTTCTTTTGTTGTGGACCTCCACAGAGACTTAAAATTGTGTTTTCTTGTGAATATTCCACTCTCTTTATTCACTGAGATTATTATGTTTTTTTTTTTTATTTTTTCTAGAGAGGGACGGAGAGAGACGGAGGGGCAGAGGGAGACAGAGAGAGAGAATCTTAAGCAGGCTCCACACCCAAGGTGGAGCCCGATGCAGGGCTTGATCTTAAAACCCTGAGACCATGACCTGAGCCGAAATCAAGAGTTGGACACTTAATGATCTGAGACACCCAGGCACCAGTTACCAAGATTATTTTTATAAATACATGTGATTATTACAAATAACAACACTAGCAAAATTATAAAACTAAACTAAATTATAAAACTCAGAAGTCCACCAGACAACAGAGGACCAAAATTCAGGTTAAAAAAAAAAACTAGGGGTGCCTGGGTGGCTGTCGTTAAGCGTCTGCCTTCGGCTCAGGTCATGATCCTAGGGTCCTGGGATTGAGCCCCACATCAGGCTCCCTGCTCAGCGGGAAGCCTGCTCCTCCCTGTCCCACTCCCCCTGCTTGTGTTCCCTCTCTCGCTGTGTCTCTCTCTGTCAAATAAATAAAATCTTTAAAAATAAATAAATAAATAAATAAACTAATCTTATTATTATTTGCTAATATCTAGCAGTGCCTGGAAACTGGCTGGATTTGGATATCCTATTTAGTGGGAAGTACCCTCCTCTCAATACCCTGAATTCCCTTGGATCTCAACAATGTGCTCAGAAGAGTTATCCAATATATCTCTATTTCTATCTCTATCATATATCTATCTATCAATCATCTGTATAGAGAGGAAAATAGTTTCCTCATTTAAAAGTAATTATAAGATACATACATATTGTAGTAGTGTTTTTATCCTTCAAGATCGGTGACTTTCTTAGCCATTAAAAATATTAAGTGATAAATAAGTGAAATAGTTCATAAGATTGGCTTCTGAAAATGTACACTTAGAACTTTGGTTCAAAGAAAATTCATCTTATCAGTGAAGGTTTCCTCCTTCCATCTTCTCTCACTTGTGTTTTCTTTTTTTTCTTCTTTTTTTTTTAATATAAATAACCTCCAAAGGTAATAATCTATATAACAAATGCAGTAAGGTAAAGTCCACTTAGTTCCTGAAGGCACAATTCTTTCCACAGCCTGAGCAAAATAAATTCCTCATGGTTCATTTCTGTGGAAAATTTATACTCTATAATTAATCTATAATAGATGTCCGGGTTGGCTCTCAGAACGAGGGGTACAAATTTTGAATAAATGCTAGGTACTGAGGGTCATTGAATTGAACTTTTGCTTAGGGAAAAATGAACAAAAAAATACATCATTTACATATAAAAAGAATGTAATGGACAAGAGATAAGGAGTCAAAGAGAAAATCTGCAGGAAATTTCCTAGTGTCATTTTTTTTCTCCATGATTGATATGCATGTTTTGTGTTTCTTTCTGATTCTTCTCAGAATTTTATCGGTGAATATCTTTACATTTTCCACAAAAGCAAGCTTAAGTCTTCTATTTTCTTAGTCAAAATAGTTGAAAGCATTCTTTACTTTTCCCCTGCTCATATTCCGTGTGCTATCTAAAAGCAAATCCCATCAGTTCTATCTTCTGAATATATCATGAACCTGGCCACTCTGCATTATGTTCACTCTTCTACACTTGGTCCAAGTCACCTTTATCTCTTAAGTGGATTATCACTAAAGCCTCCAAATCAAAATAGCCTTGGGGGTGCCCGGCTGGCTCCCTGGTTGGTGGACGTGCAACTCTTGATCTCGGGGTTGTGAGTTTGAACCCCACCTTAGGTATAGAGATTACTTAAAAATAAAATCTTAAAAACAAACACACAAAACCAAAATGGTCTTAACATTCCCCTCATTTTAACCAAACTTTAGACAGGCTTCCTCCTGACTACAGACCCCTTAACTCCCTTTTCCTAGAGCATTTACTTTAAAAAACAAAAACCAAAAAACCAAAACTTTCCATTTGTAAATTCTTTCTCTGAAAGAATTGCCTCTTGCCTCTCTACAACCTCTCTACAACCCAGAAATGTCTTTCTCAAGGACCTGATAGCCACTACTCATCTCTCTGAAATAGAATCATCTAGAAAGACAGAACCCCCATCTCTCAGTTTCTGTGAAGAAGTAGGAGCCTCACTTCCCCGGTCACCAGATAGCAAACACAAATGGCCTAATCACCACGACCCGCCTTCCCTTTAATTCCTCCAATCACTTTTCTACCAGCTTAAACCCTTTAAAACTTTCCTTCCTTTTATTTCAGTGCAGTTGCGTTGGAGCTCTCTCCTACTGCAGTAGTATGATCCCTATTGGAATAGTCTTGAATAAAGTTTCCCTTGCCTATTTAACACATCCAGTGCAATTTAAAATAAGCAAATAAAAATTCCTTATAAAATAGCCCTACTCCACTTATCGGCACTTCTTCTTCTTATCATTGCTTTATTTTTCTGTGCAGTACTTATCAGCATAAAACATGCTATAAATGTATGTCTAGTGTAGCATCTACTCCCCATAAGAACGTATAATGCCTCTACCTTTTTCTGTACTGTTATTTCCACGGTTCCTTGAAGAGTTATCTAGAACATAGTAATCACTCAATAAAAATGAATGAAAGTGCTATTAAATTGCCTATTTTATTTCTACTTAACTCTGAAATTTAAAGAAAGGACTTTTATGACTTGTTGCTACATGATTTGCTACAGAAAGCATATTTTATGTTTCATTCTGTTTCCCCTTCTTTATTACTGATCAGAACTAATACAATCAATAGAGTGAACTAACAAAGGGAATGATTTCTATGTTGAAGCTTTTGGAATAATATATAAAACATTTTAGTGAATATGAAAATAGAAAATAGATTGGTTTTTAAGGGTTTAAATTATACATCGTAGAAAAAAAGCAAAATTAATTTTGTAATCATAAAATCTTTTTATATTATTTTATATATATAAAATTGATATTTTATATATCGATATGATATCAAACGTATATTGATATTACGTTGTATCACCCACTCTTTAAAAAATCCAGATATAAAACATGTGAAGAAATTAAACCTTTTCGTACAACATGTTTGTTTTAATTTTATGGATATGTTGATTGCAACACTTGATTGTGTTTCCCTCTTTCACTTGGCCACCAGAAAACAAGAACAAACAATTAGCCAATCTCTAGCAAAGGAGACATATTTCTCTGAAGTAGTTTTATTTTAGCTTTTAAAAAAAATACTTTCAATCTCATTTCTCTTTGAAAATGGGTCAGGTCATACATAAATAAACATAAAATAAAGTGCTTTTTTTAATATAAAACTTGCTCTCAAAATTATTAAAAAACACATTTAGTTAGTTACCTCTATGTAATATTTTTCTGTGATTTTGACTGTTGAGTAGGAAGTTTTACATATCCTTTTCAGTGTGGCATTTTGCTATGCTTTTCAAACTAAGGAATGCCGCAGTGTGCTGGTAGTATATCAAACCAAAGATGAAAAAAATCCATCTGTTCAGAAAGAGAATGTTAATATACTATCTGTACAAGAAAACTAAGGGGAAAAAAAGAAAGAAAATTAAGTAATTCCACTGGAAATGTGATTAAAATAAAGATAATTTTTTGTGGGAATAAAATTCGGAGTCGCAAAAATTGTTAGTCTAAAACATAATAAAAGAAAATTCACTCCCTCAGTCAGATGGGCTTATCTTTTCCTCTCTGTAGAGCATGCCTGGTAGAATTGTTTTCTATCACTGTCAGTATACTATCATAGAGAATATCCTAATCACCTACATTCTTTATTCCCTCTAGCTAACCAGAAAAATATGGCAGAGCCTACTCCCTACTGTATTAGGGAATATTTCAGCAATTACAGGTAAGGACGTAGTGGTAATTAGCTTACAAATTTTGTAGTGGTCATGGCAGCTCAATAGGAAAATACTGGGTTTCCAACAAGTGAAGAATCTGAGAAAATGTAGCTTTGGCATTCCTGAGAAAGTATATGAATTTTATTCTCATTTATCTCCAAAGAAGGCTAACAATATTCTACAATTTAATCAATGGCTCCCTGATACTGAATGCCTGAAAATAAAAACTACTCTGGAAACAGCAATAGTCACTTTTTAAAGAAATCTCACAAATACAGAGAAGAGTGATAAGTTCTCCCTACTCCCCTCAAGGAAGGATGACCTAAATTTATCTAAGCTCTTGAACTTCAATATTACCTTCAGAAATTATTAAAAGTTCAGTCGTTGAGTTCAACAACTGGCTGAGATGAGTATTGCATAGTAATTAAGGAATCATTTTGGTCTTTTTGTAAATACCTTGAAACAAAATATTTTACTGTAAATTCTCCAAGCGGATTATAGACAAAGGCATCACAGTCAACCTTTCATACAGAGGTGTTTACTAGGGCATAAGAATATTCCATCTTTACAAATGTTACTAAATGTGTTTTTATGTCACAGTGGTGACAAAATTATTATTCAAGATGATGATTTTGTCATGTTTTATGTTTTGTCCAGTATAGCTTTGTTCAGTTCTATTGCACTTTGTTCTAAATTTTAAGTTACAATCCGTTTATTGTAAATACTGTAATGCTGTGTTATTCAGAAGTTTTGTTGAACTGCATAATCCTATTCCTCTTTGATGAATAATAACACAGAATTAACCTGTAAAAATCACTATTTAGTAGAAATTCTCATCTACTATGTGTAATACAGCTTGAATTGCTTATATGTAAAAGCTTAAGGGAGTTTTACCTCTATACAATGCTAGCATATCATGCTAGGAAGACAGTATTGACTTTGTGAATTGATTCTAACATGTTTAGTATCATAATAGGTGATAGTTACATTATGCATTATCAAGTTTATAGAAAAGTTTAAGTTGGCAGTGATATCAATAAGTTAAATGAAAGAAACAAGTGTACCTAAATTCAAAGAGAATCGTAAAAACATTTGTTATCAAGATACTAAAATTCCTGTGTCCAATTGGAATTCTAAAATATTTCGGAAGACATAGGCTCAAGAAAGACAAATGAAATTTTTAGTTGTGGTCTTTAAAATTAGTTTGTATTACTTCTTTTTAAAATTTATTTATTTATTTTTATTAACATATAATGTATTATTTGTTTCAGGGGTACAGGTCTGTGATTCATCAGTCTTAACAAAATTCACAGCGCTAACAATAGCAGCTACCCTCCCCAATGTGCATCAGGTTTGTATTACTTCTTATTGTACTCATCACATTACCTTGTATGTAATACATTGAGAACTTGTTATGGGAATGGGGTATTTTCAGTGTCTTACAGCTAGTTGATTTCCATTCCTTCTGGCCCACCCACGTTTCAACTGAAATATGCAGTCTTTCTGAATTTTAACACACAAAAAAAGATGGCATATTAAAAAAAAAAAAAAAAAACCCACAAAATAATAGAATATGACAACTCTGTACTAATTTCCTAGGTCCGTACCTGCATTTCCTCTATGCTACAGGCAGAACAGAAAATTCTGGAGTCCTACCATTCTCCTTCACTTGCAGGGGCGTAGGAGACTTATGTGGGATATGGTGTTAAGAATCTCAGTGGATCATCATCACTCCATTTCCCAGGCCCCAATTAATATGCTGCAAGAGTAATGTTAACCTGGTTGTATCATCTAATTCCCTTCGAAGAATGATGTGAAATATTGTTCAATATGGAAAATGAGTTTTTAAAAGGCCTAAAGCACCTAAATGAGATACAGTATTAGGAATTAGGGTTTATACCTCTAGTTCCTCAGGAGCTTTGCCTTATTTTATATACTCCATGATACTTATTCTAGATCTCTTCTGGCTATCCCAACAGATAGTTCCACATAATGGCCCTGGAAAGACAATTATCCTTTGAGTGCATGAAAGCAAGGCTCTCTATATCCTATTTTAGAAAAGAATATTCTTTGCTTTAAAGTCCCAGGCACAGAACAAGCTCCATCTACTTCTGTGACTACCTTCAACTATTGCCATCTCTTGGTTTGCCAAGGAGCATAGTCCACAATAATGGCGACTTCTCCAAATACCACAGCTTCTGTCTCTAAGTCAAAGTTTGCTCTTTCTCTATTTCACTTCTGTGTCACTCTCTGATCCTCTCTATCCTAGTAGTTACAACTGAGGTATTCTCTACTAATCTACTCTGATTTCCAAGGGGGAACAAGGGGGGTGTTTTGTTTTAGTTTTGTTTTTAATCTCTGTATCACCAGTACTTCATGTGGAATATGTAAGTAACTATTGGTTTAACAAATCTCCATTAAATAAATTAAAATTAAAAAAGAAAAACCTTGACAACTTTTCTAATAAGGCTGGAAAATAAACTCCACACATGTAACTGTAAAACTGGGTGAATTTTCGTTCCATTTTTGAAGAAATAACCTACCCCTACTTTTCATCAAATTAAATTTTCTGTTCAGTAATAAACTTTCTTAGTTTAAAATTAGAGCATTCTTGTCTTACTGAAATGAAAATTCATTATAATCAAGAAAGATATTTAGTTACCTCTAACAGCTCTGACAACAGGTCCCATGAGCTCTATAGAAAAAAGGCATAATCGAATTAGTTTGTGATAAGTAGAAATTTTGTTCATGGACTCATACCATGAAATACAAGAGCAGAAAGAAAAAAAGAGGGACAGAGGAAAGAGGAAGGAAGGACAGGAAGAAGAACAGACAGAAGGAAGGGAGGAAGGGAGGAAGGGAAGAAGGGAGGGGGGAAAAGAAGAAGGAATAAAAAGTTTGAAGTCCAGAAAGAAAATCTTAACTTCAAGAAAGCACCTGGGTAATGTAAGTGAAGAGCAGGTGCACCATATCCTCCTAGATGAGACTTTCAGGAATAACGGGTTCTTTTTTTTCTCTCCTCCTTCATTTTATCATCAGTGTCATGCCCAGAACAATAAGCAGTTGGACAAATTGACAAATTTATCATTTTGACATGCAATTTTCTGGATCCCTTTTGCAAAGCCATGCTTAAGTTGTGAAGGTATTTCAGAATGAGAATAAATTGATTATGATGTCATACAGATATTTATGTTGAATTATGCTTTCCCTCTTTTAAATCTGGGGTCCTAAATTTTCTATGGGGTTTGTATACGTTTTACATGGTAGCAATCATAATGATGAAAATAAGTGCAGGCCGTAGAAGACACTATACTTAGACTACAAAGTTAAAGTGAGAAGCTGCTATCCATCTTTGTGAGTGTGCTAGCTATTTTCACAAAATATTAAAGCATATCAAATAAATCATGCTTCAGATTCATTGTATTTTAACATTTACCTGGTATCACCTCAAAGTTACAGAAACATAAAAAGAATATAAACAATTGCTTATGTCTTTTACCTGGATTGACAATTATTCATCGTGTCTCATGGGACCTCTAAGGAAGAAATTACGATTAAATAACATCATAAGGATGGGGCCTTGCTATAACAGGATTAGTGTCTTGACAAAAAAGAGAAAGCTTCTGCTCTCTCTCCCCTCTCCCCCACGCCCCCAACCTCTGCATATGTGAAGAAGCCCTGTGAGCACACAGTGAGGCTGTGATCACCGACAAGCCAAGCAGGGAGGCTACTGAACAAATTTACATGGCTGGCCCCTTGTTCGTGGATTTCCTAGCCTCCAGAACTATGAGAAATCAATTTCTGTTATTTTCTGTTAATGTCTTGTTAAATTTCTGTTAATATCTGTTATTTACGTTTCTGTTATTCGATTTCTGTTATTTAAACCACCAGTCTGTGGGATTTTGTTATGGAAGGCCAAGCAGACGAACAGAGGAATATGTAATATCCTGAGTTTTGACATTAAAACAAAATTTTGGGTGGAGGGCCTGTCCTCACTTCATGGGGTGATAAAAACAAGTGACAAGGTGAGCAGCTTATCTAGGTGATGACCACCACCACCGAGGGACTTTCTTTTTTTTTTTTTTTGGCTTGCTAACTGACTCCACAGCCTGCTGGGCAATGCATGTACTTTGAGGGGCTGCCTGCTGACTAGGGTGCTCTTTGAGCTACATCGCTGCCTGCTGGAGAGTTTGTGATTTGAGCTGTGCTTATTTGCTGAGTCTCCCCAAGCCTCTGTTATAAATTTAACAGACCTAACTAGGAAGCTTCTACAATTGGCATTTAGGAACAGGAGTATGGTCCTGGAGCCATCCTTGCATATGCCTCTGGTTGTGTGTCTCACATTGAACTGTGTGTCTTAATTCCAGGTGTGATTGGTGTTAGGCTCAAGGGAATAATTCTTACCCTGTGAACAGTGGGTTGTTATCTCAATCAGGCATTGTGTATATATATACACATATATATAGACTCATCAGGTCATCACTGGAAATATAGTCATCATATGGCATGCTGGAGTTCACATCTTTTAAAGCAGATGTCTCCTTAAGACCCTTAAAATGTCTGATGTTCCTAACACATAGACTTAAGGAAAAAATGCCCATGATACCCCCATGACACTGCAAAGGGATTAGGATTAATTCAAATTTGGTTTAAATCAAGGGTCCTTAAACCCAATAAACAACTATTGCCACGGAGAGACCCCTAACTGTGACATGCTGATTTGAGCCTCTTTGGAGGAAGGAACTTATAAATATTAGCAAGGTAGAGTGGAATCATCCCCTGAAGCATATCCAGTAACCACCAAAAAAATCAATCAATAGATAGATAGATATCTGTGTATAGTGTGAAAGAAAAAGGTACCTCTGTAAAAAAAGGCCAACAATTTGATCCAAATGGAAATCTAAATATATACTAAAATCATTTACACAACAAAAAGATAAATGGGCATTAATTCACTTCTGCATTTCAAAACATAGGTTCTGAATTTACTTTAACATCTGCTGAAATGCACTATTTGACAAACATTCATTGTTTTAATGGACACTGGGTCTCATACTACATTTTAACCTGGAAAACTCACTATATTTATTTTTTTATTAACATATAATATATTATTTGTGTCAAGGGTACAGATCTGTGATTCATCAGTCTTACACAATTCACAGCACTCACCAGAGCACATACCCTGCCCAATGTCCATCACCCAGCCACCCTACCCCTCCCACGCCCCTCTACTCCAGCGACCCTCAGTTTGTTTCCTGAGACTAAGAGTCTTTTACGGTTTGTCTCCTTCTCTGGTTTCATCTTGTTTCATTTTTCCCTCCCTTCCCCTATGATCCTCTGTCTTATTTCTCAAATTCCTCATATCAGTGAGATCATATGATAATTGTCTTTCTCTGATTGACTTACTTCGCTTAGCATAATACCCTCTAGTTCTCTCCACGTCGTTGCAAATGGCAAGATTTCATTTTTTGATGGCTGCATAATATTCCATTGTGTACCACTTCTTCTTTATCCATTCATCTGTTGATGGACATTTAGGCTTTTTCCGTAGTTTGGCTATTGTGGACATTGCTGCTATAAACATTGGGGTGCAGGTGCCCCTTCGGATCACTATATTTGTATCTTTGGGGTAAATGCCCAGTACTGCAATTGCTGGGTAAACTCACTACATTTAAACAAGGTATCCCCCATATTCTTAGGGAAGTTACCATGCATAAAATAGAGAACAAATAGGAATGTCTCACACCAGCCGTCTGAAATATTGCTTTGCCTAATTTCTCTATATTCATGGAACCCATTGCCATAATAATGAGCATGAACTCTCTGACTCAGTGAGTAATCTTTAAAAAAAATAAGTCTTTGTCATTTAACTTTGGGTCTGTAAAATGGGATTCCATAACTTTCTTCCCTTGTTAAAATAGTTAATATGACCTGTGGGAGGCAGAATAATGGTACCCTAAAGATGTCATGTCTTAATCCTAGACCCGGGCAGAATATATTATGTTATGTGGCTATGGAATTAAGGTAGCAGATAGAATTAAGGTTGCAAATCAGCTGACATTTGGATAGGGAAGATTAGTCTGGATTATCTGTGTGGGTCAATATAATCACAAGTGTCCTTAAATGAGGTAGAGTATTAGAAGGGGAGGTCAGATTAATGTAATGTGAGAACTTGACCCACATTTGTTGGCTTTGAATGAAGATCAGTCTAGGTCCTAAGATGGCCATGAGCTAAGGAATGTGGGACACATCTGGAATCTGGAAAAAGCAAGGAAAAAGTTTCTTCCTTAGACCAGAAAAGATTATAATCCTCTCAGCACCTTGGCTTCAGTCTAGTGATTCCCATTTTGGATTTCTGAACTATCATAAGATAAATTTGTCTTGTCTTAATCCACTAAATTTGTGGTCATTTGTCACAGCAGCCAAAGAATACTAATACACGGCTCAAAAATAAATCACAACATGGCTGTCAAGAACTCAAATAAGACCTATTTAGAAAAGGGATGGTTATCCCTACTGCTTTTCCATTTAATAGCCCCTTTTGCCCTTCTCTTAAACCTAGAAAAAATGAATGGAGCCTCATAGTGGCTTACTGTAACTTTAGTGCCATAGTCCTATCCACCAGTTTTCCCACATCCACTATTATTGGAATTAAAAATTCCATCTGATCATTGACTGGTAATTACTTTGCTATAACAGATTTGGCTAATATGTTATTTCTGTGCTTATTTCAGTGATTTTTTTTTTCCTGAAGTTTGCCTTTACCAAACTCCATGAAAAATCTCAATTGTTTTTGTAGGCAAGATCTTAACCTCATCCAACATTCTCCAGGAAAACAGGTATGGTGTTATATTCATGTCATCCTCCTCTATGGTGATTCATTTCACACACTAATTCAAGACATACAAATATTCACAAATGATATCACCAAAAAGCAGATGGGGTATTGTTTCACCCAAAATATAAGATCCCAAGACCTCAACTAAATTTCTGAGCATCATTTGATCAGTCAAGGGCCATTCCATCTTTGAAAATGTCAATAAATAGTTATTGACCCTTTCAGCACCCACAACATTAAAATAAACCCCATATTTTCTAGGAATTTTTGGATTCTGGAGCCAACATATTCCACATCTATAAATTTTACTTAATTTGATTTATTCTGTTACTCACAAACCAGCCCCCTATAAATAGAGCTCCCTACAACAAAAAGCTCTAAAATCTGTCCAAATTATAATACAGTAGGCACTCAATTGCAATATTGTAAGTACTTCTGTTAGTGACCCCAGAAACTCTTTCACTACAGAGTTGTAGTCAACTCCTTCCGATCTTACTAGAGGCTCTAGACCACCTATGATGGCCCTAAGTTATCCATGTTTCTGATGCAATAAAGCTACAAGAGTTAACACAACTGACCAACTCCAGGAAGAGTAGGAGTTGATACTAGATACTCTGCACACTTAGGCATTTTTACAGACTTGGGCAATTCAAAATGATTTGTCCATCTGGTCTGGACAACGGCAGCAACACACAATTCCTTATCCAAATTTGCCCCCTATGAAGGAAAGAACTGTGGAGATTTCTTGCCTAATGGATACCCATATATACTAATACCCACATACATATATTAATACCCAAATACAAGACTTCATTGGGACACTTCTTACACCCTTTGAAGTTCAAATATTATGGCATTGTCTAGCCTTTCTGTATGCCAAATGTGATGGGAATTTGAAATAAAGAAATTCCCCTTAAATTCATACCCTATCCCTCTAGCAACTTCACCAAGTTGGCAAGTTCCAGGAATTTCCCATGTTCAGAAATTCCAGGCATGATTGCAATGTGGTAGTTTCCTAGCAGCAATAATTTTAATGAAAAGCAGACAATCAGGATTGAGTGACTGTTAACTGATCACCTTTCTAATAGTGTGCATTAAGAGCCAGCAGGCATTTTACCAGAAAAGTAGTCATTCTAATTTCCTGCTTTCATTTTGGAAACCATACTTTACAGGATAAGACTCTTCTTTAGTGACTGAACATGATAAAATAGCCTACTGCTAATAGGTCCAGATACAAAAACTTTGCTATCTCTTAAAGAATTTTAAGCAATGAGTTCTACTAAGTATTATGGTATCATTATGGGATTGACTTTTCCTATATGACCTTTAACTACAACTTAGATAAACAAGGCAGTCTGCAAATTGTGTGTTTATTAACTTAGTCTTCTCTTTTATGAGTATGAGCATTTATGTAGAAAAGAGAAAATATAATCATCACTGTGTATGCAGTAAAAATAAAAACATTAAAAATATAATGCTGATGTATTATTAAGCCCATATTAAATCACTCTTAATTTCTTTAATCTGACCTGAATTTACGTCCAGAGTTTCATGTTTTTGCTTGCAATCATGGTATGCCTATGATGTACTAGCCTATTTTTCTTTAAATTTAACATTATATTAAAAAATATTTCTCACTTATTAGTTTTCAAAATTGCCATAAAAATGACTGGGTTATCAACATTTCCCTATATTTACATGACTCATACAAATACAGATGTGATGTATGACCAGCATCACAGGGGTTCATGACATCTGTAATTTTTTAGGGTAGGAGATGAGGTTTAGAAGTCAAAGATGGTATAAAACTTGGTGAAAATAGCATTACAGTTTATTTTGATACTGTTTCATAATAAGGGCACTTTTCTAACCACTTCTCTGTCAATGAGTGTGAGAATGTACCAAAATGTCCTCTGATGGATATTGGCTTCCAAAATTTTACTATTTTAAAGTCTTCTGCTTAAAAAGATAAAAGCCACATACTTTAATACATACTTTAAATTTGGGGTTTAACTTCTTAGAATAAATTCCCAGGTGTTAAAATGCTGGTTCAAAAAAATCAAGTTTTGTTTGCCTTTTTTCTTTATATTTGAGCTATAATGTTGTCTACAAGTACTATGCCAACTACAATTGCTTTGCTCTAATTTAATGCCTGGATCCACATTAGATAGCTATCTGGAGGGACAGTTACTAGCATTTATTTCATTTTTTTCTAACTTGGTAGGCAAAATTGGCATCTTGGGGAAGTTTGTATTTCTTTAATCACTATTGCTTTTAGGAGCAGAGCATACGATTTAGGCCTACGCCAAACAGCACATTGTATCATTTATATTCAGAGGTTGGTTCAGAGATCAGCACAAACTAGATCTATCAGCATATATTCTGGTACAATTA
Source organism: Mirounga leonina (assembly GCF_011800145.1). Taxonomy (NCBI): domain Eukaryota; kingdom Metazoa; phylum Chordata; class Mammalia; order Carnivora; family Phocidae; genus Mirounga; species Mirounga leonina. The sequence goes on along the minus strand of NW_023270418.1, from coordinate 16,901,361 downwards.
TCTGGAAATGCTAGAATACAGTTACTTGTTATTTGTCTTCAGTGAATTTTGGTAAAGGTAGTCCCTGGAATGGCTGTCAGTCATCTGAAGACTAACAGGACAGAGCCAGTCTAAGACTGAAGTTAATACAAAGTGAGAAGTGGTGAAAAGAAATTGAACAAGATAATCTCTGTCCATATGGACCTAAGTAAAACAAAACAAACAATATTGCTCAATGTGAAAATAACTCCTTTTTTGCACCATTTTGTTCACTTCATTTATATATTTGCTCTTTAAACCTACAGATGATCTGAGGCAGAAACACTGCTATGCTTTTTGCTGTGAACTTAGCTAACTTGGGGTTTTATTTTATAATTTTTAACATTTCAAACCTTAAAGTCAAGTGAGAATTAAAAGCAGAGTTGATGTATTTGGGGTCCAAGCATTTGAAGACAGGAGTCTAAGGATCTGCCTTCGCTAAATATTTATTTTCTTTTCCCTCAGCTTTAGAAATTTTGTAATCATCTAATACCTGATTTCCTATAAAAGGGCGCCATTCTGGAAGCAGTCTCTGTTTCTCTTTAATTGAGGCTAATTAAACTTTGCCATTCTAGCATAAAGAGGCTCACATGGGGGCGCCTGGGTGGCTCAGTCATTAAGCGTCTGCCTTCGGCTCAGGTCATGATCCCGGGGTCCTGGGATCGAGCCCCACATCGGGCTCCTTGCTCGGCGGGAAGCCTGCTTCTCCCTCTCCCACTCCCCCTGCTTGTGTTCCCTCTCTCGCTGTCTCTCTCTCTGTCAAAAAACAAGGAATTCTTAATCTCAGGAAACAAACTGAGTGTTGCTGGAGTAGGGGGTGGGGTGGGAGGGATGGGGTGACTGGGTGATAGACACTGGGGAGGGCATGTGCTCTGGTAAGTGCTGTGAATTGTGCAAGACTGTTGAATCTCAGATCTGTACCTCTGAAACAAATAATGCAATATGTTAAGAAAAAAAAAAAAGAAGAAGAAGGTAGCGGTAGGGGAAGAATGAAGCGGGGGAAATCGGAGGGGTAGACGAACCAGGAGAGACGATGGACTCTGAAAAACAAACAGGGTTCTAGAGGGGAGGGGGGTGGGAGGATGGGTTAGCCTGGTGGTGGGTATTGAGGAGGGCACATTCTGCATGGAGCACTGGGTGTTATGCACAAACAATGAATCATGGAATACTTCATCTAAAACTAATGATGTAATGTATGGGGATTAACATAAGATTAAAAAAAAAAAAAGAGCCTTGTGCCTTCTGACCTGTTACCTTCAGTAGGAGCAAAAAATCATTGGCATTGAATGTCACCAACACTACCTTAACAAACTAGGATAGTTCTGTAATGTTGCATATTCATTTCTTCTATCTTCTACCTGGAACCAACCTATGTTCTTTTAGTTTTGAGGCCATGGAATATGTCCTCAACATTTCTGCTTTCTTTAGCAATGACAACAGCCACACACATTAATGCATCTTCTGAAATAAATGGATTTCAAAATGGAAGAACTGAGGTACAGTGATTTCCTCCATCCTCCATAGGAACTTTTTTCAGGAGTCTTCCTAAACATCTCACTCACATATAAAATTTGATTCTGCTAAATTACAGAGCCCAGATGAAACAAGGTCCCAAGGGCATGTGATGTGATGAGCACTGGGGTTATACTGAACTAGTCAATCATTGAACATTATGTCAAAAACCGATAATACCTTGGCTAATTGAATTTAAATTAAAAAAAGAAAAAAATTAAATTTGATTCTGGTTTAGAAAGAAGTAAGGGTTGTTTCCTAGATTACTCCCAAATAATCATTGTTTAATTGAATTGCAAAGTGTTTCAAATAAGCAACTACTTAATATTTAGAATTGGTAAAAATAGAGAACTGGGGACTGGGAATAGAAACTCGCTTGAGGTTTTAGGGTCTCACAAGTGTATACTTTATCTGCTGTCTCAAATTTGGAATCTATTGAAAATTCCTAAATTGAACAAGTAATTATCAACATATTATCTTTATCTTTATTCTTATAGATTTGGTACTGGTGAATATGACAAAGTAAAGATGAACTGAGTTTTTTAACTTGAAATCCATCCTCTTACTAGTCAAAGGCAGATCTGAAAAATACAGAGGCAGAACCTTTTATTCTAAGATAAATCCATGTCCAAGAGAAGATTAGAGACTATGTGTTCAGAAAGAAAGACAATCCCATTAGAAAAAATTGAGGAAGCTCAAAATGACCAATTCCTTCCTTCAAAAACAAAAGTGTTATCCTAAAATGACCCACCACCGCATGTATCTGATGGTGATTATTATACCACATTAATCTCAGTGGTAAAGGACAGGTTGCAATGAGTTTAAGAAAAAAGAATGCTTGGAACTTACACTGCTTTTATGGTAGTAAGGAAGAAAGGAGTTGAGAAAGAGGAAATACCACTATTATTCTATGTGAATAACTCGAGTTTCCTATGGCACAGAAATCTCCCTAGAACTATAGACCCATAAATCTGTCTGGTTGACATCTTCAATTGTTTTGCTAATAGTCATATCAAACATATTGTCAAGCTCATACTGTTAATTTTTTAATAAAAGTATAATTTACACACAATAAATGCAAAGATTTTAAAGGTACAGTTTGATGAGTTTTGACAAATGTGTATACCTGTGTAACCAAACTACTGGTCAAGATTTAGAATAGTTCCATCTCATGACGTGTTCTAGAACCCCCAAACCCAAGTACTATTCTGAATCCTATCATCTGTTTTGAATGATTTTACCTATTCTAGAACTTCATATCAAGAAATCATATTATATTGGGCTCCCTGCTCAGCGGGGAGCCTGCTTCTCCTTCTCCCCCTGCCTCTTCCCCTGGCTTGTGCTCTCCCTCTCTCTCTCTCTGTCAAATAAATAAATAAAATCTTTTTAAAAAAAAAGAAATCATATTATATGTGATCTTTTATTTCTGTCTTCTTTTGCACAACAAAAGGATTTGAGATTCACCTATGTTAATGAATGTAAGAGTAGTTAGTGCTTGTGTATTGTTAATTGGCATTCCATTGCATAAATAACATTTTTTCATCTGGAGATAAACACTTGGATTGTTTCCAGTATTTGTCTATTATGAATAAAGCTGCTATGAACATTGTTGTAAAAATATTTTCATGGATATATATTTTCATTTATGTTGGGTAAAGAGCAATAAATGGAATAACTTGGTCATAGAGAAGATATACTTAAATTTAGAAGAAATTTCCAAAATCCTTTTCAAAGTTGTTGTATCATTTTAAATTCCAACTAGCAATGTATATGAAAGTTTCTGGGGCGCCTGTGTGGCTCAGTTGGTTAAGCGACTGCCTTTGGCTCAGGTCATGATCCTGGAGTCCCTGGATCGAGTCCCGCGTCGGGCTCCCTGCTCAGCAAGGAACCTGCTTCTCCCTCTGACCCTCCCCCCTCTCATGTGCTCTCTCTCTCTCGTTCTCTCTGTCTCAAATAAAAAAAAAAAAAATCATAAAATAAAAAAAAAAGTTTCTGTTGCTCCATATCATTACCAACACTTAATATCAGCCGTATTTAATTATAATCAGTCTAACAGATGTGTTGGTATTGTATGATAGCTTAAATTACATTTCTCTAATATTGAAGGATGTTGAGCATCATTTCATGTGCCATTTATATATCTTTATTTTTGTGTGAATTCTGCACAAATCTTTTAACCATTTTACCTATAAGATAATTTTGTGTTTCTAATATTGTGTAGCAGGAATTGGTTATTGAATACATAGAAAAATTTAGAGGAAAGTCGCATCTTGAAATTATTGAGTTTTGATTCTATGTACATAGTCCATCTTTCCATTTATCTATCCTTTTCTTTAATCTCTCTACACAATAATCTATAGTTTTAGTGGAGGTGTCTTCTATCTTTTGGGTTGAATCTATTCCTAAATATAACATGTTTTTAATTTTCTTGCAAATGGTGTTCTTAACATGTTATTCTGAAATAATTATAGGCTTACAGGAAGTTGCAAAGACAGTACAGAGAGGTCTCAAATGTTCATTACCTAGTTATCCCCAATGCTTACAACTTATGTAAATACAGTCCAATATAAAAGTCATAAAACTGATATTGGTAAATGTGTGTGTACGGATCTGTAGATTTTACCACATGTAGATTTGTGTGGCCATGCTCACAATCAAAATATACAACTACACCATTACCACAATAATCTTCCCATGTTACTCCTTCATACACACATCCACCCCATTCTCCCTGAATCCTCTTTTGGATTTCTTCCATTTTTATCTCAGGCAGACCCCTGAAGGGTGAATAGGTATGGGAGGAAAAATACTGACCTCGTCATTTTTTTTTTTCAGGTTTACAAGTTATCCCAAGTGATCTCATGATCATTTCTAAATATCTGACATTTTATTTGTGTATTTAATTATTTTATTCCATTTCTTATTAAATTATTTTAAATAAGCTCTGGAATCAGCTGGTAGGGTTCAAATCCAAGCTGTTTCCTGGCTATGAAATCTGTGGCAAATAACTCGAACGCTCAACACATCAGTTCCCTCATATAATGGACATTGAAATATTACCCCTCCCATGTTTATGAAGAACAAGGGGTTTATCCATATTAAGCACTTAGAAATGTGTCTATCATGTAGTAAGTATTCAATAAACATAACCAGCCATAGCCATCCAAGGCCATACCACCCTGAATGCACCCGATCAATAAGCATAACCATTTTTGTTAATACTTTTAGTAATTATTTTAGCTATTATTTCATTGTAAAGGTGTGACTAATATAGAGGATTAATAATTTAAGTATTACATAAAATATTGTTTATTACATGTCATTCCATTTTAGAGGTATACATATCTATTCATATTTTTATTAATCACCAAATATTTAGTGTCTACTCTGTAAAAGGCACTAAAAATTCTGTGGTAATTCCTAAAAATGGTTGTGTGTAGTCTATAAATTACCTGAATATTGATATCATCCTATACTTCTAAATAGAAGGACATAAATCTTGAAACTCTGAGACAGGATCTCTGCCATTTATAAAGAAGAACGTTGCATCTTTGCAAATATTACAAAGATTCAAGAAAACTTGGGTTAGGATCCATACCTCAGGCTTTATCTCTTTTTTTTACATATGTATTTATTTTATTTATTTATTTATTTATTTATTTATTTACTTACTTATTTACTTATTTATTTATTTGCCAGAGAGAGAGAAAGAACACAAGCAGGGGGAGCTGCAGACAGAGGCAGAGGGAGAAGCAGGCTCCCGGATGAGCAAGGAACCCAACATGGGACTCGATCCCAGGACCCTGGGATCATGACCTGAGCCGAAGGCAGATGCTTAGCCAACTGAGCCACCCAGGCATCCCATCAGGTTGTTACCTCTTAAGTCATTTCAGTTCTCCAGACTTTCCTCAACTGAAACAGGGCTTCTGTCCACATACATCCCTTTCTCCAAGTCTAAGCCTCACAACTAAGTTGTCTCTGTGCTGGGTAAAATGTTTCTACTCTAAATCCCAGGAGCTATAGAATCAGAGCCAAACTGTCACTGAGGAGGGTCAATCTAAGTGGAATAGAAACTATCCTGCACATTCCACTATGTGGAATATAACCTCCCAAGGCCCAGGAGAAAGGCCATGTTCATGTAGGTGCTTAATCGATTTTGGTTAATGATGATGATACACTTCATGAGTACAAGCACCAATTAGGGAGAAAAGCAACTTGCCACAGCTTAGTAAGCAGAATGGTCAATAAAGAAAGGAATTCTAAGAAACATATCTTAATAGTTCAAACCACCTGTTTATATTCCAGGAGAAATGTGAATCAGCTTTTCCATTTTACTCACTTGCAACTAGCCTGGAAAATCCTAGGAGTCGATGCTTATAGGATTTCCTCACAATGTTGTGAAATACCTACCTAAAAATGCACAGACTGGTGAATCACAAGTGTGTGGTCATTTTTTTTCATAACCTGAATTATACACAGGTAGAGATGTCCATGTTCTACTATGTAATTGCACAAAGCTAGTATTCCCTCTGGCAAATGGCATGTTATCCCAAACAGTATGTTAACCATGTATTTGGTTTGAAAGTGGATTAAGATGTTTGTATTGACTAGAATATCTACTGTTGGTTCCATCAAAAATGGCTACCAATATAAACTGGCATTCATTTTTAGAAATAAGGAGGTTGTCAATAATGTAGACTAAAGATACCACTCAAAATGTTTTCAATTTAGTTTATGAATCTCTTGAGGCCTGAATTGGATACTGTGGATATCTTCAAGATGAAGTCCCTCATTCTCCCAGCTACTGCAAGTATATTTGCTCCAACTTGAGACTCTCTTCAGGAATTTTCTTAAATCAAAAAAAACCTGCTTCACCCAAGATTATGTGGAGTCACTGGGGTCAGCCCACACATGAAACTGTTTTATGTTAGCATAAAGACCCAGCCCCCCTGCCTCAATTGGAGGACTCTGCTCTGTGTAGGATTGGTGAGGCTTCTGTTGCAATTGCACCTCAGGTCAATTTATCTCTCTTCCAACATTGTTTCCCTCACTGCTCACAGATATTGTTTCTCAAATCAATCTCCAATGGAAGTCCTGAATACAAACTCCAGAGGCACAGAGTCTGTTTATTAGGGAACCTAGTCAACAACAGGTATTCCTAGGAAGGTCCCTTGGAAGCTGATTCTACATGGGGAGTTCTGAGACAGATTCCTCACCTTCCAGCAGGCAGTGAAGACCTCATCACTGCTAGTAAGTGGAGAACCAATGGGTCCCGGCATGTAATGTTAGAGCTTTACTAAACTTTCACTGCTGATGAGTCAGGATGGATACTAGTGGAAAGGAAGGCACAGCTGGGATAATTTTCAAGAGAAACTTATAGTAACAAAGAGGTCTGTGAATTGGATGGCCCTGCTCTTCCCTTCCTTCCTTTTCCTTTTCTGACTCTTTCTAAGGACTATTGACAAACAGCAGAAAAAAAAAAGAAAAACCTAAAGGCTGAGGGTGATTAATATAAAGGAGACTGTAAAATCCAGCAGGACTCTTGGCAGCATATGAAGAAGTAGAGAACAGAAAGAGAGTGTGAAGCTGGACTAGAATGTGTTATAAGTGAAGATATCTCTAGGAAAAATCATGCTGTCAACCCTGGCCATTGTCCTACACCAAGATAAGGAACCTGATTAAGAAAGAATGGACACCTGAAATTCAGTATGAAGAACCTAGATTGATGAGCTTAAACATTTTTAAATTTGCTTCCCTTGAATCTTCTGGAACTACAGAAGTTTCTTGCTCCCGCTTATTAAAGCTAAAGTATTAGCTCACTTGAAAATAAAGGAAAAGCTATGACTTACAGAATAGCACCTGTTGAGTTCAGGACCCACCTCCATCTCCACCCTAGATCAACAGACATACAACTAGGGACAAGCCATATTGTAACTCAGCAGAGGAAGCACTGGTCCTGTGAAGGAAAGAAAGATATTATGGGGGCGCCTGGGTGGCTCAGTCAGTTACGTGTCTACCTTTGGCGCAGGTCATGATCCCAGAGTCCTAGGATCCAGCCCCGCATCAGACTCCCCCCTCAGCAGGGACCCTGCTTTTCCCTCCCCCTCTGCTCGTGCTCTCTCAGAAGGTGTAGATAAACACTATAACGTTTAAGGAGCTACCACCTCAATGAAATTTTACGTTTCCAGTGGTGTGAGGCATGCTGAAATATTCCATGCAGAGTGAAAGAAAAATTATTGCCTGCTCCATCTTACCACTGGAAAGAAAGCACCATCCCTGGTTGGCCTCTCTGGTTCCTGGAAGTAGCGTGTATGACATTGGTAATGCTGCTCTACCCATTTACCAAGATAGAAGGAAGCTGGCCAGCTTTGATTTGGAACAGATGAGAAAAGTGCCTTTCAGTAGATGGCCTACTGATTAAGATACTTCATGTAATTAAATCTTTGCATTATCACACAATTACAAGGTTGGTGTTAGTATATTTCTGTTACATGTGAGAAATTGAGGCACAATGATGTTTAGTAACCAATCTATGCTACATTAATCTATATTAGAACCAGGATTTACACCCGTGGCCTTTCTAATGGGAAACACAAGAGTCATGAGGACTCTACATTGTATTAGTATAAGGTAGGTTACTACCACGTTCATGGAGAAACAGAACTTCAGTTGGGGCTTGCATATGTTGAGTAATGAAGAAGATACTGGAGAATGTACTAGAACACAGGTCAGCAAATTATGTCTCCTAGGCAAATCCAATTCACTGCCTATTTTTGCAAGTAAACTTTTATTGGAACAAGACCATAGTCATTTTTGGACATGCGGTGTATGGCAGTTTTCATGAAACAGTGACAGAGTAGTTGTAATCTACACTTAGCAGCCTACAAAAACAGAAACATTTACTATCTGGCCCTTTACAATAAAAGTTTGCCAACATGTGTTTTAGATACAGGCATGGGATAACAATGAAAGAGTAGAAAGAGAAAATTCTGAATATTCTTAGCCCTGTTTGTTCACAGTTATTTTCACACACCTAGCACTATGCTAAGCACTTAGCACACATTAAAAATACTTGTTGAAACAATGTTGAATAAAAATAATAGGGCTCTGTAGAGAGTTTGGAATATAATAATGGTGTAATAAAAGAGTCATTTAAGGATAATTATTCTGGCAATATTCTCCCACATAAATGGGAAGAGAGTGATTTTGGAGATATGAAATGTTTGGAAAATCTCATAAGAGTTCAGATAAGAAGTCATACATTAGTTAGTTTGGTACCAACATGAGACAAAATAAGGGAATTAATGGAAACAACATTCTGGGGGAACAAAGAGGCCACTTGCAGTTGATTGGATGTGGATGGTATATTCCTTCACTTTATCTCTAAAGATTTGTAATAAATACCGTGTTTTTTAGAGGACATGGCCCTATGTTAGAATTTTATAGAAACTGGCTATTAGTGAAAACTCCTGTTGTCTTTCTTATCTAAGGGATATTACCTTAAAAAGCCACTCAGACCAGGAACCAATATTAGTATCAATGCAAAATTTCCTTTCATTGGTGACATATAAATTGAATCTGCTTCTTGCTGGTTTAATCAGAAACTTCACTGATTTAGTTGTCTTTCTGTTTAAAACTCTCCATACACTCTCCTTTCTTTTACAAATTCAACTTCTATTATTTTTCTAAGATGATCCCCCTGAACTTAGACTTGATTGAATTATGTCTGAAACCAGATCTTGCTGGGGATACATTTGCAGTCATTCTGTTCAGAGAGAAAGCAAAAATAACAGTCAAATACCAGACAAAAATCTTGGTATTGAGTGTGTGACTTGCTGTCTTTCTTTCTGACTCATTTCTCTCCAGGAAAAATACCATTCCCTAAACAAAATAATAAAAAGACTTCAATATTTTTTGAAGATTAGGTAGACTTTTTTATTTTCCTTAATATTTGCTTTTCTGTAGATAGACTGTACATAGGTATTTGCCATGGCAAATATTTTTTATGATTACTTGAAAGTTATTTTTAAAGGAAAAACACTGAGTCTTATTTTTCACATTATTGATAGGATATTGGATCTCCTCGCTGGATATACCATCTCACTGATTCTATTCAAAGCTTATCAATTCATTCATTCATCAAATATTTATTGAGTGCAACTCTAGGCACAGGCAACATATGAGATGTAGCACGTGATCTCATTTTAAGTTTTACTTCCAAGAAGAAATACTAAGGAACAACTGAACAATTTTTAGGTTTGCTAGTAGATAAACTCCCCAAAAGCAAGGACCATGGTGAAGCACCATGAGAAAAGCTAGACAAGGGTCACAGAGGAAACAGGTGGGAGATAATACATGGTCTTAAAGATCTCAGTGAGGTTGATAGTTGGAGAACTTGGGCACAAGAACTGGAATGAAAAAGAGGCACCTGGGTGGCTCAGTTGCTTAACTGTCTGCCTTCAGCTCAGGTCATGATCCTGGGGTCCTGGGATCGAACCCCATATCAGGCTCCCTGCTCAGCAGGGATGCTGCTTTTCCCTCCCCCTCTGCTCCTGCTCTCTCTCTCACAAAATCTTTTTTTTTTTTTATCTGAAAGAGAGTGAGAGAGAGCACGAGCAGAGGGGAGGGTCAGAGAGAGAGAGGGAGAAGCAGACTCCCTGCTGAGCAGGGAGCCCCATGTGGGGCTGGATCCCAGGACCCTGGGATCATAACCTGAGCCGAAGGCAGATGCTTAACCAACTGAGCCAATCAGGTGCCCCAAGATAAATAAAATCTTAAAAAAAAAAAAAAAGAACTGGAATGATAAAAATGGTAAGTCTGAAAATTAAAAAAAAAATTAAGTTAAACTATCAGAAGTGGCATGATGATAACAAAGTTGAGGTTGTGGCTAATGAAGTCAATGTGTGCAGTGAAGTGAGTATAAAAGTAAATAGAGTGTTGGTCAGCAAGATGGCAGAGTAAGAACCTCCAATCCCCCATGGAAAAATTAAGTGAACAATACAGACCCAACTAAAATAGCTTTGTGGGAGCTTTGGAAACCAGTCGAAGATCTGCAGCAACCAAACAAATGTCCAATTGAGAAAAATCCACACATAATATGATGGAGAATTTTGTGGTGTTTTTGGTCACACTTTTCCCACTTTCCTCCCTGGCATGGTATAGTGAAGTCAGGAGGAAGCAGCCCAATTCCCAGTTTCCTCCCTTGGGAAGAAAGTGGAGGTCATTTGCAATGTTCTGACTTGTCTGTGGACTGCCCAAGGGAATGGTTTCTGTAGAGCCTGACTCAGCTCAGCTTGGAATGGCAGTGTGGTTTGCATCTGAGGTTGGGAGCTGTGGAAGGCAGGGACAGACAGCAAGACTCAAGAAAATTTCAGATCCACAGATGCTCTCAGATAAGAGAATGCAGGCAGAGAAATAAAGCTCAGCAAGAAACAGTGGGGAGACTCTTGGGAAGTTAAGGTATTTTAAATATAGCCATGTAGAATTGGAAACACATACACACATGCTCCCAGGGGCAACACTCACCCAGAAAAAGCCTGAGACGATCTTAAGACTTTAAAATGGACTGATTAGTGAAGATTTTCCCTTATATGAAGTCAATCTGAAAAGACTGGGAGAAGTGGCTATTTTTTCAATGCCCAATTTTCCACAAAAGATTGAAAGGCAGATAAGGAACAGGGAAACATGGCCCATTCAAAGGAAAAAAATAAATATTTAGAAACCAATCCTGAAAAAACACCATATACAAAATTAACAAAATTGATCAAAGACCTAAACAGAAGAGCTAAAACTATAAAATTCTTAGAAGAAAATGTAGTGGGGAAACTTCATGACATTGGTTATGGTAACAATTTCTTGGGTATGACACCAAAAACACAGGCAACCAAAGGAAAAAAATAGATAAATAGAACAACAAAATTAAAAACCTTTGAATATCAAAGGAAACTATTAACAGAGTGAAAAGACAACACATGGAATGGGAGAAAATTTTTGCAAATCGTATGTCTAATTAGGGGTTAGTTAATATCCAGATTATATAAAGAACTGCCACAGCTCAGTTAAAAAAAAAAAAAAAAGTTAAAAGTGGGCAAAAGACTTGAATTGACATTTCTCCAAAGATGATGTATGAATGTCCAACAGGTGTATGAAAAGATTTCAATATCACTAATTATTAGGAAATTGCTAATCAAAACCACATAGACATATCACCTCACAACCAATAGGATAGTTACTATAAGAAAGAAGAAATGAAAAAAACAAATGTTAGAATAGATGTGGAGAAATTGGAGCCCTTGTGAACTGTTGGTGGGAATGTAAAATGCTGAAGGTGCTATGGGAAACATCATGGTAATTCCTCAAAAAATAAATAAAAATATAATTACCATATGATCCAGAACTCCACTTCTCTATATATACCCCAAAGAATAAAAAGCAGGGACTCCAACACCCATGTTCACAGCAATATTATTCACAATAGCCAAAAGGTAGAAGCAGCCCAAATGTTTGTCAACAAATGAGTGGATAAACAAGATGTGGCACACCAGTGGAATATTATTCTGCCTGAAAAAGAAAAGAAATTCTCACACTTGCTATAACACAAATGAATCTTGAAAACATTATGCTAAACGAAATGTCAGTCATAAAAGGACAAATAGTGTATGATTCCATTTATATGAGGTACCTAGTGTAGTCACATTCGTAGAGACATAAAATAGATTCATGGTTGTTAGGGGCTTTGGTCTTGGGGGGGCATAGAAAGTTATTGTTTAGAATGTAGAGAGTTTCAGTTTGGGAGGATGAAAAATTCTGGAAGTAGATGGTGGTGATGGTTGCACAACGATGTGAATGTACTTAATGACTGAACTGCACACTTAATTAATATAGTAAATTTTATATTATGTAATATTTTAGGACAATTTTAAAATATTATAGCAAAAAAAGTCACTGGGAAGGAACATATGATGTAACTGATAGGTTAGACTGTTGGTGTTTAATCTGCAGACATGGAAGTCACTGGGAATGATGAGAGACAGGAGAAAAGAGGAATGTAAGTGGGACAAATGTCTTGAATGAAAAAGATGCAGTGACCAGGAGGCTAGTAAATGTCAACAAGGAGAAGATGTAATTTTCAGATGAGCAGCATGGAAAAATAGTAATGGTCTGGGATTGGCAATATGGCTGAAAGGGGCTACCAGGCCTACTTCCTGAACCTAAGATATACAACAAGTAAAAGAAAAAGAAGTTGCCTTCAGAAGGACTACAGGATGTATCAGTTAGTTGGGTTCATCTAATAATACAGAAATCCCAAGTTCAGTGACATAAACACAATAAAGACGCTGGTTTTCTCTTTCATCTCCCACGAACAGGAGTAGTTATTCATGTGCAAGAATGACCATCACAGAGTCAGGCTCACTATTTTTCTCATCTGCCTTCATTAGAGTTGGATTTCATCTCACATGTTGATGAAAAGGCACTAGAACTGTAGTGATGACAATCATATTCCTGGCAAGATGAAGATAGAAAAAGCAGAAAAGCTCAAACATCCTTCCTGGATGATTCACTACTCTTCAAGACTTTCAGAAAAGTTCAGTCAATTAATCACTGCTAGTTTCCTTTCAATGGCAATGTCTAAATACAAAGTATCATTGGAAGTAGAGTCTTTAGTTGAAGACATTATGGGCTCAGATATTGGGCTTCTGTTAACAAAGAAGACAGAGATAATGGACAGGGGGTGAGCTATGACAATCCTGTCACCTGTGGGAACTTGACACACTTGATATGATTTGGTTCCAGCTAAAGGAAGAAAGAGAATGGAAAACCCCAAGTTATAGATTCAGATATGGCTCATATTTGGCAAAGATAGGTAAGGCATGTGGCAAGCTGGTGATAATAAATAAGGATCATGCTACCCATTCAAGCATTTCTATCAGTTTGTAACCAATTTGAAACTCAAAACTAAATGCCCTTATTGAATAAAGAATAGTGTGCTTATTGCATACTAACTATTATGGAGATACTATATATATGATACTGAACAAAATGAGCACGGTCAAGGTCCTTATGGTAGTAATGTTTTAGTGGTGATAAAGACATTAAACTAACATACAAGTAAATATGTCATTCAAGTAGTAGCAACTACTATGCACAGAAAGTCCATGTTCCTATAAAAAAAGCTCAATAATTTTTTAAAAGACCATATTATAAATATTTTAGGTTTTGTATCCAAATGGTCTGCATTGAAATTATTCAACACTACTGTTACAGTAAAAACAGCAAAGACAACATGTAAAAAATAGACTTAGTTGTGTGCCAATGAAACTTTATTTACTCAAACAGGTGGTAGTCTAGATGTGGCCCATAGTCTGCAGTGTCCTGATCGCTGCCATAAGAGAAGTATTTTATGTTTTTATTTTATTTATTTTTTTAAGATTTTATTTATTTATTTGACAGAGAGAGAGAGAGAGAACACAACCAGGGGGAGCAGCAGAAGGAAAGGGAGAAGCGAGCCTGATGCGGGGCTCGATTCCAGGACCCTGAGATCATGACCTGAGCCGAAGGCAAATGCTTAATCGACTGAGCCACCCTGTCTCCCCATAAGAGAAGTATTTTAAATTTATAACAACAACAACAACAACAACAAAGACCCCCCCAAAACAGAGAGGATTAGTGGAAACAATTGAATTTAAGCAGAATCAACCATCTACCACCTACTCAAATATACAGTAATATGGACAGTAAATTGTAATAAATGCCCAACTACTATGTGGTTTTAATGCTTATCATCCATCCTTTTCCCTATAGTAGTGTTAAAACTTTAGCCTTGAGTTGATGGTTAATGTCTTCATACATTTTTATTCTGAATTATTTTCTTTTCCTTTTTCAACTTTTTAGCACTCTTCAAATTGTTGGTTTTCAACAATCAAAAAATTATTTATCAGATTACTTTTTTTTTTTTTTTTGCTAGAGCTAATGAATCCATTTTGGAAAATGTATAACCTAAATCTGAAGTCACTCTACAGTCTAACACGGATAATAAATGACTTTCAATTTTAGTTTTGCCTAGAAAATCATGTCTTCCTGCTTACTCAAAGATTTCATTTTATCTTCAGCTATTTTTTTCTATTCTATTATCAAACTTTCCCCCACTGTATTTACCAATTGGTGGTTATGTTACTTTTCTTTTTCTGTCTGTGCTGCCATAGCAAAATACCACAGACTGGCTTAAACAACTGAAGTCTATTTTCTCACAGCTCTTGAGGTTGAAAGTCGAATATAAGGTGTCAACAGGTTTGGTTTTCCTGAAGTCTCTCTCTCTGGCTTACAGATAGCCACCTTCTCACTATGTCCTCAAATGACCTTTATTCTGGGTGCACACATCCTTGGTGTCTCTTCCTCTTTTTAGAAGGACACCAGTCCTATTGGATTAGGACCCACTCTTACGATATGATTTAACCTTAATTACCTCCTTAAAGGCTTTATTTCCAAATATAGTTACGTTGAGGGTTAGGGATTCAACATATACATTTTGGGGGAATACAATTTGGTTTATAACAGAGGTTAAAATATGTCTCCATGGAATAAAGTGAATCATTGCTGGATTTGTCTGCTTCATTATTTCTTGCCTCATATAGAAGGGTTGTATATGACATTTATGATTTTTTGTTGAAGACCAAGTGCTTCCTTTTCAGCTCCTGGCTCTTCCCTACAGGTTATCCCTCACCAAAAAAAAGGCATTTTAAGAGAAGGAGAAGGTAAAAATATTGATAGCCCTAGTAAAAAAAACTGAATTAATTTATTTTGCTCATGGACTATTACACTGTTTTATAAAAGCATATAAATCATTATTTGCTGTTATTATAAAATATATATTTTAAGATGATATATTAATTTAAAAAGTAGGAAGCTAATTTTATGCCTTGCCTTATATAGAAATGTAAATGATTTGCTTCTAAAACAACTTTTATTTAAATTAGGTAGGTCATCTCAATACATTATATTAAATCCCATTAAAAAGCACTCACAATGTGGGCAATTTGCATTTCTGCTAAAGTAACCCAGACTAAATAAAATGCCAGTATTATGTATATTGACTTTATTTGGAAATTAACTTCACTCCCTGCCCTGTAATTAGAAGGTAATTCACAAAATTTATATAATAAATAATATACCTTAAATAAAATACTTATTTTCTTTGGCCAAAAACATCATCTCTTAAAGTTGTGAGAGAAAGGATGATATGCTAATGCAATTTTAAAGTTGTTATGCTTGAAAGGAAATAAAAAATGTATCTCATATCTATGTCAGGTGTTACAAATATTTCTCCACCACCATATATGTATTTATAATCTTCATTTCTATTATTCAGGAAACTTTTGTTTGGAGAGATGTTAAATTAAGGAATCCAAGAGAAGCATGTTTAGTACAGTCAAAATCAAGAATAGAAGTAATACTATGGAAGATATATCAATCAAAGATCATTTCCTAGAGGCGCCTGGGTGGCTCAGTCAGTAGATCGACCAACTCTTGATTTTGGCTCAGGTCATGATCCCAGGGTCCTGAGAGTGAGCCCCCACATTGAGCTTCCCGCTCAGTGGGGAGTCTGCTTTTCCCTGCCCCTTCCCCCCACCCCCACTCTCTCTTTCAAAGATCATTTCCTCAGTTATACTATCTCAGATTAGAATCATATCAAAGGGTGCGTCAAGGGATAATAAGAGATCTAATTAAGTTTGCTACTTCAGAAGAGAAAGCCAAGACAGTTTACAGAGTACAGGAGAAAATGCTTATATTTTAGTGATGAGTAAGACTTTTTATGTTTAAAGAACCATTTTGAAGAAAATGCTACAAACGTACATGCATTTTGAGTTTTCCTCAACCAAAACATCAGTAACCAGAATGAACCAGAATACGTCAGCAGCAATGATTTTATAGTTGCCATGGAAAGTTGCATCCCAACTAAATTCTTAATGTTTTAAAACTGATTTGGGCATTTTTCTTAACTGAGGTTTCAAGTTCACTCTGGATCTGATCAGAATGCAAATATGGAATGGGGTCTTCTGAACTACTTACAACACAAACACATCTTGTTCTCCAACAGATATTTTTATGACTTCCTTCTATGATTTTGTTTTCAGTCAGGTTAAATTGGTCTCAAAGCCGCTATGAAGGCAAGATGGAAAATGACATATAGAGGGAACAAGAACCACTCAGAAAATAATAGCATTCTTCCATATTGGCAGACCTCTGAGGGGCTATAAATGTCACCTCTAGCAGAGACACTATTTATTACAATATAAAACCAGAGCAAAGACTCCCCAAAAGAAGTTTTATTTTTTAAATTGACAGATACAGAAGCCACTTTTCTATGCACACACAATTCTCTCATTACCTCCCCCACAGTGCACTCTCCAGAATCATAGCAACAGCTTCATAGAATCTCCACTACTTATGTCAAAGTCAAAAATATTGTCAAGATCTTTGAACTGGAACTGATCTATCTGAAAGTCATGTTGACATTTACACAGCCTTGTCAGTTAAGTCGACACTCAAACTTTTATTGCTTCAAAGTTACATTTTTCTTTTATTCTCTAATGTTTCAATTCACTGAGTCCTTTGTCGTCAAGAAGAATTCTCATTTGCAGTAAAACAGAACTGTCGCATAATTATAACGGGGATATAGTTCGCATTGTTCATCCAATGTATATTAGGATAATAACTACCAGAAATGTTAACTAATATGGCATTTGTATTTTATGTGACTGTGTGATACAGTTACTACACAGTTGTTACATGTGAAATTATAAATAGGGGTGTGTGTGTGTGTGTGTGTGTGTGTATAAAAATAGAAAAATCAATACAAATAAATAGATAGGTGGATAGAAAGATCGATATTCCCTTCAGGTTCTCAGGCATTCTGAATGCTACATATATTCCTGAAGACTGTAGTAGGATTATATTGTTCATGAAAAACAAAAATATGGACTTGCAGAAAATTTCCTGTTCCTGTTTTTTGTTTTGTCATTTGGTTTTAGGCTAGAGATTTTTTGTAAATTGTGAAAGGCTTAGGTCTCATTTTATTTTATTTTTTATTTTTTTAAAGAGATTTTATTTATTTATTTTTAAAGATTTTATTTATCTATCTGAGAGAGAGAGAATGAGAGAGAGCACATGAGAGGGGGGAGGGTCAGAGGCAGAAGCAGACTCCCTGCTGAGCAGGGAGCCCGATGCGGGACTCGATCCTGGGACTCCAGGATCATGACCTGAGCCGAAGGCAGTCGCTCAACCAACTGAGCCACCCAGGCGCCCGCTTAGGTCTCATTTTATGTATTATATGTGATTTAAAATTTATTCAGACATAATGTGGTAGGGGCACTTGGGTGGCTCAGTTGGGTAAGTATCTGCCTTCGGCTAAGGTCATGATCCCAGGGTCGTGGGATTGAGTTCCACATCCGGCTCCTCGTTCAGTGGGGAGTCTGCTTTTCCCTCTCCCTTTGCCCCTCCCCTTGCTTGTGCTCTCTTGCGCTCTCTGTTTCAAATAAATAAATATATTCTTTAAAAAAATAATGTGTTAAACTTGATTATCAAAAAGGCTAAATGATTTGCATAAAGAATTCCAAATTTTGTTTGAACTAGTTGCACAAAGTAAAGAGATATCATCCTAGATTTATGCTCAGAAAAAGTGACAGGATGGACTAGGTACAGTGTTGGAGAACTGAACTTGACAACAATTATATGTTTCTCAGTTTTAAAGGAATATGTTGTGTGGAGAAAAGTAATAAGAGATGACTTGGGGATGACTGGAAATGTGGAAGTAATAAAGCATGTAAAAACAATTGACCTTGGAGCTCCTGCCTACCTCAAATGGTAGAGCATACAACTCCTGATCTCTAGGGTGGTAAGGTCAAGCCTCATATTGGGTATAGAGTTTACTTAAGAAAAACAACAACAAAACAAAACAAAAAAACCCAAAACAACAACAAAACAATTGACCTCATTCAGGAAAACGGTTTTAAGTTCTGTAGAATCTTCATTTTAAAAATGTAGATGTCTTTAGGATTTAAAATGTAAAAGTTAACCAATTAATTATTTAAAAGATCTATATTTTGTGAATTAAATGGTATGCTTCAGTTTGCTATTAAATTAAGCCATAATGAAATATGCTTCCTTCAATAATATTGAATAATAAAAGAACCACAATTTAGTAATGCTTTAAAGAAATAATTCTTAGGTTGATTTTAGGTGATCAGCATAGAATTTGATCAGTCTTAGTTAGATTTATTAATTATTAATTCTAAGAATTAGTAAAATGTACTAATTACTTACTAATCAGTCTTAGTAAGAATTAATGCTACTTAACAGAACTTAGGCAGTTTTGATTATAAGTGCTAATCTCTAGTCATGATAATGTTAAACTTTTATTTTTTTCTTACTAGGAAATTGGAAATTTCAATCAAAATTGATTGAGAAATATGTCTTAAAAACAACAACAACAAATCCGGACCTCTCTTAATGTAAAATATAAATATCAGACAACCTAAAATTTGAACTTAGGTGAAAACATTTACTTTAATGCTGACTATATGAAAACTCCCCTAAAATATTATTGTGTGTTAAAAATAAATCTGAAGGGGCGCCTGGGTGGCTCAGTCGGTTAAACGGCTGCCTTCGGCTCAGGTCATGATCCCAGGGTCCTGGGATCGAGCCCCGCATCGGGCTCCCTGTTCAGCGGAGAGCCGGTTTCTCCCTCTCCCTCTGCCTGCCTCTCTGCCTACTTGTGCTCTCTATCTCTCTGTCAAATAAATAAATAAAATCTTTAAAAAAATTAAAAAAAAATAAATAAATAAATCTGAAGATGACTTTTAGTGGACATTATCCGAATACCTAAGCAATGGTCAGAAAGAAGTCTCACAAAATTGGTACAGCCTTTTGAAATATTTTCCACTGAAAATGTTCTTGGCAGAAGCCTTTGGTTTATATCCAATAGCATTCCCCAAAATGCTTCTCCTGTGTTCCCGTCACAAAATAAAAGCAAGAAAAAACAAAATTTGCTTCCCCATTCTTCCTAGTCCTTAAAGAGAAAACATACATGAAGAGATCCTATGTCTTCCCTTTCTTTGCTCCTCTCTCTCTCTCCCCCTTTCCTGAGTTTCTCACTGCTTCCTGCCTTTGCATACATTATGTAAGTATGTATCATGTCTACATGGCCCACAGCCACTAGATCAAGTATTAAAATGAGGTTGAAATGTTCAAAGAAAGACTGATCAAGTGATCTGATATTTCAGATTTTTTGTTACATTAGATAAGGAATTGTCTAATTAAGTTAGATAATAAATCATATAATTAGATTAATGAATTGCCTGTATTTATAAACCATTGTTCTTTAGATACCCTGTTAATTACAGCTAAATCACTCCTAATATGTAACAGGATTAAGCAAATATTGGCTATAAATCTGACATTTTTGGTTTTAATGAACAATATACTTCCACCTCAATATCTTTAGGAACAGATGTTAGCTACATCCAGAAATCCCAGAAAATTAGGAATTCACAGTATCTATCTCTCTATCTATCTATCATCTATCGTCTATCTATATACATATGCCAAAAGGATGGCATTTTAATTGAGAAGTTTTTCTTTCGTATAAGCTGAGCCTCTGTAAAAATAGGCAATGCATTAATATCTTCCTAATAAAAATCTCCCCAAATTAATTACTTGAAAGTAATGGCAGATTGTCATATTTAGCAAGTGTTTTATATACCTCAAAAATTCCCAAGGGGGAAAGAAAACATTTGAAAAACAATAAGTGGAGAGAAAGCTTCTCACATTTACCATATACCATTATTAAAGTATGAACAATTATAAAGATCATAAGAGTAAAAAACAGCAGAAAGTTCTACTATATTGAGTAAAGTGAATGTTCATCTCAATTTATCTAAGTTGTCTAAAATCTTTGGCCCTGTGAAATTTGTAGGGGAAATTTTCACCATCAAGTTTCCTCATCTCCCATTTTGCTGTTATTCCAAAAAATAATCTCATAATTATTTATCTTTTGCAAATATTTGGATTTCTGAATCCTGATACTGGCTGTCTTCTACAAGTTAATAAGGCAAAGAGAAATAGAAATTTTTTTAATCCAAAATTTTTGTTTATCCTACTCAAATTTTAGGGGGGGTTGTTTTTTTAAAAGATTATATTTATTTATTTATTTGAGAAAGAACAAGAAAGCATGAGCAGGGGAAGGGGCAGAGGGAGAGGGAGAAGCAGACTCCAACACTGGGCAAGGAGCCCAATGTTGGGCTCCATCCCAGGACCCTGGGATCATGACCTAAGCTGAAGGCAGACACTTAACCGACTGAGCCACCCTGGCACCCCTACAATTTTAGTTTTAATTGATTTTTACATTGATTCATCAAGCAGTATCAGCTGATGTACTCAGGTAACTCCTTGATTTAAGGGAGCTAAATCTTAGTACCATATTGTACACACAGATACTACTTTACTCACAGAGGCTTCCAGTGCATAAGCCATTGACATCTATAAAAATAATCTCTCTCTCCTGAGGTTGTGAAAGAATACCATTTTTGAAAACATAAAATGATAGAGAGATTCCATATTGGGTTTTTATTATTTGATTCATTCTTCCTATCTAACACAGATTTCATGCAAAAAGGATAACGTAATATCAAGTGCTTATGAAAAACTGAGTGGAAAAAAAGCCTGCTTGTATATTTGCAGACTACAATGTCAATAGCCAGATGCTCATTTTGTAATGTGATTAGGTCTGAGCAAAGAAAGATATGAGAAGCCCCACACATCCTCCTTTCAGAGGATCGTATTTTTTATTAGAAAACAGAACAATTTTGTGCTACGACATCCCTTAAGTTTTGGGAAACCAGAAACTTACTCAAGGTTTTACATCCATACTTGTCCAATTTATTTTATAGCTCCCAGTTGTCTTGGGAAAACATGTGATCAAGATATAAATAGAATTCTGAAGCAATTCCATTTCTTTCTATCTGTAGGCCTAGAAAATGTTGCCTCAGTATTTCCAGGAAGTATACCAATATATTATTCAAAATCACAGTGCAAGTGGATTTTACAGCTGTTCCACAAATTTTATGTGCTCAGTTCCATCAACCACTAGTTGACAAAAATGCAACAAATGAGCCAGTCTTGTAAAGAATCCAAACAAAAAAAGTGATACATTATAATCTATTTGGGGTGACACCATAAGACAGAGCAACATCTCATCACTGGGAGTAGAAGTGGACGATTAATCTCCAGGAAAGTTTCTTGTTCCGAGTTTGTCACAAACTACCTGTGTGGAATTAAATAGGTAAACTGACTTGTTTTATTCTAATGAGATTGGAAAAAAAGTTTATCATTTCTAGGAATACGAGTTAATAACATAAATTCCAATGATGGCTACGAAAAAGATCATGGGAAGTGTTAAATGTACCTTTAAAAATTTTCAGCATAACAGTCTGGTAGACATTAAGGTGATTATCATAGCTCCAGGGGGGGAAAAAAAAGAGACATGACATTTTCCAAAGGTAGTCCGTGGAGCAGGGTGGAGGAATCAGGCTAACATAACCAGGAGCTAGCAGGATCAGGTCTAAGTTTGTGTATCAGGGTAGAGAATGAGGAAGGAACAGACCATCCAGGAAAGAAGAGTAGAAAGGTAGGAGAGCAAAGGCATATTTACTTATTAATGAACAAAACATATTAGAGGAACAAAGAGCTTTATCAGGGAAGGCAAGAGAGAAGCAATGGATGGGTAGGTTGGAGGAGATAGTCTTTGGAAGGCTTTGAATGCCATGGTAAAGTCAACATTTTGAAAAAAAATCATTCACATCTTCTTGCTTCCAATTTATAAAAGAGGTATCTAATGAACCATTTCAGGACAAGATCTTGCTGAAGAATATTAAGTGTGTCTCTAAAACAATATGACACTTGTGATGAGCACCGGATAATATATGGAATTGTTGTATCACTATATTATACACCTGAAACTAATATAACACTATGTTAACTGGAATTAACTTTAAAAAAAAAAAACACAATATCGGGGCACCTGGGTGGCTCAGTCGTTAAGCATCTGCCTTCGGCTCAGGTCATGATCCCAGAGTCCTGGGATCGAGCCCCGCATCAGGTTCCCTGCTCTGTGGTAAGCCTGCTTCTCCCTCTCCCTCTCCCTCTCCCTCTCCCCCTGCTTGTGTTCCCTCTCTCGCTGTGTCTCCCTCTGTCAAATAAATAAATAAAATCTTTAAAAAAAATCCTAATATGACATTTCATCTTTATAAGGAAGAGCATCTGGGGAGGTTTTATGGAACACATCTACAATTAAACTGGACATAGGGATTATTTGTATTATTATTTAAATGACACCCCGAAGAAAGGCAGTCTAATATTTAAAACTCATCTGTTTCAATGACAGTATTTAGCAATATTCATGTCTTTTTCAAAACAGAATATTTGAGCCTCCCTTTTCAAGGAAATTTCCTTAAAATGTTAGTGATTTCATTAAAGTCAGAAAATGTGATATGATAGATATCAGATATCAAATTAATTTTCTCTTACTGACTCCTATGTCCAATTTTTGTGGATTATAAGTATACAGGCTACTTTCAACCTTGTATATGTTAAAAATTTTGTTTGGGGGAGTGCCTGGGTGGCTCAGTCAGTTAAGCTTCCAACTCTTGGTTTCTGCTCAGGTCATGATCTCATGGTTTGTGAGACCAAGCCCCACGTTGGGATCCCCACTCATTGGGGCGTCTGACTGAGATTCTCTCCCTCTGCCCCTCCCAGCCCTCTTCAAATAAATAAGTCTTAAAAAAAAAATGCAAAACCTTATTTTGGAATCTGGTAACAAAATAAGGAAGAAAGCATGAGATTTTTACTTTTTGCTATAGACACCAAAATTAGAAAAATTAGAATTAAAAAATAGCCATTTTTAATTGGATATTAATGCCTAGCACCATCTTAGGTAGTTTCTATAAATTAAAGCCACCTGGACATTAAATCTAGGTGCTACTGTCCCTGAGAAAATTTGGTCACAGAAAAACTTTCAGTAACTTGCACAGGGTTACACAGCTAGAGGGTGACAGAACCGGATGAAGCCCAGGTCTCCTGAATCCAAAGCATCCTTTGTTATCTCTATTTATTGCTTTTAGTTGTAAGTAATCTGTGTTCAGGTTCTTACCTGTAAAACAAGACAAGGATGATCACCTTGTCAAAATGTTACATGGATAATGTGCATAAAACTATAGGCATGTGAAAGATACTCAAAATATTAATTCCTTCCCCAAGTCTTTCTGCCAATGATAAAATCTCTAGACATAAACACAAAATTCACTAAGCATCTGCTATTTAAAAGTGCCCTTGAGTACCTTTAAATGACGTTTCTTCACAACAAGCACCAGGTGTTGCATGTAAGTGTTGAATCATTAAACTGTACACTTTAACATTACACTGTATGTTAACTAACTGGAATCTAAATAAAAACTTAAAACAATAAATAGTGTTTCTTTTTGTGAAGAAGGCTATGCTGGCTTAGCATTTATAAATTTAGAATATTGTATATTGTATTTTTTTAGAGTTGGGGTAAAATTAGCATTCAGACCCTGAGGGTGTTCTTCTTTCTTTTTTTTTTTAAAGATTTTATTTATTTATCTGACACAGAGAGAGGGAACACAAGAAGGGGGAGTGGGAGAGGGAGAAGCAGGCTTCCCGCTGAGCAGGGAGCCCGATGTGGGGCTCGATCCCAGGACCCTGGAATCATGACCTGAGCCGAAGGCAGACGCTTAACAACTGAGCCACCCAGGCGCCCCACCTGAGGGTGTTCTTAAAACAAACAAACAAACAAAAAACAAAGCCTTCAAAACATGGAATTTTATTTGAACTCTCCATAGTATCTGAATGAATCTTATTGTGAATTACACACTTGGGAACTTTCTCATAAATCCTAGTTTCTATTCTAAGGAAATGTTATTTTTCCTGTTCTCATTTGGCAAAGACTACTGAAATAGTTGAAATAATTATATCACTTATACTGTAATTATGGAATTGCTCCTTCTGCACCTTTCTTAAAATTTGATATTGTTATTGATTGAGGATGCTCCATTGTGAATTCAAAGTGCACTTGAAATCTCATTTTATGAAGATATATAATTATTTGACCTTTCTGCTTCTAGTTATCTGACAGCTGGTAGTGCTCCTGATGATGGCAGGTTGGGGTGCATAATCTTATATTTATTTTGCAACTCTTTACATTAATAGCTGTGCCTTTTGTTCTTAGTTGTAATGATTTTCTATGTGCTCACTTTGTATTGCATTTGAGGTTTTTTGACATTGAAATTCCTTTTGTCTATTCTTGACCACATCTCTAATCTCTCTGCAGGTCAGAGCATACACCTCTCATCTCGTCAAGTGTAAACATCTCCTCAAAGTCACTCTCAACCAGGAATGGTAATTAATATAACTTTTCCACTTCTTAGCCCGAGTTTTTGAGTCAGTTATGAAATGCCATTTCTGAGATCCTTTTTAATTCAGCGCTTAGGTCAAACATGTAGGGAACGTACAAAACAATCTAGTGGAAGATTTTTCCATTTACACAGCCTTCTGTGCCCTTACCTCTAATTTTACAAAGTCCCAAGTATGGAGGCAATGAATTACAATGTTGCAGTCTCCATGAAGCTTCCTAAAATGATAAATTATTTGTTTTATATCACTGTAAAATAAAACACTTAAGACCCTCTGCTGTATAGATATTTTGTAAAAACGCAGTCTATATCTCCTGAAAGTGTTTATATAGGAATGCACAACCTCTTCTAATGGTTTCAGACCATTTGTTTAGCTTCTCTTTGATAAGTGACAGTCTCTTTTAGTCCTTAGAAAAAGTCCTCATCCACGTTCTTCCAACAGGTGCATCAGTGCTGGGAGACTGTCAGGTGGATAATGAGAATTCAGCGACTTGAGAAGGCATGTCATATTTCTGGAAATGTGGAAAGTCATTTCCCACCTCTTTCCTAGGGTAGATGTCTTGTTTTCCTGCCAATCTCCTGGCATAACATTAGTCACACATTCTTGAGCTGGTCAGATTCATCAAATAAACAATTTTTATCAATTATGTGACAGTCTGTATTGTCCAAACTTGTGATGAGCTCCACTGATTTTTCAGCATCTGTCCACGGATACATCCAATGCCCTCCATCTACCACTGCAACTCAGTGAGAGGTGCAGACGGAAACATCAATGCCTAGGAAAACCTTCTCCCACTGTGTTCCACTAGGTGTAGACAGAAATATCAATGCCTAGGAAAACCTTTTCTCACTGTGTTCCACTAGGATAACTGCTGTTCATTCTTTGGATTTTAACACAGGGATCAGCCCATTCAGGAAACCCCTCTCTCTTTATGTATTCTCATCCCCCCATGAGCTCAGACTGAGGATTTCATTTTTCATTTCTGCCCCCAAAGCACTGTGTACACACCTATTCTAGCACTCACACAGTGTGATAACATGTCTGTCTCCCAAAACCGAATTGCAAACTCACTGAGAAGCTTAGTTCTATACATAAAAAAAGGAAATCAGTGAAGGTATAAAAGAGTCACATATTTCAAGGTATGTTTTATTAGAATTAAGGCTTCTTCACATCCATTCTGTTGGTTTCTGGGAGTGACTGCGTGAAGTGACAAACCAGCAAGTTGTTTAATACATGGTCTAGGGAAGATGCTCATTGATTACTCACTGTTTTTCATTTAGTGTTTGTCCTTATTTTCTGGTAGAATTTAAGTACTTTTTTTCTTTTTTTAAGGTTTTATTTATTTATTTGTCAGACAGAGAGAGAGCAAGCACAAGCAGGGGAAGCAGGTAGAGGGAGAAGCAGGCTCCGGCTGAGCAGGGAGCCTGATGCAGGAATCGATCCCAGGACCCTGGGATCATGACCTGAGTTGAAGGCAGACGCTTAACCGACTGAGCCACCCAGACGTCCCATTAAGTACTTTTTTCTGATCCCAATAATGTCATTTCTAAATATGATGCTTAAATCCATATTTAAGAGCTGGTCTATTCCAGCTCTTCTATTGAATGTTAAATATCTGTCTCCCATGAGTTCATTCATATCCTCTGATTATTTCTTTTGTTATAACATTATGTTCTCATTTTATGAGTACAATACCTTTTGCTATATCTTTGAAATGAACATAGAGACTGGAACTGGTGCACTGTGAATTCTATGAGAAATGGCATCAATTAAATAAATAGGAAGCTATTCAATTGTATAATCAACCATATTCTGATTTTTTTTCAGATTTATTGAAGAGTTTAGGCCAAATTGCTAATGAGATCTAAAAAGGTAAGTATATGAATAACAAAAGACAAATAAGTGGAGATTCATAAGGGAAATGACAATCATAATGTTTAACTCTCGAAAATGGCTACTTTAATAACTCTAATACTTAATAAACTTTCTAATTTAATATATTTAATAAAAATCCTGAGTATTTAGTTTACCAAAATATGTAACATAACCATATGGGAGAGAATGAGAGAAGAGATATAATATGGGAGTGGAAATAAAAGAAATAAATTGTTTATGACTTAAAATATTTTAGATTTTAGTTCAAAACTTTATAGTTGTATAATATAAGTAAGCTGAGTTATTTGGGAGGTATACTAGACTTATACATCTAATTTATGAAATCTAGTGTGTGACTATATCTATTATATTACATGTAAATGGGAAGCTAGAAGATGAGTCAAAAAATAAAATTTTCCTCCATGGGCCCTCTCATCTATTAGGGGTGTGTGTGTGTGTTTGTTGAGTGTATTTTGTGTTAGTGGAAGTGTATCAGGATGTAAATAGCTAACCAAATTAAAAAGTAAAAAGAAAGGAATAATTCAAAGGACAAAGTCATAAATCCACAGCAATTAAAAAAAAAAAAAAATACCCGGGGCGCCTGGGTGGCTCAGTCGTTAAGCGTCTGCCTTCGGCTCAGGTCATGGTCCCAGGGTCCTGGGATCAAGCCCCGCATCGGGCTCCCTGCTCTGCGGGAAGCCTGCTTCTCCCTTTTCCACTCCCCCTGCTTGTGTCCCCTCTCTCGCTGTGTCTTTCTCTGTCAAATAAATAAATATAATCTTAAAAAAAAAATACCCTCAGTGTCCCTTAAAGCAAAGGTATCTTTTCCTCATTGTGCTCTTGTGCTCAATACAATTGAAAAATGTTTTTCTATTACCTTTTCTATTTTTTTATAAGTCACATGTCTCCCTTCAAGACTCTTATTCCCATACTCATTATGCATCTTAAGGTGAGGCAGACACAGAGACTGAACCACCTCCTATCCTCCAAAGGGATACATGGTACTTGAAAAGAAATCAACGTATTTCATGCCATTCCATTTTTCCCATCATTTGTCTATGGCAAGTTGAAATGTGTGGGTTTTGCAGCTTAAGGAAGGGTTTTTGGTTCAAGGACACTTGTAAAGAGTACACATATTTAGTAGAAGGAGGAGGAGGAAGAAGAAGAGGTTTGGAGCAGGAGAAGGAGGTGGAGGGAAAGAGAAAGTGAAGAGGAGAGGGAAGAAATAAAGAAAAAAAGAACCTATGGCAACATTTTCGATTCAAATTATATCAAAATCCCTTCACTAGATGGCATTCCTTAAAGCGAGGCTAGTGCTGCAGTCCCACGTTGTTGATTTATGCATTCGTTTTGATTTTGGACAAACTCCTTCCACAATGTCTGTTGTTTTCCTTCGCTTTCTTTATTCCCATTGCTCTTTAGCTCCCCTCATTTCTTCTCTTATTTCCTTTCTCTACATTTTCTCCTGGCTGTTATTCTCCCTTTTCCCTTGTTTACCTCTCCCCTCCTTCTTGCGTTGCATCCCCACCCAGACTTCCACCGCACAATGATGCTTCTGGACATTGGAGGAACAGGGACACCAGGCATTTTTCAGCATGTGCAGTGGCAGCCTGCTGAACTGCAACTCGGTGACAGCTTCTTCCCAGAGAGCTGGGATGAGACAATCTAGCCACATGCAACACACCTGCCACACTCCTTAGGCTAAGTGAGGCTAATCCTTCTTCAGATGACAGCCCGTTGATGAGTATTCCCAGGTCCAAGATGCAACCCAGTTTCTAATTAACCTGATTAAGCCTGTTGTACATGACTCCATTTTTTTTTTCCTCTTTTGATCAAGTTGTCACTATCTATTTGGATATTCATCTTTTTTCCTGTTATTTACTAGTCAGAATGTGCTACAAATGGAAACATTGCAAGGCATCTACTTTTATGTTGCTATAATCCTCTCTGCTGCCCTTGTTTCTCTCACAGGTCAAACGTAACAGCATCCATGACAAGTTTGAGACCTAACAGGGTAGTTATGATTTACTAATGTCTAAAATCATTTGTGCAGAACATGTGGAGATTCAGGGTGTTCAAACAGCCAGGATTAAGACGAGCATACCCTGGATGATAAAATAAAAATATTCTTTACTCTCTTGGGAAGTTTTGGCCATGCTGTGGTAGAATGTTTCATAAAGGGGATGATCCACATGGAAGCACAAACTCAAAAGTCTTGCCGCCTACGTGCTGCTTTAAAGATTAGTTGCGGAAACTTAGTAGCCATACTCCTATTGATATTCAACATGCAGGTCATTTACAGGTCACTTTAAATATTTCAATAATGAAGAATACAGAATATGATACAAGGATGAGATTTTGACTTTTGCTTTCACAGTGGCTTCAACCTGTGTATTCACATGCTTGTATTTTTGTGTGTGTGTTTTCACAGAGGGAACACGAACACAGAATTCAATTATTATCCTCAGATCATAAGGCACTGTCATAATTAAATCGCATGCATACCTTTTTAATTTTTAATTTGAATGTATATTTATTCAAATATCGTTTTAAATTTATATATTTAAATATACGTTTATTTGCATAACTATTTTAAACAGTATAATGGATATTTGTGAAGTTATTCTTGCGCAGGGGTCTTGCTAATCTTCTCTGTATCATTCCAGTTTTAGTATATGTGCTGCCGAAGCGAGAACAATATTGGTGAAATTATTGTGCCTCGAGTTAAAACATTACCAACAACTTGAATCTAGATATTTATGTCTCTTTCTCTTATCCACCTGCCACCACCAAGTGGTAACATGTGTCCTTAATTTGACATTAGCTTGCTTTTTAATGTATTTTTATTATACACACATATTTCTTGGTTTTGCTTTCTTAAAAAAAATATGTAGTCTTATGTAACCTGCTTTTTTAATTTTGCCTTATGACATTAAAATTCACTCATATTTTGCATGGAACATTAATTCAATAATATTCGCTGCTGTGTAATATTCTATTAAGAATATATCACACTTTATTGATTATTTCTCCTGTCAAAGACACTTGTGCCATTTCCATATGTATTGCTATTATGAACAATGATGTTATGGATATCTTTATATATATCTCATAGGACACAAGTACCAAAATGTCTTTGCATATATACTTGGGAGCAAAATAACAAGGTCAGAGGATATTTGAATATTTACATTTAAAAGAATGCCGAATTGTTTTCTAAATTGTTGTATCAACTGTCAGTTTTTAATAAATCCATATGCTCACTAATTTTTTGCATTGTCTTAAGTTTTCCAAATGAATGGATATAAAATGGTTATTAATATAAATGTGTTCATTGGCCATTAATATTTTCTCTTCTATAAATGGCTTGCTAATTTCTGAGTGCGTTTTTATTGAGTTGTTCATGCCATTCTTATTTATTTGAGGAAGCATATACCCATATCTAGATCTGTAGCTATATCAGGTCTATCTTCTCTGATTAATGGTTTATCTATATTTTCTTTCTTTTTTTTTTATCTATATTTTCTTTAATGCACTTTTGACAAATGGAAGTTTTAAGTTTTTTTTTAAAATGCATGAGCATTTTCTTTTTGTGGTTAGATCCTTTTGTATCTTGATTAAGAAATCCTACTTACAAAAATATAATAATTCTTTAAAAAATTAACTATTACTTGGTTTTCATCAAGGTCAGTACAGCAATTCGATGGGGAAAGGAAATCTCTTCAACCAATAGTGTTGAGATGACGTCATATTAAAAATAAATAATAAAAACAAAACCTTTGACCCCTATGTAATGTCTTACATTGTAAAACAATTATTTTGAGATGTGTCACAGAGGTAAACATAAAAGCTAAAGCTATACGGTTTCTAGAAAAAATAGGATAATATCTTCATGATTTGGGAGTAGGCAAAAATTTCTTAGAACTCATAAAGTACTAACTACAGAGGAAAGGTAATGTTAAAATGATTAAATAATAATAAAAATAATAAAGACATATAAAGCATAGTATTTCTAAATTGCTTGTCTGTGCTAAGCAACTAGCAATAGTCCAAGTGTAGGTAAAAATATAACGAAGTTCATCAAGGGGAGTACTGGTCAGATATATGACCTTGAGTTCTGTCCACTGAGCAGAGCAACCATGTCCATTTTCAGTTCTGCATAGCTGGTGCTGAGTTTGAACAGGTGCAATATCCCAGCAGATGTCACTGCATTTCAGTTTAGATGAGCTATCCGTGAAACAGGCTCAGGCATTTAGTAGAACCTCTGTGAACCCAGGGTCCCACTGAGCCAGCAGATTTGCTTCAGGCAGTAGAAAGAAGGACAAAGTTCCCCCAAAAGGAATAGCTGCCTTTTTTTTTTTTTTTTTCCATGTAAAGCCAAGATGCCGAAGGGGCCAAAAACACTGTACTCGTGAATATGCCATTTCTACTTTACACGTGAGTTTCAGTGGACCCTTCCATCCTGATAGTCCTTAAGTCTGAGTTAAGCCACACCAAAAAGGGATTATCAGGCTGAAGAGTCTTGAGGCCTCCTGCGTCGAGCATTCATGTCAACAGAAGCACAACAGCCATCTAATGGCTAGTTTCCAAAGGGGATGTACCCTGTAGCAGCATCAGAGAGGTGATGAGTCCAAAGCCCAAAGGAGGTATCTCGATAAGGGATGACACCGATGCTGATTGGAGGTTGGCCAATATATAAGAGACCAAGTAGAATGCCTACAGGAGGCATACTGTCTCCAAAACCTAAAAGTCTGATGAAGTGCTGGGTCCCCTTTTTGGTAATCTTGTTGGATGAAGAAAAAGCAATTTCCCCTGACTGCCAGAGGAACTGAGAATTGTGACTCTACCCACATAGTGCCGAGCGACTTCACTTGGTAAGTGGGCCCCTGAATTTTGTCAGGTTTATCAACCACTCCTGCTGACGGAGGACTGCAGTCAGGACCTTTGGGCATGAGGGTTCTGACTTGCCAATAAACAGGGCATCATGTATAAAGTGAAAGCTTCTCACCACAGAATGTAGACATTCACACGAAATCCTGACCCAGCCACAGGTGGGGAATGGCAGAAGTATAGATAACCCTGCAGAGTACTGCAAATGTATATTAGAAGCTTTGCCACATGAATGCAAATTAGTCTTGGTTCTTGGGTGCCTTCGGGATAGAAAAAAATTGTTGGCAATGTCAAAGCAACATACTAAGAGCATTAGTTCATGCAATCGATTTGGTGACGGTCACAATATCTACAAGAACTGGGAATACAGGAGCAAGAATGGAATCCAGTTGGTTTTGTTGTGGAAAATGCCAACTCCTGTTGGCTTTACAATGGACTCTACAGGGTGTAGCATTGCGGTCTTGCATCTCCTACTACCTGTGATGCACTAGGACCTTAGTCAAGGCTGTGATTTCTCTTTCTCTTCCTCAGTTACTATATTGTTTCTATTGCACCGGCAGCATGAGGACAAGGGGACAGACTGAGGAGTGACTCATGTCCCTCACTAGCACTTTGCTACATGCCACAGTCCCTGAACAAACAAATCCCCCCTCGACTTTACAAGCATTCATAGTACAATTGCAAAACAACAGAAATAGTATATGAGCAGCGGAACCACAAATAACATTACTTTGGCCCATTTGCCAAAGGGTCATTTTATCAGCCTTATAAACCCAATCTAGGACAGTTGAAGCATGTATATTTGTCAGTGCCTCGTTTACGGTTTCCCAAAGGTTGTTTTTTGTTTTGTTTTGTTTTGCTTTAGTTTTGATGTTTTTCCCTGTCTCAGGGAAATCTCTCTCAGAGAGCCAAAGCTTTACTATAGTAGCCAGGACCCACTGGAAAAGCAAATAACATCTCCGAGACCTTTCTTATTCATGTCTGGGTGGCTCTCCAGTTGGCATGGTAGCCTGCAGAGGACGCTCAGCTCTTGCCATTTTTCCTGAACAAGCAGTATACACCTCCAAACCCCTCATCTTCCTAGGAACCAGCTGAAGATTTAATAACTGCCCTGGTTTATGCCCAGGGCAGCTGAGAATAGCCTCCTTTCACTAACGGTACAGGTGTGTGTCTTTGTAAATACAGCCTGAAGTGGAGGTGGGCATCTGAGGGTTTCTGCCATCTAATAAAAATCTTTGTACTAACTGTTATAATGGATGGACTTGAGAATGATTCCCAGCTTGGTGAGAAGTCACCCTACCTGCAGGAGGATTAGCAGCAATCAGGGCACCATTTAGACGGTTGTCTTTAACTTACTTTCTAGAACTCAGCCTGCAAACATCTCACCAATGCCTCCATTTAAACACACCTGATAACCATACAATGTGATCAATGTGTTTGCTGCTGATTCCATTGTACCTCCCTAAAGCCTCATAAAACACTTCATCTTTCCTTTTCCAGCAATGTACTCCTTGTCAACATCTCATCCTTGCTACGAAACTATCGAGAACTGTGAAGGGTTTAGATTTTACCCTACTTACAAGGTCCCAGCTAAGTCTGCCAGGGTTTCATAGACATTAGAAGAAAATATAAGACAGCCAGGTCAGATCAATGAGCCAGCATATTACCATTTGTGCCAATGTTTTAAGCCCCAGTTCCCATAGAGCGATGAAGAGAATCAGGTGATACCTGCACGTGCAGGTTATGTTGGAAGAAAGAAACCCTGAGCTTAGGGAACCTGAATCTTAAATAATGGGGAGTGAGATATTTTCTCTGGAGGGAGACATTTTCTTTGTTATACTGGACAGGAAGCAAACCTACCCTTTGGTCCAGAGGTGGACACTAGCTCTATTTTCTAAGGCTTTTCAATATGCAATATTAACACAGTAATCCAGAACAAAGGCCGTCAGGGGCTCCTGGGTGAATCAGTCAGTTAAGCTTCTGCCTTCAGCTCAGGTCATGATCTCAGGGTCTTGGGATTGAGCCCCGCATCAGGCTCCCTGATCAGTGGGGAGTCTGCTTCTCCCTCTCCCTCTCCCTCTTCCCCCACTCATGTTCTCTCTCTCTCTCAAATAAATAAATTAAATTTAAAAAAAAAAAAGAAGAACAAAGGCAGTCAGTCACCTCTGCTCTCAAGACTTGGTAAGATGTCTGTGGGGAAATTGTCACCCAGCACTTTGATAAACACTTTGGCCTATTTAAAATTTTGTTAAACATACATCTCCCCCTATGACCCAGCAATTCTACTCCTAGGTATTTATCAAAAGGAAATGAAAATGAATGTCTATAAAAGGCTTGTACCAAATGGTTATAGCAGTTTTATTCATTATTAACCAAACATCTCAACTGTACATCAACATGAGAATGGAGAAACAGACTGTGGTATAGTCATAAAATAGAGTACCACTCCGCAGGGGATAGGCCCTAAAAATATTCTTTGGAGTCACAAAAGCAAGAATGAGCACATATAATTTCATTTATATGTTCTTCTAGAACATGCAAAACTAATCTCTAGTAATAGAAATAAAGGTTGTGGTTGCTAGGAGGTTTAGTCTGGGAACATGCCTGAAGGAACTTTCTGGGGTGATATACTTGCCAAAATTTACCTAACTATACATTTAAGATCTGTGCATCTATGCAGTGTACAAATGATGCCAAATTAAATAAAACAAATTAGCTTTGACATTTATGTGTTTAATTTCTCTGAAACTGATATTTTTGTATAAAATGTGGAGTACGATTTATAACAACAACCGTGTTGTATAGGTTAGTATCAGACACTGTTGTCGTGCCTTATAAATATTAACTAATTCAATTCTCACAACGTTATTATTATTATCCCCTTTTACAAATGAGGAAATTGAGGCACAAAGTAGTTAAATACTCAAGATCACACAGCTCGTAAGTGGCATAGTAGATTTGAAAACACAGAAGCTAATGATTGCCCCATACTGATCTCCAGTACTATCTTACCTTTTTGGTTGGTGCATTTGTGGTCCTACATTTGAATGACGGATATACACAAATCAACACTAAGTCAATAATTATAACCCTGAGTTGCTGTTTGGGAAGATAATTTTATTGCTTTGAATACGGCCTCTTATATCATCAAGACAAATTACTTGGATTACTTAGACCTGTGCTGCCCAATAACCAACCACCACCAACGTCGCACTGCTATTTACATTTAGATCAAAATAAATTTAAATTCAGTTCTTCAGTTGCATGAGACCCTTTTCAAAAGGTTAACAGCCATATGTGCTAGTGGCTACCATATTGGACAAATACAGAACAAATATAGACAGTTCCACTTCACAGAGTGCTAGCGGACAGCACTAAGCTAGACTCATCCTATTTGAAGTGTTTTCTGGCTTGGACACAACCTGGGCATTTGCTAGACACATAAAACCCAGACCTACTGAAGAAGAATCTATGTTTTAACAGGATTCCAAGTTATCAAAACACATATTAGTCCGTATTTCTGATGCCATGTTACCTTGGCACAGCCACTAGGAGTGACTAATGAACATGATGTCATTCTGAGTTTGTGTTCAACCTCTACTACTGGACTGATTCCAGCCTTCTTATTTTTGTCAAAAAATTGCTTCCTAGGCTCCAATACACTGCATAATCTGATATAGATCTGATAGTTGAACATGGAGCAAAACTTAAATTTTATAGTTTTATCCCAAACTGATGACATGTCCATGAAGAATTTATAGCTCAACTCTGTGTTGAGGTTCTCTGCCTGAGAACAGTCTAATAGTTGGTTTCACATGACTGCTGCCTCCTCACTTCTGTGAAGTATAGGATTCAGGATAGTGGGAACTGGATGAGAGCTTCATCGTACATTTGAGAAAATATGAAGAGATCAAACATAGTTAATAGAAGGGATAGAATATGACCTCAGAATCTAGGATCCAAGTTCATAATCTTACTCTATATACTCCAATGACAATTACCTACACATTATTCACATTGTAAAAAGCTACGACTTAGTATCATCCTGATCTTGCTTTAAATTGTCCTATTTATATGCAATTGGCGATACCAAAGCAACAAGCTGGGAAAATTTCTCTCATATTCTTGATTTTTTTTTTAACATGATACTAAATTTAGTCTTTTTGTCACTATTTAACCATTGCTTCATCTAGTATATGAGAAAGAGCCTTCATATTTAACAATCTGAAAAGTTTTTGTTGTTCCCCTTGGAAAGTATTGTATAGATAGAACTGACATTTTATTTTACAGTAAAAGCTCTGCACAAGTTCTCCCAAGAAATGACCTTGAATTGAACCTATTGCTAGTCACATTTACAGAGACTTTATATACAGCTTTTCATCATAGAAGCTATGACTGGTTGCCATCCATTCGTTTACTTCTCGAAAACTATTTGAAGTTGATACTATTTTTCCTAATTTTCAGATAAAGTTTGGATACTCAAAAGAGTAATACAAGCTGGTAGGTAGAATTTTATCACAATTCTTTTATTGTAGAGTCATTCTCTTTTTATTGTACTGTATTGGATTTTGTATTTTGTGTTTCCCCTGACCACCACCATTTTATATATATATATAAATATATATATTTATATTTATATATATATATATATATATAATGTCCTTCCTAGAGAAAGAAAAACATTTCAGAAACTTCACATCATTCAGGAGTATAGCCAGGGCTAAAATGAACACGTCCAAATTCACAGCTGCGTGTACCTACAGATTTGTCTGAAATGCTGAGGTCATTTCAGAATTTGATTAAAATAATCATTGTGTTATAATATCAACACAAAACTATTATTTTTAAGAACCTGGTTATTTACTGAGTGCCTTTCATTTGTTTACGTTTCTCTAACTACTCATAACTGATCTAAGATGCATTCAAAGTCTATTTAGTGTTGCATATTATACAGAGTAATTCACATATTTTATCTCAAAATTCGCATGCCAATTTATTTATTTATTTATTTGTTTAAAGATTTTGTTTATTTATTTGAGAGAGAGAGAATGAGAGAGAGCACATGAGGGGGGGGAGGATCAGAGGGAGAAGCAGACTCCCCGCCGAGCAGGGAGCCCGACGCGGGACTCGATCCCGGGACTCCAGGATCATGACCTGAGCCGAAGGCAGTCGCCCAACCAACTGAGCCACCCAGGCGCCCTTGCATGCCAGTTTAAATGAAGTATATCATATAACCCCATTCGATAGATGCTTTTCATGTGTTTCAAATAATTCAAGTAACCTCCTCAAGTTTATACAACTAGTAAGTCAAAGGCCATTAGGCTCTGTAATCCACTTAATAACTAGCAACAAAGCAGTCATTTCAGCAATTTTGGCTTCCATGTGAATAACAGCATTGCTTTAGTAGATTATCAGCAACTAACCTTGACTTTTGTCTTCGTTTTATAAACTGGAGCCCTATTTGTTCTGGCATTAGCTTCTACTTAAGTATCTCACAGATACCAGCAATGCGGTGGTTGGACAATGGCAGGTTGGGGGGAACCTACAGAATATCATTACTCTTTGGCCAGTTTCACTACTATTAATTTTTGTGAAGGAAAAATTGGTGTAAGTAGGATATCTGATAATCGTCATGCTAATATCCTATCCCTAAGCATCCCTTTAATTGTTGAAAGGGTATATGTATTTGGCTCTGATATTTTATTTACTAAGGCTGATTGCTTAGTCTGTTAACAGACAAATATTGACAGATGTCTCAGGGAGATAATGAGAAAAGGCATTTCTGAAATTTGTAGCAATTTTATGTTAATTCATAAAGCCATTTTGGTATTCAGTCTTATACAGAGATAAAAGTGAAAGCAAGATGTTTTTTTTTAATCCATATAATTACTTTATTTCTATATAATTTCTTTTTTTTTAATTTTTTTTTTTTTTTAAGATTTTATTTATTTGAGACAGAGAGAATGAGAGAGAGAGCACATGAGAGGGGGGAGGGTCAGAGGGAGAAGCAGACTCCCCGCTGAGCAGGGAGCCCGATGCGGGACTCGATCCAGGGACTCCAGGATCATGACCTGAGCCGAAGGCAGTCGCTTAACCAACTGAGCCCCCCAGGCGCCCTATATAATTTCTTTCTTTAAAAATTATTGCTTGAAGGCAAAAAGGGAGATATTCTCTTAAAATCTCTCATAAAAATTCTGCAACATTTTAAACAATGCAAAGTGAAGATGCCTCAAATGTCAACTTGAGGACAATTTTGCAGTAACATTGAAAGTAATGCATTTTCATTATAGAACAATTGGAAAATAAATAAATATGAAAAGACGGATAAAAATAACTATAGTTCTACAGCCATAAAAAATAACTATAGTTCTACAATTATTACCCAAAGTCAAAGTACATATTGTATTGTACTTACTGTTGGCTGTTTTTTCTTAAGGTAGATAGGATTTTTTTTTCTTTAAAAATAAAAGTGGTGATCACTCAATAGGTAGAATTTATAATCCCTAAGTTTTACATAAATTGTAAATTAAACATACATTAACTTTAAATGCTTTTAAAATTTTCAGTATTTTTCAGGAACAGCATTCCATATTCAGATGAAATTATAATTGAAATAACATCTGTATCACTGAAAACCTTATTACTTACAAATGAATGTTTATTCTCAAAGTCCAGGTTCTAAGAGTCCTTGCATAAACATTCCACATTGCAGTTTCTCATATACAGACAAGAAAATAAATACTGCTGATTTTCCCAAAGGTAGTTGAGAGACAAGTTCCCACCCACTTGTTCCCAATATATGTACTCAATATATGTTAGCCCTATGTGCCAGGCCCTGTGCTAAGCACTGGGAATACCAACACTTGCCCACAGGAAGCCCAAAACCCAGGGGGAAAGAGTGGGTGAAGGTGCTGCATGAGAAGTACAACTTTCAGGAATAAACGCGGACAAGAGGCAAAGGGGCTTTCATTTACCACCTCAGAGTGAGTTAGGAACTAGTGGAGGGCTCACTAATATGAAAACTTTGTCAGCTTTGTAACTTCCTCATATTTTTGGTATTTCAGTTTCCCTCCCATCTATTTCCCCATAATGATTAACAGTAAAAAAAAAAAAAAAAAAAAAAAAAAACACATAAAAAGGGGGAGTGGGTTTTAGTTTTAGGGGATAGCAGGAAGGCTGGGGGATTTCAAAAAGGGGTAGTACGAGGTCTATTGTGTACTGATGCTAGGGAAACAAAGAGGCGAAAACAACTTCAGCAAGCACCTGGAACCGGTTGGTAATGGGCTATATAATTTTTCCCTGTGCAGTGCGGCTGGCACAATGCAAACCTGCCTGCTTGCAATGTTCGTTTCACTTAAGAGCATTCCCAGAGTGGCCCACGGAGGCACTCCTGATGCCGGGACTCCACCATCTTGGGCGGCACTGTTCCTTCCCAGCCTAGATGTGATCATCGACATGAATTATAGGACTTGAATGTGAAACCGGGTTTGTCTAAAAACTTCTTTGAAATGAATGGGCTGAACAGCATTCCAGATGTATTGATGATACATTCAAGAGATGTCTCTTGAGCTACTTCCGTGTTTAATGCAAGGTGCTGATGTCTCAGGATGTAAAGATGAACAACAGAAACATACCCTTTTGTTGTCATATTTAGAGTGAATGAAATGGGTATGATCGGATGTTCTAGTAGAAGGGAGTCTCTCCGGTGGGAGGGATGGGGTGACTGGGTGATAGACACTGGGGAGGGTATGTGCTCTGGTAAGCGCTGTGAATTGTGCAAGACTATTGAATCTCAGATCTGTACCTCTGAAACAAATAATGCAATATACGTTAAGAAAAAAAAAAAAAAAAAAAAAGAAGATAGCAGGAGGGGAAGAATGAAGGGGGGAAATCGGAGGGGTAGGCGAACCATGAGAGACGATGGACTCTGAGAAACAAACTGAGGGTTTTAGAGGGGAGGGGGGTGGGAGGATGGGTTAGCCTGGTGATGGGTATTGAGGAGGGCACGTTCTGCATGGAGCACTGGGTGCTATGCACAAACAATGAATCATGGAACACTTCATCTAAAACTAATGATGTAATGTATGGTGATTAACATAACAATTAAAAAGTTAAAAAAAAAAGAAGGGAGTCTCTCCTGTGATCCCATCTGCATTGTTTTTGGCAGAAACTGTGAACAGGGGACATCTTACCTGGCCCAGACACTGATGAGATTGATAGCTCTTTCTTGATTCTGTGGGTGGGTGCATGGCTCTTCTTAGTGAAGTGGTCATGGTTTTTCCTGTCCATCCCCCTAATGAGAGAGGTGGAGGAAAAGAAAATACTCTCTTTAGAATCACCTCTGCACTTTCTTTTAGAAGAGTAAGTTACTCTGAGTCTCCTTAAAAGCAGCCACTGCATTGGAGTTATTTTCCCATAGGAGGATGGTTGAGTTGCCTCATATTCCGTTAAAGGAAATGCAGTCAGAATGTTTTTATTTTGAGAGTTTTAGAAGAAATGTTGCTACCTGTAAGGATTCCTGGAGAAGGAAAGGTTTCCCTAGTTTTGAACCTGTAACAAAACTTAAACTAATTTTGCAGTTCAGAGGAGTTTTCCAGGAGGAAGTGGTAACAAAACTGCTAACAGGGAGCTATTAAGCTGATTGTGAAAGCAGAAGTTTTTGTGAAGCAATTTAGAGAATAAGGCAAGTTCAGCTAGCAAAATACAGGTTTTTTGTGCGTCTTCATCTATAAAATGTGACAAAGGCAGTGGTGAGAGCTGAGGAGCTGGAATCATGGAGGGGATCATGAGCACTGTTAAAGGATTTGGAAAATATCCTGAAAACAGAGCGCTTGAAGCAAGAAAGTATGCCGGTAGTTTTCAAAATGGCTAGCACAGATACATCCATCACCATGGGCATTTTAACTTGATGCTCATTGGAAGAATATAAATACTTTCCTTTTGTCAAAATTTCTATAATGATAATGGAGAAAATTTATTAAGAAAAATAAGGAAAATAATCTCCACACATTGGGATGTCAACAATTTTTATTTTTCCATATTTCTTTTTCATATGTTATTTTGGTGAAAGCATCTGGTGGTCAGGTTTTTATTTTGTTTACTGGAGTTTACACAGTAGCTCTTCCTGGATGTTTAGTCCATTCACAATCCTTATCTTAGTTGGCTGATCAGTATCATGTGACATAATTGCTCACTACCTCTGCCTTGATCTTCTCTTTCCTGAAGACACAGGTCAGCATTCAGGTTTGGTTTCCCTCCTTCCTCCTGACTGCTATTTTCAGTATCCTTTGCTGGTTCTTCCACTTCTCTCTAACATCTTAAATTACAGTAACACAGAGCTTAGTGTTTGGTATCTTGTCCATCTTTACTCTCCTGTTGACATAATTCATTATCCCATGTTAAAATACCATCCATGTGCAAAAAACCTCTTAAGTCTCTATATATCTTAGCTCCCTCCTAAACTTCAAAGTCACGTATCAAACTGCCTACTTGATTTTTCCACTGAGATGTCAACCAGGCATTTCAAATTTAAGTCTTTATTTACTCCCCTTCAAAACTTGTCTACTCTCAGGCTTCCCAAACCATCCGATGCAATGCAATCTTATATTTGCTCCCACCAACAACCATGGGATCATTTTTCCCTTTCCTCTCACATCTAATGTCTGGAAAACTCCTGTTGGCTCTTCCTTCAAAATAAATTCTGACTTTGACTTTCTATTGCTAGCTTCTTTGTGAGTTTCCTAGATTCCACCGTTACCATCCACTCCCTCACACACAGCATCCTGAGTGATTTAAAAGGTAGGTTGTCTTACCATTCCACTCCTCACAACACTACAATGGCTCCTCATTTCAAAGTTAAAGTCAAAATGACCATATTAGCCAGATAGCTCCATTTCATCTGCATTGTATTTTCTCTTTACTTCTTCTACTTTGTTCTATGTTTTAAAATTTTTTAAAGTTTATTATTACTATAATTATTTTTATCTTGAAGCTGAACACCAGCAACACTGACCATTTTGATGTTCCTTGAACATGATGTGTACTATTTGGGTTATTCTGTGTTGGTTGTCCCTCTATCTTTAACAGTTTATATTTCTCAGTTTCAGGACTAACACTGACCCCAACACACACATGTATTTCAAGTCTGTATTCAAATACTACCTTATTAATGAAGACTTTCTGACTTTCCGACTTTCCAACATCTTGCTCTCCCTGCCCACAATACGCACCACACTTTTTTTTTTAATTTTTATTTTAATTCCAGTTAGTTAACATACTGTGTTATATTAGTTTTAGATGTACAATACAGTGATTCAACAATCCCATACATCAACCAGTGCACATTATGACAAGGGCAATCCTTAATCCCCAACACCAATTTAACCCTTCCTCCCAACTTCCCTCCCTTCTGGTAACCATCAGTTTGTTCTCTCTAATTAAGAGTTTGTTTCTTGATTTCCTTCTCTCTCTCTCTCCCTTTTTTGTCCCTTTGCTCATTTGTTTTGTTTCTTAAATTCTACATATGAGTGAAATCATATGGTATTTGTCTTTCTCTGACTGACTTATTTTACTTAGCCTTATACTCTCTAGGTCCATCCATGTGGTTGCAAATGGCAAGATTTCATTCCTTTTTTATGGCTGAATAATATCCCATTGTTTGTATATATACCACCTCTTCTTTATTTGTTCATCAATAGTTGAACACTTGGGCTGCTTCCATATCTGGGCTATTGTAAGTAATGCTGCTATAAACATAGTGGTGCATGTATCTCTTTGAATTAGTGCTTTTGTATTCTTTGGATAAATACCCAGTAGTTTGATTGTTGGATCATAGGGTAGTTCTATTTTTAACTTTTTGAGGAACCTCCATACCATTTTCCACAGTGGCTGCACCAGTTTGCATTCCCATCAACAATGCACAACTGCTCCTTTTTCTCCACATCCTCAGAAACACCTGCGTTTCTTATGTTGTTGATTTTAACCATTCTGATGGGTGTGAGGTGATATCACACCATAGTTTTGATTTTTATTTCCCTGATGGTAAATGATGACAAACATATTTTGTGTATCTGTCGGCCATTTGTATGTCTTCTCTAGAGAAATGTCTATCCATGTCTTCTGCCCATTTTCTAACTGGATTATTTGTTTTTTGGGTGTTGAGTTTTATAAGTTCTTTATATATCTTGGACACTAACCCTTCCTCAGATATGTCATTTGCAAATATCTTCTTCCATTCCATAGGTTGTCTCTTGGTTTTGTTGATTGTTTCCCTTGTTGTGTAGAAGCTTTTCATTTTGATGTAATCCCAATAGTTTATTTTTGATTTTCTTTCCCTTGCCTCAGGAGACATATCTAGAAAAAACTTGCTATAGCTGATGTCAAAGAGGTTACTGCCTGCGTTCTCTTCTAGGGTTTTTATGGTTTCAGGTCTCACATTTAGGTCTTTAATCCATTTCAATTTATTTCTGTGTATGGTGTAAGAAAGTGGACCAGTTTCTTTCTTTTACATGTTGCTATCCGCTTCTCCCAACACCATTTATTGAAGAGACTGTCCTTTTCCCATTGGATATTTTTCCTGCTTTGTCAAAGATGAATTGACCATATAGTTGTAGGTTTATTTCTGGGTTTTCTACTCTGTTCCATTGATCTATCTGTCCATTTTTGTGCCAGTATCATACTGTCTCAATCACTACAGCTTTGTAATACAACTTGAAGTCTGTAATTGTGATGCCTCCAGCTTTGCTTTCCTTTTTCAAGATTACTTTGGCTATTCAGGGTCTTTTGTGGTTCCATACAAATTTTAGAATTGTTTGTTCTAATTCTGTGCAAAATGCTGTTGGTATTTTGATATGGATTGCATTAAATGTGTGGATGGCTTTGGTAGTAGAGACATTTTAATAATATTTGTTCTTCCAATCCATGAGTATGGAATGTCTTTCCATTTCTTTGTGTCAACTTCAATTCCTTTCATCAGTGTTCTATAGTTTTCAGAGTACAGGCCTTTCACCTCTTTGGTTAGGTTCATTCCTAAGTATCTTTTCATTTTTGGTGCAATTGTAAATGGT
The DNA here is from genome assembly GCF_011800145.1 of Mirounga leonina. NCBI lineage: Eukaryota > Metazoa > Chordata > Mammalia > Carnivora > Phocidae > Mirounga > Mirounga leonina. The sequence continues at coordinate 16,857,520 of NW_023270418.1, read as the reverse complement.
ATCGTTTTCTTAATTTCTCTTTCTGCTGGTTCAGTATTGGTATATAGAAGTGCAACAGATTTCTGTATGTTGACTTTGTATCCTGCGATTTTACAGAATTCATTTATCAGTTCTAGCAGTTTTTTGGTGGAATCTTTCATGATGTCATGTCATTTGGAAATAATGAAAGTTTTATTTCTTCCTTGAAGATCTGGATGAATTTTATTTATTTTTGTTGTCTGACTGCTGTGGCTAGGACTTCCAGTACTATGTTGAATAAAAGTGGTGAAAGTGGACATCATGTTCTTATTCCTGACCATAGGGGAAAAGCTCTCAGTTTTTCCCCATTGAAGATGACATTAGCTGTGGGTTTTTTCATATGTGGCCTTTATGATGTTGTGGTATATTCCCTCTAAACCTACTTTGTTGAGGGTTCTTATCACGAATAGATGTTATACTTGTCAAATGCTTTTTCTGTGTCTACTGGAATGATCATATGGTTCTTATCCTTTCTCTTATTGATGTGATGTATCACATTCATTGATTTGTGAATATTGAACCACCCTAGCAACTCAGGAAAAAATCCCACTCGATCATGGTGAATGATTTTTTTAATCTGTTGTTGAATTCAGTTTGCTAGGACTTTATTGAGGATTTTTGCATCTATGTTCATTAGGGATATTGACCTGTAGTTCTCTTTTTTAGTGGTGTCTTTATCCAGGTTTAATATCACAGTAATGCTGGCTTCACAGAATGAATTTGGAAGTTTTCTTTCCTTTTAAAAAAATTTTTGGAATAGTTTGAGGAGGATAGGTACTAACTCTTCTTTAAATATTTGGTAGAATTCATCTGTGAGGCCACCTGGTCCTAGACTTTTGTTTGTTAGGAGTTTTATGATTACTGATTCAATTTTTTTGCTGGTTATTGGTCTGTTCAAATTTTCTAGTTCTTCCTGTTTCAGTTTTGGTACATGTTTCTAGGAATTTATCCATTTTCTTCTAGGTTGTCCATTTTGTTGGCATACTTTTTCATAATCTTCTCTTATAATTGTTTATATTTCTATGGTGTTGGTTATTTCCCCTTTCTCATTTGTGATTTTATTTATTTTAGTTCTTTCTCTTTTTTTCTTAAATCTGGCTAGAGGTTTATCAATGTTAATGATTTTTTTCAAAGAACCAGCTCCTGGTTTCACTGATCTGTTCTATTTTTTTTTTTTTTAGTTTCTATATCCTTTATTTCTGCTCCGATCTTTATTATTCCCTTCCTTCTGCTGGTTTTAGGTTTTGTTTGTTGTTCTTTTTCCAACTCGTTTAGGTGTAAGTTTAGGTTGTTTATTTGAGATTTTTCTTGCTTCTTGATGTAGGTCTGTATTGCTATAAAATTCCCTCTTACTGCCACTTTTGCTGCATCTCAAAGGTTTTGAACCATTGTGTTTATTTTCATTTGTTTCCACATACTTTTTTATTTCTTCTTTGATTTCCTGGTGGACCCATTCATTGCTTAGTAGCACGTTGTTTGACCTCCATTTTTTGTGGTGTTTCCAGATTTTATCTTGTGATTGACTACTAGTTTTATAGCATTGACACACACTCTTGATTCAATTTTTCCTATGGAGGTTTTCCCATACCAGTATATGATATAATTGATTATGTTTATTATTTATTATCAGCCTCAGCTCTCTAAGTTCTAGTATGATAATATTTTTGCTCATTTTGTTTGGTGATATATGGTGGGGCCCTAGAACATTGTCTGGCATACAGATGTTCAAAAATGTTTGTTGCAGGGGTGCCTGGGTGGCTCAGTCGTTAAGCGCCTGTCTTCGGCTCAGGTCATGATCCCAGGGTCCTGGGATCGAGCCCCACATCGGGCTCCCTGCTCAGCAAGAAGCCTGCTTCTCCCTCTCCCACTCCCCCTGCTTGTGTTCCCTCTCTCACTATCTCTCTCTCTGTCAAATAAATAAAATCTTAAAAAAAAAATGTTTGTTGCAAACATGAATGTAGTATGTAATGACTTTCTGAGTTGGGTCCAGAATCCTAATGCAGAACATGCTTTGATATTTTCTTTTTCCAATGTCAAAGGCATCTCTTAGTACACAAAACATTTTTTGTTTCTGTTTGTATCTGGAAAAAGAAGAAAGGGTATATGATGAAGGATAGTGATGAAAGAAGGTGATATGGCTTTTATACTGGTTTAGGCTGGGATAAAAGGATGGTTTTGGCATTCACTACTTTCATAAAAATAATTTCTTCCTTTTGAAAGCTATGTTCTTTTTTTGCCTTTATTCTTACTCAAGGCTTCTGTGTGGCAGCCCTTGCCCTTGTCATGGCTTATCAAAACCATATCATTTACTCTTATATTTAACAGCTTGGAAATTGTGTAAATAGAAATTTGCTTTACAGAAAAGTTAGGAGTGCCATCTAGTTTCCATGTAATAATGAACATTGTTACTTATATCCTAGGTTGGTACCTGACCATGGCTCTTTGTCAGAGCTCCCAAGAGTTTAACCTCTTACCTTTCTGTTTCTCTCAAATTGAAAATAAGATAATAAGTATGCTCTCAGACCCAGGGTGATTTGAGGTATCTTAAAATTAGTTAGAATGGGCAGAGAGGAAAAATAAATTCAGAACTGTAATGCCATCTGTGTGTTCTTTAGCCAGGCTCCCCTTGCCTGTGGGACATGGTTCAACAAAGTCATTTGATACATTGGTATATTCAGATTCATAGCTGATCACTTTGGGTTTCTGTTCTCACTTGATATGTGAGTAATAAGCCCCAGTTTACCAACTGATGAGTGACTTAATAGAAAAAGGGAGGACAAGTGTCAACTTAACAAAATCAAGAAGCTACCCACAGAGAAAAGAAGCACTTTTCTTTTTAAGTCTAATTTGGGTTCTATATTAAAAAAAAAAATTGAGTGAGAATCTTTTTCTCACTGCTCTCAGATCAAGAAAGAAACAAGTGCCAAGTGGCAATAATTCTCCTTAATTTGTTCCTTTCTTTACATTGAATTGGTGAAAATTACCCAATTTGTACACCTATTACAAGTTGCTTGAGTGATTCCCGGAGAAGTGAGCTATATTCCTCTTTCCCTGCCCTGCTGCAGAGTATTTCAAGGCAGTATAGATGGATCAAGTGAAGATCTTTGATAAAAATATTTGCCTACTGCTAAGAGTTTATAGAGATAGCTTTAAGCTGCTTAAACATGTGCATATAGAATGAACTTTGACTAATTAGAATTATTTGGCCAAATGCCATGACATAGGGAAAAATAACAACTTCTTTGTCTAACCCATCATTTTACAGAGGAGAAAATTGATTTACAGATAGCTCAATATATATGAGGTAATGAGTATAAGAGCTTCGTAAATATATGATATGAAATGAGATAGTATAGCACAGTAAAGGAGCATGAAATTTGGGATCAGGATGAGAAAGAGTTATATTCTTATTCTCCAATTTACTCACTGTGGGACACTGGGTAAATTACTGAAGCTCTGTGAGCCTCATCAATAAAATTGAAGTATTAATTCCTATTTCTTGTGATATGGCAGCTAACTATAAAAAAGTAACACAATAATAATTAAATAATTACATATTCCATGTACTCTCATAAGTGTTTTACATGTATGAATGTCCCAACAACTTTATGACTATCATATTACTATTATTAGAGAATTATCTAGTCATGAAATTAAATGATCTATGTAAAGCACTGGGTATTGTTCCTGATATATGTTGTATAAGAAGTTTAAATTACCACCTCATCATCACCATCATTATCTTCATTGTCCTAGCTATTATTCTTATTTTATTAATATTATTTTAATTATTATATAGTAGACATTTTCTTCCATTTCTACACTCTTGCACCATATCTGACCCTGGGCAGAATATTGTGGGTTTGGAGAAGAATTCTCCATTTACATCAAAGTTTCCACTATAACAAGTACAACACCTACTAATTATTAAATAAACCTTGGTTTAAAATTAGTCATCTCCTTTTATGATTTTTTAATCCATAGGGCTTATTCTATAAAACAAGGTGTGACTCAAGATGTCTCCTGATGCTTGATTTCATACACACACACATTTTCCTTTCACTTCAAATTATGGTTGTTTCTTACAGGGTAGGTCATATTCACGACGCTGCACAATGGGGTGGATAATGTAGATTTGTTCCAGCTATCTTGAGATACACTATTCACTGAGATATTCTCAGTGAACATAGGGCTGTGCTGAATTCTGTGTTTTTGAAACCTTTTTGCAGATTTCCTCTTCCATGTCAATCATCTATAACTGATCAAAGATCAAAATCTTATGGTAGAGAAGAGGAAAAAAATACATTATCTAGCCATTCTTATTCATTAATTTGGTAGGTAATAAAACAGAGTACATGGAAACAACTTTCATTCTTACTCTTCCTATAAATATGGAGACATGTATGTTTCAGGCTTGATACTTGTCATTTTCTAGGGCCATTAAAAGTAGACAAAGTGATCATGACAAAAAAGGAAAAAGTATCGATGAAATGCTATTTAACTTCCAAGTGACACATCTATCTAAGCTGTGAATAAAGCTGTATTTCACACTTGATTTTAAATCTGCTGTTGTTAGTCTCATATTTCAATTATGCCTCATTTTCCTAAAAGGATACATTTGGCTTGTAAGTCTCACAAATTAACAGCTGTTGGATACAGCATTTTAATTAAAACCTTTGCCTCAATACATTTTACAAAGCAAGCAGAATGTTTGCATGGAATGTTTGAGAAAAGTTTATCAGACTCTATTTAAGAAATGGGGTATTGTAATAACTTTGGGCAATGTGAGATCCTGGTAGAGACCACAGTGATTTGACCAAAAGAACCCTAATTATTAGATTAAAAAATCAAGGAAAATATAAAGAAACAATAAAGCTACATTTTGATAATTTATACTTAAAGTGGAGTAAAATCATGTTAATTACACGAAGTGATTTGTCTCTAAAAAACAGAAGATATAAAACTGAAAAGGGACCTAAAAGATTAAATTCACCCATTATATGTAGGAGAAGAAATTGGAAAGCCTTTCTGATCCTTGATGGGTGTGATCTTCTCAGTTCTGAACGAATGTTAAAGTAAGAGGTTAAATAAGATACAGAGGAATGAGCCTAGATTTTGTCTCTGACATTTTACAATTCTGTTAGGTTGGATTTTAAATCTCAGTTTACTCATCAATAAACTGAAAAAAATAGCACATACTTTATAAGTATTTGTGAAGCCAAAAATGATAATATATCATACATTTACTGGCGTCTGTGCAAAATAAACAATAAACATATTGCTGCTGCTGTGGTTCTCACTTTTGTTATAATCATTATAATGATAATTATTATCATAATCATCGTCATCCTCCACCTAAACTGTATCTTCTTTGTATGTTTCTTTTGTTCCCAAGCAAAGGACATTGTTTTTTTTTCCCTGTTCAAGGCTCTTGGACAGTATTACAGGTAATTCTCAAGGCAGAAGGAACAGAAAAAAGTAAAAACATATCATAGTGTTTATAATGTTAAGATTAATCTCATACATACACACACACACCCCTCACAAATTTGAGGGTCAAAATAGTAGGAAGAGAAGACCCTAATCACATGGGAAATAACTTTTGTACATACACGTATTTAAATACACAAGATGAAACTATAGAAACACACTAAGTAAGAAACTCCAAGCATAAAGTAGTATGTTTATCATTTTATTCATAGAAATTTCAAAGACTACTAGATGGTCTTACATGTCAGGGAAACAATTGCCCTAGGTAATGTCATAACTAGAAGGAAGATTGAGGCAGGTTATAGAATACTCAAAATATTCTTTTTCTTCATATGCATAGTGGTTCTGTGGGAAAAATTCAGAGAATTTTATTTTTATGATATGTGCATTTTCCCATATAGCTTCAGCAAAAAAGTTACTTAAAATTACGAGTGAGAGGGGTGGCTGGGTGGCTCAGGTCATGATCCTGGGGTCCTGGGAGGGAGCCCAACATCGGGCTCTCTACTCAGCGGGGAGCCGGGTTCTGCCTCTCCCTTTACCCCTCTCCCTGCTCTCTATCTTTCTCTCTCAAATAAATAAATAAAATTAAAAAAAAATTATGTGTGAGTAACTAATAAAAGTGAGGTCCAAGAAAGTTATCAACCAAAGGACCCTCTTTGAAACAGTTACTAGAATACTAAAGCAGAAAAAACACAAAGCAGGAGAGGGAAGTGAAAAATTAGAAGACAGTGAAAAACAATTAGAAACCATATTGAAAATGTAACAGAAGGAAATGTTCAGACCCTACTGAAAACTATTTTGCAAGCAAAGACTTTCCATCTGTATTACAACAGGACAGGACAGGGCCCAACATTAGTTTAATGTTTGGATTGTGTAACACATGGCTTGATTTAGTCAATCAAAGAAACAATGCATGTGTTTAATGATATGGTGGATGCTAAAAGTATATTAAAGTATTTTTATAATATAGAGAAGTTCAGTTTAATTTAAGGAAAGAGTAACTGATCTGGCTGACTAGTTCTTTGGAAAATTTTATAAGACCCTGGCCCTTGTTGTGAAGGCAGGTCCTCACTCCAATACCATTTATATCACTTTATTGTCAGAAAGAAAGAGGAAATTCTGCCATAAACCGAACAGGCTATAACTTGCTAGTCTTTTAAGATTTTGTTGGGGTTTGTTGGGTCTCTGCTGGGTTTGAGAGTCCTCAGTGCATATGGCTGGGGTAACCCTCATGGATTCCACTGCAACCTTGGTTGTGTTTGTATTGGTTTTAATATCTTGAACTATGAAGACAGAGCAAGTTTGACTGATTAAAGCCCATTGTCTTTCTTGAGCCACAAGCAAAGGGCTGTTTGATTTTGTGTGTTTTCTCTAACCGGTATTTAAATTCCTGTTTCCTTCGAGGTATCTGTAATAAAATTTGCCAGCTATTTAAGAGTAACTAGGATACCTTGTACAGATTTCTCTGTTCATTTATTTTAATCCTGCTATTAGAATTCTAAAGGTCTTTTGAAACCCAAATTGCTATCTTTGGAGGCATGGTAGGTCTTTACGCTATAAATATTTTAGGTAATTCTAAGGAGGACAGATGAAATCTTAAGAAAATCTTCAGCTGTCATTTCCTTAGCTATACTTCTTATATTATTATCAATACGGTGAATGCCTTGTTCTGTATATATAAGACTAACATTGTAACTTTTTAAAGAATTTACGTAACATTGGAATTTATCGATATTAACACTTGACAAGTTTTATCACATTTAATATAATTATTTTAAATGATCAAATAATTCTTAGACCTCCATTAAAAAGGTAAAAACACAATACTGCTTTGGGTTTATACTTACATTAATAATTTACTGTTTATAAGCCTGTGAATGGCCTGGATGATGGAGTTGGATGAACTTCCAAAGTTAAGAAAACACATACATAACATACCCACAAGAGAAGAAAAATAAAAATAGAAAACTCTTGCAGAGATCAAAACTCATAATTATTTCCCTACAGACAGTTTTGGATAGCATGCTGCTAATAGGTTAAAGAAAGAACTTAGGTTAAAGAATTCTGAAATATCATCTTAAAAAGACTCCAGCCAAATATCTCAGGCTTTGAATTCATCAGATTGGAGCTGGCTAGGCAAGACTGAAATAATGAAAAATAAGCCTGAAATAAAAAGCCTTTTGGGAAAGGTGACTTCGCATGTTTTTCCTTTCTCTAATTCAGGTATCAATAACCACCTGAAAATTTAAATCTCGTCTAATTAAAAAAAAAATAAAAATTCTAGGTTTAATTATCAAAGTGCTTTTAATAGCAACACATGGTTTGTTGCCTTTAAATGAGCAATAGTAAATGATGAAATGTTAGAATTTTCCTACAATATCTTTTTCAATTCTTGATCTTAAAGCATATTCTTCTGTGAGATATTCAATAAATTGTAATTCCATAAGTTGGTTAGCTTTTGATGTTTTCAGAAACATGAGAATTCAAATTTGACTGGGAACAATCTGTTGAGTCTTGGAATCCTTCAAGTTAAATGACAAAAGTTTTATCTCTTATTCTTGACTTGTGGTGAATATTTTAATGATATCAATATTTTGTAACACTGGATATCAAATACAAAGTCTTTAAAATGTGTTTTCCCATAATTCATTTTATAAAGTAATGTTATTTGATTATATTTCACATTTTTCATTTAATTTTCTTATTTCCCATTTTCTCCATGATTATAAAATAAAACTAGGTCCAAAAATGTCCAGAATATTATAAGGAAATGAAACAATGTAGAAGATAAAAGAAAGGAAAACTTACATATCCCGTTCCTACCATCTACGAAGTATAATTGCTTACATCTATTTTCATTTAATTCTCACAATAGCTCATAATATACCAATTTTATTTTCATTTTTTCTATGTTAACAGTGAGACTCAAAGCAGAGTAAGAGTAGAGAAGTGATTGTCCATTTTTACAAAACTGTAAGTGAACCTTGGAGTCAAGACCAAGATAGTGTGACAGCCAGTTCTTGTACATTTCAAACAAAGCACCACAACCTGTATTTTCTGAAATAAATTTCGGTAAATGTTTATCTGTTTGTTGTAAAACAAACAAACAAAAATCTAATAAAATTTCCTCTGCTACATTTCTGAGAAATAAGCATTGTGTTTTTTCCCTTTGGTAATGGAACAAAGAGGATTAAATTCCTGCTTAATTTTATTGTGGTTCATGGGAATAAAGAATATTAGACAAAATCTGGCAAAAAGTTAATTTATTTTAGGATTTATTGGGGTTAAAGGGGATGAAACCACATAATCTTTTACATTTGACATTAAAAATGGAAGGGTAGAGGATGTCTGTACTTAGTGTCTTGAATGCTGAAAGTATGAGGCATAAAGATCCAACTAGGTTGCAACAGATGGCCAGGTAATAGAAAGAAGTAAATGCTATTTAAAAAAGAAAGAAAGAAAAAAGTAAACACTATTAGAAGCTGGTCTAGGAAATTTCTGGTAGTATTTGGAATAGCTAAAGCACTGGTTTTTATTTGTCTATGGCACACCATTCAAGGGAACAACTGAAGATTCCTTTAGTATCCAAGCATAATTGTAGGATGTCAGAATTACACAGGATGACTGAATCCATCAAATCTTTACAGATTAGGTAGGGAAATTAAGGAATAATACATGCCTAAAAAATATACAATAGATTTTAACCTGAAGGTGCAATCACAGAGCTAATGTCCTCATAGAAAGACGGCAATCTTTTTGACATTCAACAATGGAAAAACAATCAGAAGAGAGAAAAATCAATGAGGGATGGTGTTTCAGAGGCAATTTTGAGATATATCTATGGGCAAGGAAAAATGAATAGAAGAAAAGAGGCTATGCCAGGCCAATGTTTCTTTACTTTGAATGCTTATATCACTGCTGGCAAAAAACAAACGAACAAACAAACAAACAAACCAAAAATGTGATTTACCCCATTATCCATGTTGTCAATCCAGAACCTGAGATTAACTTTCAGATGACCATTATAAAAATGGACCACAAATCATAGGCACTTATTACCACAAATATAGTAGATAACTAGAATCTATAATAAAAATATGACATTGTCTTTTAAAAGTCTACTACAATTACCTATATATCGGAGCAGAAGAGAGTTATCAAAGTATGCCTGAGATAAGCAAAGAAAATGAAAGACAAGATAAGCAAAAAAGAGAGAGAAAATTTTAGAGGAGTAGATTGAGGAAATGTAGAGCAATTATGATACAGTTTCAGGTTTTACCAACTGACAAAAATAAATGAGCCAAACATACAATGAGAGAATGCTGCATGAATGAATTGGTTGAAACTGGAATTCAGTTTCAAAGAATAACTTTTGGCAGAGTAGAAAGTGCAAGGTTGGCTTAGGAATAGGAGTGTGATGGAGTGGGATGTTTGGAGAGGCTTTCTTTTATAATTTCTTATTTTCAAATATATGGAAGTAGATAAATGGCATTTACATTAAAAATATGTCAAAATGGCATCTAGCCCTAGGATAAGAAAATAGTAATTTCTCCTCTGGCAAAGAAGCCAAAATTGACAAGAAATGACATTTCATAGATACCAAGTGCAGCCTAGTTACACGCTGGGCATATTAAGTGAACAAAAATGAGACTTTTATAGGAAAGATGTAGTGTATTGGACACAGACAATTTCATTCAAATGGTTTAAATCCTTTGCCTATGCTTAAAACAGTGTTAGATTAAACAAAAAATATCTACTTCAAATCTTAAATATTTCACATACTATATCCCCGGAAAACCCTAGTCACAAGGAGATCATATTGAAGGGAGGAAAGCTCACAGCCCTTCTTTTCTTCTTTTTTTCCCCACTATTCTTAAGAGTGCTTCCCCCATAAAAATGTAAAAGAATAAGGATATTATTGCAGCATGGAATGGATAAGAAGGTAGTAAATCTCTTTCTTCATACGTAATGTATTTTTTCTACAAAAATAATTTAAATAGTAACATGGGAATATTTGCATATTCCACTCCATAGTTATCTTAATAATTTCCTGAAAGTAAATGATTAGATGCATTTATATAATTTTTTTTCAAATTTCTTCATCTTTTTTAAATACACAGTCAAATATAAACTACAACAGATTGGAGTCTATACAAGCAGAATGACACACAAATCTAGTTACACCAAGTGTAAACCCCTTTCTACTCATTGTTCTTGGACCTTTCTTGTCTTTTGGCCACATGGTCTGAGATATAGAATAATTTATTATTTAGCAAAGCAGTGCCATATTACCAATATGACTATTTGGGATTAAAAAAATCAAAATATTTTACATTGCTCTTAGTGCAATATGAAGTAGAAGATAGTGGTTAAGGTCTGTCTGGGCCACTGGTTGACTGCCCAGTGGGGTCAGAGGCAAAAGAAAGCATCCTATACGAGACTTGAAAATACAGAGTAAGATAAAAGAAAAATCTAGTTAATTTTTTGAGCATGAATCTGAAATAAAAGGAAATTTTATTGCCGTGACAATAATCAATAGTAAAATAGCACTCATTAAACTATGTGATTTCTCAAGAGATAGAAAAGGAAAAAAAGATTAATAAAGGTGAAATGTGTGAATCTTTACCCCTTCCTAGTAATTTTAATGATCCCTTGAACATTATATTGGTGATAATAACAATGATCTCTCTGCAAGAATAATTAAAACATTCAAAAGAGAAATTGTTCTACTAATTTCTTGCCCTAGCAAGAAATGGAGATGGCCCCACTCCTATACTGTGTATGTCATTCATAACAAAAATCTCTTTACAGAGTTCTCTCCTTGATTCATTAGACCAGATTCAGCAAAATGTTAGCAACCAATGTTCAGAAACTCAAAAGACTTGGGCATATAAAACTCCCTCCTGTGCAAGGACACACTGACCTCATTAGTCTAGTGATTTTAACTTCAGTCCTATGTATGGATTACCAAAGACACAGTTCAGAAAACATTAAATACCATATCAGAGATACAAGGTTCATAAGGATTTGTAAGCATTCTAAAGAATACATCTTATAAAATTAATCTTATTTCTTTCATTGAGAGATTAAAGAAATTGCCTAGAGAGTGCACAGTGACGTCAAAGAATTGTGAAGTTCTATTCAGGTATCACTCTGAATAAACAAAGTGTGTGTATGTGGTGGGGGGGGTTATGTCTAATAACTATTAAAAAATTATAAACTGATTTATAAATATTAGTATCTGAGTTACTATTAATATAACCCTTAATATGTACCAAATACATTTTTACATGTATTGGGAGTTTAGAGGGGGTAAAATTCTTGTTTAAGACCACATACCTAACAATTAACAAAAAATGTACCCCCCAAAAATGAAAAAAACAAACAAAAAAGAATCTTACTCGTTGATATCATCCTAAAGAAGAATTTTTGGACACGAGATCCAAGTTTTTCCTAGCATCTCTCCAACTCAACATAACTTAGTAGGATATAGAGGACATATACATAAAGCTCTATGAGACATGATATGCATTTGATAGTAAAAAATGTATAAAGAACTAGGGGTAGCTGGGTGGCTCAGTTGGTTAAGTGTCTGACTCTTGGTTTCAGTTCAGGTCACAATCTCTAGGTCCTGAGATGGAGCTCCACTTAGGGCTCCATGCTCAGAGGGGAGTCCTCCTTGTCCCTCCCCTCTCAGCCCATCCCCTCTCTGCCACTCCCCCTCCCCTTGCATGCTTGTGCTATCTCTTTCTCAAATAAATAAGTAAAATCTCTAAAAAATGTATAAAGAACTAAAACATTTTAAGAGATTTAGGTTTGCAATATGATTAATTTTAACAGATATAAATGTGAGAATGAGCAGTTAGTTTCAAACTTTAAAAATAAATAATTTATTCTAGGTATGTAAGCTGGTTCAATATTTGAAAAATCAATTAATGTAACCCAGCATATCAACAGGCTAAATAGAAAAATCATACGATCACATTAATTGATGTGGAAAACTCATGTGACAAAATACAACTGCAATTCGTGATAAAATAAACTAGAAAAAATAGGAAATTTCTCAACTTCATAAAAACATCTATGAGAGACCAACAGCTAACATAATATATAATGGTGAGAGATTGGGTACTCCCTCCCTACACTCCAAGCCATCTTCTCTCACTGCTTTTATTCAACATCGCCCAGGGAAGCCCTATTTAGTTCAATCATACAAGAAAAGAAAACGTATGCAGATGGGATATAAAAATAATAAAATAACAAATTTCTTTCTTCACAAATGACCTGATTGTCTATGTGAAAATTGACTTAACTGTCCAGAAATACAATTTCCTATGACAACAAAAAAATGATGTTCTTGGATATAAATATAACAAAATATGTCTAAGATCTGTATGTAGAAAATAATAAAACATGGATGTAAATCATTACAGAAGATCTAAATAAATGGAAAGATAGTTTTTGTTCACAGATTGGAAGGCTTAGTACTGTTAAAATGCCAGTGCTTCCCAGCTTGACCTATGGATTCAGTACAATTCAAATCAAAATACTAGCAAGGTGTTTTATTGATATTGATAAGCTGATATCAAAGTTTAAAAGGAAATGCAAAGAACCTAAAATTGCCAGCAAAAAAGTGAAGAAGGTCAGTGTTGGAGGACTCACACTATCAATTTTAAGACTAATTATAAAGCTACAGTGATGAAGGCTGTGCTGTACTAGCAAAAGAAGCATAGATCAATGGAACAATATAGACAGTTCAGATGTAGACTTGCACAAATATAATCGTTTGATTACTGACAGAGGCATAAAGCCATTCAACAGAGAAAGAACAGTCCTTTTAGCAAATGGTTCTAGGACAATTTGATATTGATATGCAACAAGAACCAAAGTACCTAGACATCGATCTTGCATATTTCACCAAAACTAACTTAAAATAGGTCACAGATCTAAATATAAAATGCAAAACTGTGAAGCATTTCTTTTAACAATGAAACGTATATAGCTTTATTAATAATCTGTAAGAAATCGTACTCTGGCACAAATATTCCCTATCTCAGCAGAAAGCAAACACAATGTCTGAAAATCCTTTCCTAACATTCAGAACTGTGTAATGCTGAGTTTACATCTTAATGCCTGTGTAAGAGCTGGGCCCCTACTCTATAGAAGGTGGTTTCACCCTCCTCCTAGCAATATTCTGTAGCTGGCTGTGATCCTCTCACATAGCAGGAGATAGGGGCTGAACAAAATTTCACCTGGGCAGGCTGCCCTTACAGACTGGCCTCTTCGTCCCTACAAAAGGGAACTGAAAGGATTAAAATTTGAATTTCATATAATTTCACATTTCACAAAATATCATTCGTTGATTTTTTTCAACCATTTAAACAGGTAAAAACAACATTCTAACCTCATAGGCTATACAAAAGCAGGAAGTGGGTTAGATCTGACAGACTGGTCATAGTTTGCCAACCCATGGTCTAAAGAAAAACCATCCCTATGGTCCTCCTCTCACCTGTCAAATTGTTTCCAGGCTCCTAGTCAGGGATTACAAAAAGCAGCCAGAGTAGAGAGAGTGAGGGTTTTTTTCTATAATTGATTTTAAGAAGGTGTCAGGAACTTTTGGGAAGGAAGGCCATGTACAGATGAGAATAGGGAGAAGGATGGGCGAGAACCACCAAGGCCAGGAGGACAGTAGTGGTCTGTGAGTTCTCTAAACATGGGGCCAGGGCGCCGGGGTGGCTCAGTCATTAAGCGTCTGCCTTTGGCTCAGGTCATGATCCCGGGATCCTGGGATCGAGCCCCAAGTCGGGTCCCTGCTCAGCGGGAAGCCTGCTTCTCCCTCTCTCACTCTCCCTGCTTGTGTTCCTTCTCTCGTTTTGTCTCTCTCTGTCAAATAAATAAATAAAATCTTTAAAAAAAATAAAATAAACATGGGGCCTATAGCCTATGCTCATACTTAGTAAGTAGCCGACATTGGCTTGGAGTCCTATACCGTGAGCCTACAAAATGACATGGGAATCAGGGCTAGAGGGACCTGCTCAAATACTCATTTTGTACAAATACCACATAGAGAACAGTAACACAATAAGATGTTATTTTTAATGTACATATGTATACACTTTAATGTATGTATATGTGTGTATGTGTGTGTGTGTTTATAATGTATTTGATGTAAACAAAGCACTTGGGAATAGGCTTTACAACTGGGATGGGGGAAGGGAACCATAATGACCTTGTGCCATTTAAAATCTGAAGAGGGTTTCTATCTACTCTGTTTACCATATGTAAAGACATTTGCCCCTGGGGGTGGGGGGGCAATACTTTACCTATTGCAACATTCAGTATGTTTGATATGTCGAAATCAAAGCACCAAATTATCCATGAATGCGAAAAGTGTAAGAGAAATGGAAATCAGAATGTCCATGTTGTATTTATTCAAACACGAATTGAACACCTACTTTATACTAGGTTTTGCTTTCAGAGCACTACTTGAGAATTGCCTAATTACCTCTTGAAAGGAAAGGAAATGCCTTGTTTATAGATTCTGTGAGTACTTTCTTTGCAAGGAAACACATATCAATGTTTCCATCTAGCTTAGAAATTCAGGTCTGAGTTTAACTAAATTCAAAGCTTTTTCTAAATGTCTTTGGCATTTTCCCTTAGTATCTGAAATATCTTAAAGGCTGTTTATTGCAATTCTTGAAAGCCAATTAAAAGCTCTCGTGTTGGCTCCCGTAGAGACCTCCTATGTACCTCAGAAAAGGTTCTGGTTGAGGAATAATTTAATGAGAAAAAAAGCAGTGGGTTTCTAACTATTAAAAGTGACAGTCACTGGGGCAGGGAGGAAGGGTCATTGCTTGCAGGAGTAGAGAAGAGACTCTGTTTCATCTCTTGTATTTTAATATTTAGTTCATATAATGGAATGGTGTTGAGCAGATTGGGAAGAAAATAAAAACCATTAGAGTTTCTATAAAGTTACAAACTAAGAGTTTCAATCACAGGCACTGTACCCTAGAATTACATTAGCCATTTTAATCCATTTTATAATATTCCAAAATGTTTCCATGGGAAACCCTATGTAATTTATTCTTTCTTGAAGATCCAAATTGCATGTATATTATCACATTTACATCAGTAAAGTCCTAGTCAATGAAGGTTTATTTGCTTTTTTAAACCAAATTCCCATTTATTTTTTTAAATTTTATTATGTTATATTAATCACCATACATTACATCATTATTTTATTTTATTATGTTATGTTAATCACCATACATTACATCATTAGTTTTTGATGTAGTATTCCATGATTCATTGTTTGCATATAATACCCAGTGCTCCATTCAGTACATGCCCTCTTTAATACCCATCACCAGGCTAACCCATCCCCCCACCTCCCTCCCCTCTAGAACCCTCAGTTTGTTTCTCAGAGTCCATATATTTTTTTTAATACCAACCTGTGATGCATTCTATTAAGGAAATTTATAGAGATGTACATGATAAAAGGAGAGTCTATGGTAACAGAATGGGAAGTGTTGGCACAGAGGTGGGGCAGGGAGTGGAAGCAAATGAGGTGTAAGAGAGAGAGATTATGCTAGACTATTTGGACATTTGTCACTACCTTTATCTTGATGGAAAGGGCAAGTGGAAGTTATTAAATATTTTTAAATGGGGGTAAGAATAATCAAAGTTGAAATTTGAGAAGACTGCTCTGACAGAAGTGCAGAGAGTAATTTAGTAACTAGACAGGAGACAGAGGGACTAATTAAGAATCAAACCTTGGCCATGGCTGAAAGAACTGAGTGTGAAGAACTGAAGAAGAAAGGACCTTGGAATGAGTACTGAAAATCTACATATTTAAAGGCTAAAGAGAGAAGCACATGAAAGTTAAAATGACTAAGAAGTGTTCATAATTACGTTAGAAAAATCAGGGGAGTGTGGTTTCAGTAAATCCAGTGGAAGAGAGTATTTTTACATTGTGAAATTCTGGGGGTAAAGTAAGATTTGGGGATATATTCATCTAATTGCACTCATGGCTTAGCTCAAGACTTATCCCCTATGTGCAGCTTTTCCTGAAATCCGTTCCACACTGCTGTCTTTAATTTAGCCTTCTCCTATCCTGTATTTTCAGGACCACCGAATGTATCATTGAATCAGTTCACAAAAAATTGCCAAATGCTAGCTAGCTATGTGCTAAACACTAAGTCAGGCAACAACAGTTTCAGACTTGAGAGCAATATATCTCCTGACCCCAAGGTATCTACAGAGAATTAGGGATTCAAATACATATTTAAATATTTATCTATGAATCTATTTATTTATTTGACTTTATCTTTTAGAGTAGTTTTAGATTCACAACAAAATTGAGAAGGCACAGATATATTTCTCATATATCCTCTGCCCCCACATCTGCATAGCCTCCCCCATTATCAACACGCTCCATCAGAGTGAGATATTTGTTACAGCTAATAAACCTACATGGACTCATAATTGTCAACCAAAGTCCATAGGGTATAAAACCAAGGTTTTATACATTCTATGGGATTGGACAAATGTATCCACTACTATAGACTCACACAAAGTAGTTTTATTGCTCTAAAAATCCTCTGTGCCCACCTATTCATTCCTCTCTCCACCCTAATCCCTGGTAACCACAAATCTTTGCCTCCATAGTGTTGCCCTTTCCACAAGGTTGCATAGGTGGAATCAAACAGTATCTAGTCTTTTTGTACCACAGTTCATTTGTCCATTCTCCTACTGAAGGACATCTTGGTAGCTTCCAAGTCCAAGTAATTATGAATAAAGCTGTTGTATTGATTAATCAGGGTTCTCCAGGTAAATAGAACCAATTGGAGAGAGATCTCTATCATCTATCTATCTATCTATCTATCTATCTATCTATCTATCTATCATCATCTATCTATCATCTATCATCTACCGATCTATCTATTGAAGTGAAGAATATTATGAAAAATTGATTGTGTAGGCTAAGAAATTCCACAATCTGCTGTCTGCAGGTTGGAGACCCAGGAAAGATGGTGGAACAATTCAGTTCAAGGCCTGAGAATCAAGAGATCTAATGATTAAATTCCAGTCCAAGGGCAGAAGATGAGATAAAATGTACAGGTGTAGCACAGAGGCAGGAAAAATGGGGCAAATTCCTCTTTCCTTTGCCTTTTGTTCTGTTCAGGCTCTCAGTGGAGTAGATGATGCCCAACCCATTGGGAAGGACAATTTCCTCTATGGAGTCCACCAATTCAAATGCTAATCTCATCCTGAAACACCCTCACAGGTACATCCAGAAATAAGGTTTAGTTCATCTGTTCCCTCTTGAATGTCCATAGTACATTCAATGAGATATCTCCACACTTGTTTTCAGAAATCCAATCTCAACCTTGTACAGTATCTGGAATCTCAATTTATCATGTTGGTAATTGTACTTTGCCTAACCCTACAGTCTTGCCCTATGCATGTGTATATAGGTGTTTAACTAAAGACTTAAAGGACTCTCTGGTTGGATTTCAGGAACTCCTTTTCTGCACAGCTCTGGTTTTGTTTGTTTGCTTGTTATTTTTTTCTGGCATTCTGTCTCATAAATTCGAAAGTACCAACTTTTCTCCTCAGTTCAGTGTTACCAATATCGTCTACTTAAGTTTCCTCATTCCCCAAACTATGATCTAGAAAGCATTACCAGGTAGTATGTCAGAGCAGTCAGGGTGGGAGGATGGCCTTACTTGTTTCCTTTTTCTCTGAGATAACCATTCCTGTACATTCTGTTGTCCAATACATGAAAACATTTATTTTATATGTTTTGTCTGAATTTAAAGTTAGTTAATGTGGGAGAGCTGGTCCAAGAGCAGATACTTTTTTTTTTAGTGGAAAAATAATTTTTCCTTTGGACCCTGATCCAAAGGACCTTGGTCTCCATACAGGATTACGTTTATATTTCCAGTTAGGATATGATCACACCCCCTTAACAAAATTTAGCCATCTATCGAAGAAATCATCTTTCTCGCCTCTTCATTCTAAGAAAACTCTTTTTACAGATCTCATTATAAATTACGTAGCATAACTGAAAACTCAGTGTTGGTCATCTGGTCATAAACTTACCTGACCATTACTTTATCTGTGAAAAGTCAATTATTATGGTTGATTCCTAAGAATAATTTCATTTTAAAATTCTAATATCTAAGTTCTTATCCCTTGATGCCGTATCTGATATTTAAGATAGAATGGGAAATGGGAGAATATGCTAGTATCCACTTGTTCTAGTTTTGTTGAAATCTATCCCAGCACTGTCCATCATCCCACACCTCCCTTTCATTTTCCCAATATATCCTAATCCTTAGGATAACTGTGAGAATATAATTCAATTATACATATAACTTTTTTGTTCATTTTTTCCCATGTAACAAAGTCTCAATAAATCATATCAATTATGATCATTTACAGCTGTTAATTTAATAAAATTTCACCTCAACTGAAATACTTGGAAGAGGCTCCAATTATTTATTAATGACATTTCATCTTGTTTGGAAAAATGCCAGCAACTATGTTCTTCATATTATTAAATAGGAGGGGAATAAACAAAATGATTTAGAAAATCAGCCTTTTCCAGACATAGCTATGACTTCTAGTATACACATATGCAAAAAAAAAAAAATTGATTTGTTCTTATTGCTCACAACTCAATACTCTAAGGTTGTTCCATAAGGAAGGCTTGTTATGCAGAGCAATAAATGGAGATACCTGGAAAAAGGTCAAACTGGTTCATTGGGTGCTTTTGTATGAGTTGCCAACCCATAAAAAAAGTCAGTAGAAAAACCAGAAACCTCTTTAAAATCAATAACTAGCACCTCAAGTACTTGACTGCAGTCATGACCCTGCCTATGAAACATATTTTCCATTGCAGACTGTAAAACTGTAGAGATTTCAGGCAGTTTGCTTTTTGTACTCCAAATGTGATTTTCTAATCAGCTGCTGACTGTCATTTCCACCATTTGGTGGGAGAGCAAACATGTATCAGACAGAATTTATATTCCTAGAACACTAATGAGTATATTGTAAGGAGATTATTAGCAAGAGCACATTTGTTTCTGTGAACCTTTAGACCCTTTTCAATTAAGTGTTTTAAAAGGAGATGCTGAAATTTGCAATGTTAAATTTTGTCTAGCCCCATCTCTCAGTAATAATCTAGTAAACATGGCAAAGTCGTAGGACACTGATAACAACACCTGCTGGCTAGCTTAGGCTGTCTGTGCTAATAAGAGTTATTTTCAAACCTGCCTGACATCCTGCCAATTTGAAAGTGTGCTTCACTTCAAACACATCGTTAAATTAGTGGAAGTAGAGTGCTGAGGTACAACTAAAGATAACAGGTTGCCGGAGCCCATCACAGTGGATTTGACAATGTTCTTTGAGGGGGCTCTTCTCATTCCCAAATTAAAACCACAAGACTTCATCTCCAAGGATAAGAGTTGAAGAAGACCATTTAACTTTATGAATGTGCTTTATTTTTTTAACTGCAATACAAATTTTGTGAACTACATGTGGGATTATATCCTTGGGAGCGTATATTTTACATCCATTCTTGCTGATCAATCTGCAAATGTGTTTTTATTTTTCCAACGGGTTTAAAATTTGCTTTCATCTCCTCTGTAAATAAAATTTGCACAAGTCAAATAGATATACTTGAGGTAGTCACTATCATTTGATGCACTCTAAAGATGTGTTAAGTTGAATATAGGTTTCTGCTCCAGATGAAAGCCATAATTATTGAATGCATGCAGTATCGGAATTAGCTATGAAAAGATATTGTATTATTATTTTTTAAAATCATAAACTTGTAAAGTGCCTTTAATTTTAAGCAGTCTCTCGCTAAACATAAATTATAGGCCCTGGAAAATTTATTTATTTGTTATTAAAATAATCAAGATAAACTAAGAATTATTTTTGGTCAGACATATAGTTCACCATTAACTTCATTGTTATCTCTCTGGGAAAAAAAGATTAGGATTCATTTTGTGGGAAAATATATCTACTTTTGTTTAAAACACACTTTAAAGAACTTCTCTCATGATCAAATAATACAAAACATGGGGGAAAAGCTATTCTAAACTGATGTCCCATTTATGACTCTTATGTTTGCCAAGGGCAGAATACTACTTTAATTATGACACAGTAGGTGTTTGGGCAAGAAGTTGCTTTATTGAATAAACTTGCACTAGCAAGAAAATGGATTAAAATAATTTGTAAAATTAAATTTAAAAATAAATAAAATAATATAAAACCAAACATGCAAAAACAACACCAGGCTTCGGGAAGAATTCAAAATAAACCAAATTTTCCTTTCTAATTTTCCCCCCTCTTTTCTAGTATATTATTTACCCCCATATACTTTTTCTCTAATATAAATCTTCTAGGATTTCTCTCATGGCTCAAAAGGGCTTCCCTAACTTCTGAGTCTGTGACAGATCTTCACAATTAAGTGTCAACACCTTTTCATCATTCCATTTCTAATTCAGGAGAGGAATCCACTCAGAGCAGTCCATCACTCACTCTAGATTAAGAAATCACAGTTTTCTTACAGCCTAGGGACGAAATTCTTTTCAGTCAGATTCATTCTATCCAATCATTCATAAGCTAGATGTGGGATCATTTTGTACAGGCTCCAATATATGGAGGTATACATTAAGCAGGGCTACTTACAAAGGCGAATTCTCTAAGAAACGAATGTGAGCTTAATGCACATCTAGGAATTTTTTTTTAAACAAAGGGCAAAAATCAAGCAAATGGTCCAACAGTAAGGAATTGTTAAAAAAAAAATGATGCTACCAATACACAATAGAAAAATATTTAGTAACGATGAAGATTAATTATAAATACTATGAAGGAACATAGAAAATTACTTGTGGCTAGATCATCTAAAATCTCAGTTTAACTAGGAGGAGTACCAAGATGGTTTTAAAGTTTCCCTCAGCTTAACCAAATTTTAGGTAGGCTTCCTCCTGCCTCTAGGCCCCCCATCTCCATTTCCTCAGAGCATTTACTTTAGGAAAGTTGTAATTTCAAATTCTTTCTCTTCCACTTTGAGATGTAAATTTAAAAAAAAAAAATCCTTTCACCAGTTTTACAAGGAGGACTGTCTTTCTCTAGGGCCTGAGAACCATCCCTTTGAAATGTAATCATCAAAGAAGCTAGCACCCCTCTTTCCCCATCTCTGGGGGTGGGGGTAGGAGACTGACTTCAGAGCGTGCCCTGATCCATGTTGTCCGACTATTTCCTTTCATGAAGATATGATATAAGGAACTTCACTTCTCCTTTGGGTGAGCCTGAATAGCAAACATGGCACTTTGTGATTGCCCCACTCCCCACCCCAACTCTTAAAAACTCACTTTGTTTCAGTGGAGTTGAGTTCACACTCATTCTGGCCTCTCATTCCTACTGCAGTATAGTTTTGCAAGAAGTCTTCCTTGTAAGGAATTCTCTTTTTAATTCTAATTCAAAATCCATTAGAGATCTTAAGCTTAAGTGTTCAAGAAATGGAGTATAAAAAACTTTAGCTTTGAAGATTTAATTAAAGGGAGTTCAAATAGTATGTCATTAAAATTTATGCTCACAAAGTCAATGTAAGAAGCAAAAATTAAATTATAGAAAATTCAAATGATTATACTTTTTATTTTGAAAATTTAAAATATATGTAGTTATAGGGTATATTACTCAGGGTTCTGAGTACCAGAGAAACAGAACCAATGGGGTATATATAGATATATATAAATACGTATCTATAAATATGAGAAGAGATTTACTGTAGGCCTTGGCTCACAGCGTTATGGAGGCTGAGAAATCCCACAATCTGCTGTCTGCAAACTGGAGAACCAGGAAAGTTGATGGTATAATTTAGTCTGAGTCTGAAGACCTAAGAACCAGAGGAGTGAACAGTATAACTTCCAGTCCAAGGCTAAAGGCTTGGCAGGTGAGGGCCTGTAGTATAAGTCAATGAAAATATTTGGGCTAAAAATTTACACATTTCAATGTAAAAGAAAGTAAAATTGAATATATCTTCCAGTTAGCAAAATCCAATCCATGTTTACAAAGTACCACAACAACAGTACAGACAGTATTTTTTCAAGTAAAAATAGTAAATGATCTTAGTAGAAATTCTCAGTAAGCCAAGAATCCTGTAGCAACTAATTGGAAGAATAGGACAAATTACAAAAGTTTTATGATTACAGATATCAAATAGCTGAGGGATGGATGAGGGTTAGCTGAAATGAAATTCAGAGAGCGGAAATCATTTCATGTTTGGCTAATGATCTGTAGGTTTTGTTTTTTTCCTGAGGACATTTTCCAAATCACCGTGGGGTAAGAATCTGGTCTTCTGTGTTAGAAAGACTTTCCTAGAAGGAAAACAAAAACAAAAAACAAACAAACAAAAAACCAAGCAAACATTTGGGGCTGGAGTGAAAGTTGGAAACTAGAGAGAGGTCTCAAACAATTCTAAAACTTGTGGTGAATTCAGGGCTTTTCAGGAAACAGGGGATAAGATTTAAAAGCTTCTAGAGTAGAGTTAAATCTCTCATAGATTCCCAATGCACAAGAAACAAGATACTGCTGGGAGGTGAGTCCACATCAACCATATCATGGACATCCACTGATTTTTTTTTTTCCCTGATCTTGAATCTGTTTGCAGTGATAGTATGGGTTGGAATCTCTAGGTTGGGTTTCTCACAGGTTTTCAGGTGACCCACCACACCCACAAACAAATTTCTAGAAGTGGTATCACCCCAGAGCAAGGGGGAAATTCTACATAGATTGAGTTGTACTAAGCCTGAAATTTAAAGGAGTTTCACTTTAGTTTCTGATCAGAATGGGGTTGTTAAAATCTCCTGATTTGCCTAAAGGAAAAGATAACATCAGTTGGTGCCACTATAATTTTTTTGTGTACAATGTTCAATATACAAAAGAAAAACAATAGACATGTAAAGAAGCAGACATACATGATTTGCAATCAATAGAAAAAGCAAAGAATATATGATTCAGATACTGGAGAAAAAGACTTTAACTTTGACAAACATGTTAAACACAACATAAGAACAAAGGAGAATATCAATATAAAGATACAGAATTTCACTAGAGATTTTAATTTTAAAAAATAATAAAATGAACTTTCTGGAATTGAAAAAATTCAGTATCTGAAATTAAGATTATATGTGTTTAAATTTATTGGACACAGGAGAACTGAATTAATAAAATTAAATATAGGTTAATAGAAAATACACAAGATAAAACATGGGTACATGGAGAGAGAGAGAGGAATAGAAGTGCAATAAAAAGAAAAGAATAGACCAAAGTTTAAGAGACACGGTTCATATGTTTATAGAAGAAAGGAGAAAATACCAATCCACAGATCCAATGAACATAGCAAAACACAAACAGAGTAAATCCAAACATAACCTCTTTTAAGCACATTATAGAATAAATGCTGAAAACCAAAGACAAGCCGCTAGAGAAAACAAGACACAATGCTTTCAATAAAGCAAAGAATAAGATTGGCAGATAACATTTCAATAGAAATAAGGAGAGACGGAAGGAAATGTAATGACATTTTTAAACTGCTGAAAGAACATAACTGCCAACCTAGAATTGTATACCTAGAGAATATATCCTCCAAAAAGGAAGGTGAAATAATAATTTAATAATAATTAATAATAATTCAGATAAACCAATATGGAGGGAATGAGCTGCCAGTAGCTCTGTAGTAAAAGATGGAAATTGATT
This sequence comes from Mirounga leonina, assembly GCF_011800145.1. Taxonomy (NCBI): domain Eukaryota; kingdom Metazoa; phylum Chordata; class Mammalia; order Carnivora; family Phocidae; genus Mirounga; species Mirounga leonina. Next base: position 16,833,238 of record NW_023270418.1, on the reverse strand, counting down.
TCAAATAGTAATATGAATATGTACAAGGTACATACTCATTTAAAGAACAATATAAACAGTACATCTATGTATACATATAGCTTGTCTGTACAGCACAAGTGTAATATCTTTTAAAATTTAAATCATGTATATAAAATTAAAATGCATGACAAAATGATTCAAAGATGGTGGCTTATGAATTTCAAAGTTTCTAGTATTTAAGCAGACTAGAGATGGTAAACTAAATTATTTGTATCAGAAAATAGTAAGTCAAGAATATATATGCTAATCTGTAGGGTAACCATTAAAAGGATAGTAAAAGAATGTATCACAACAAAAAAAGGGGGGGAAATCATGGAAATGTTTGATAATCTAAGAGAAGGCAAGAAAGCAAAAGCAAAGAAACATAAAACTGATAAAGACTTATCACACAGAACAAATAATTATATGATGGATATTAACCAAACTTAATAGTAATTACAGTAATTAAATTACAGGTAATGTGTGAATGGAATATGTGTGCATGGATATATATGTGAGTAGATGTAGATACAGACATACACTTCAGATAGATAGAACCTCAAACATCACTACCTTTTTATGACAATATAAAAAGGCTCATTTCTTGAATGCCCACTTCAAATATAGCTTAAATTTAATTGAATCCATTTTTCGTTCACCCTCACTCAATCTTTTGTGTTTTAGGACAGTCATTTTATTTTATTTTGATCTGTCTTCATTTTTACACTGCCTCAAAGGATTCTCTCATATATTAATGGCTAGGGATTGGAGTATTTGATATTCATCCACTCCATTTCTTTGGTGATCATATTCCCTTTTAGCTTTCATCTATAAAGACTTATAAATAATGGATTCTCCTTCTCGGTTTAATCATGTAAAAGGAATTTTGATTATTTCTTTAGCTGTTCACTGCATTTTTCTCCCACTTAGGCATAAGAGAAAATACCATCTTGAAACTTAGAAACAGAGCATCACACAGAAGTCTGGATATATACACTGTTTTTACAAATCACACGCTATCCAGCACTGGATGATTCTTTTTATCCATAGTGGCACACATGATCTTTAGTTCCCTTTCATGGGTTATAACTAAGTTCAGAGGCTATTATTTTATGAATATAATTTAAATCCTTCAATAAGTATAATGTCTTTTATTTCATACACTGAATTCTAGCTGCCATCCTTCAGTCTACTTTATCAATGAACTATTTTGCCTTTTTCGCCTTAAACATCTTAAAATTGCATTGTTTCATACTGAAGGACTCAGACATCTCGTTAGGAACATAGTCACTAATTTGTGATACAATGAGAAGAAAGTGTTATATATTTAAATCGCTGAAATTTTAAAGTTGGTATATTAAATGGATTAATACATTGATTCAAAAAAATTATAAAGATATGGATTATTGATCAAGAAAACACATTTTCACATGATTTCACCTTACCGATGTCATCTCAAACTTAGTCTTATCCTTGATTATGCTTTTAATGATGCTATATTTCAAAATATTTAAGGGTAGAAGACTACTAGGTTTTATTAAATGGGAAAGAATATAAAGAGAGTGTTATATGTCTATATGTTGGTTAAATAATTAATTCATTTCATATATATGTTGCAATACTCCAGCAATAACTCAATTATTTGACAATTATTTCTACTGGCCCAATGTTAGTATGACATGCAGAATCTCATACTGAATTTAAGGAACTAAAAGTAGAGGAGATCAGAAATCTCTGCATGTGTGTGTCCCAGGTCTGTAAAAGGGTCTCACATTTTTTTAGTGCAGCATATCATTCAGCCAATTAAAAATGGCTAAGTAATATCTTTAGGCAGATGAATTTGAAAATGGGGCACACAGAAGTCCTACTTTTCTCCACAATGATCAGAAAGTAGTGTAATCATTTCTTATGTGTTGAGTAAGTTGTGAAGCCCCATAAATAGCCTCAGTGAGTTTCTAGTACCCAAAGAGAAACATATAAGCCACTTGAAAAGATGAACTGGCCTGGACAGACATAAAGGTAAGGCAGAGAGGGATGAAGTAGTAACATTTACTGACCAAAACACAGAGACATAGAGGGACAAAGGCTAGGTACCAGCAAGGAGAGACATAAACCATCAAAGTCGTATTTCTGCTACAACCTTGCACAATGCAGTATAGATAGAACCCAAAGATGGTGGAGAGAACGCTAATTTAACTGACATGTAAATCTTGCCACATATTGAAATGGAAACTTTATATAAAAAGTACTTCAGTTAGCTAAAAGTAAAAACAACTACACTAACTGAACTGAACTGAAGGAATATGTACTTTGAGATTTTCTCCTATCCACAGTTAAATAATTGGGGGAAAATGCAATTGTTAATATATGCATCATTAATTAGTAAGGGAAAGATACCACTAGGGTTTCATGGTGGAAGAAAATTATTGACACTCAGTCTTTTTTTTTTAAGATTTTATTTATTTATTTGAGAGAGAGAGATAGTGACAGAGATAGCAAGATAGCAAGAGAGAGCACAAGCTGGGAGGAGAGGGAGAAGCAGGCTCCCACCGAGCAGGAAGCCCAATGTGGGGCTCCATCCCAGGACCCTGGGATCATGACCTGAGCCAAAGGCAGACGCTTAACCGACTGAGCCACCCAGGAGCCCCTGACACTCAGTCTTCTAATCGTTATTAAGATCAAAATATGTTCTTAAGATGTAAGTATACCACACTCATTTATATGAAACATAACTTTGTCAAAAGAGATTATAAATATATAAAAATCATTGTATATAATAAGAGATTTTGTTTTAGAGGCATTTAGATAATCGTTGCATATATAATTGTGTTATAAAATTTAAATATACCATTTTGTTGATAACTTTTATAATATGAGATGTCAATTATGACAGAATAACAGCAAAAGGTTGTAGATCAAATAATTTTCATAATTAAATTAAATAGCGTAGCAAACATTAAATCCATAGGTTTAGTATTTTAATATTCCATCAAGACATACACAGTTGATTGGTATGTATAACAGCAATTTACTTATTATAAACTCATAAAAATTATAATTAGAATATGATCATAAGGATGCCACTTTAACTGTGGTGTACTTTACAGATTTATTTTATTTGTTAGATTTTTGCCATAGCTCTATGATACTTAAATATATTATTTTTTTAAAGATTTATTTATTCAGGGTGCCTGGGTGGCTCAGCTGGTTAAGCGACTGCCTTTGGCTCAGATCATGATCCTGGAGTCCCGGGATCGAGTCCCGCATTGGGCTCCCTGCTCAGCGGGAAGTCTGCTTCTCCCTTTGACCCTCTTCCCTCTTGTGCTCTCTGTCTCTCATTCTCTCTTTCTCAAATAAATAAATAAAATCTTAAATTAAAAAAAAAAGATTTATTTATTCATTTCAGAGAGAGAGTGTGCTCAAGCAGGGGCAAAGGCAGAGGGAGGAGAGAAGCAGACTTTCTGCTGGGTGGGGAGCCCCACTTGGGGCTTGATCCCACCACTCTGAGATCATGACCGGAGCCGAAATTAAGAGTTGGATGCCCCGGGCGCCTGGGTGGCTCAGATGGTTAAGCGTCTGCCTTCGGCTCAGGTTGTGATTCCGGGGTCCTGGGATCAAGCCCCGCATCGGGCTCCTGGCTCAGCGGGGAGCCTGTTTCTCCTTCTCCCTCTGCCTCTCTCCCTGCTCATGCTCTCTCTCTCTGTATCTCTGTGTCTCAAATGAATAAATAAAATCTTTAAAAAAAAAAAGAGTTGGATGCCCACCCGACTGAGCCATCCAGGCGCCTGACACTTAAATATATTCTAATGATTGGTTTTATTACAAAGGTAACCATGTTCATTATAGAGAATTTGGAAATGCAAAAAGCAAAGAACACAGAATAAAAACAATCATGAATTTCTATCTCTATCTGCATTTGGTGTGCAATTTTTTTAGGAGACCCTTGGGAAAACAATCCTGTCTTAAGCCCAAGATTCCATTACCCAAAATGTAACAGTATAAACTTCTTATGAAATGACACAAATAGTCCTGATCCCTATAATTCAGTGCATAATGCTGTAAGTCTGTAGTCAAACCGCCTGGCTTCCATCATGCTTCCATCACTTACTTGCTATATGACTTTAGGCATATAATTTAATCTTCCTATGCTTCGTTTTTCTCATTTTGAGAACAGTGGTAATAATATGCCTAACTGATAGTGTGTATGCAATCACTAGAAAGTCAATATTGGAATTTTGTAAGGATGCCAAGTACATACTATAGTGTTCAAAACAGGGATAATAATATAACAAATAGGATGTGTGAGGATTAATTAGAAATTAGATGTTAAGAGTTTATATGAAAGCTTAGTGCATAGTGTTATGTTCCCATAAATGTTTTTAAAGTTCATACAATTTTTGTTATGCTAATTTTTATCATTAATATTAATATTATTAAAGTTACACCATAATCAGTATACATCTACCAAAATAGTCTGCTTATCTTCAAAAACAATGAACATAAGATCTCTAAATATCTTGTGCTTTAGGCACATTTCTTTAGAAATTATTCATACTCTTCTTCATATTTTAATCATTTGAATATTTAAATAGTTCAATATTTAATAATAGGAAGAAACCAGCCTTTCAATGTCCAAAATCAGAAAAATTAAAATTATGTTTGTAGGTTATCATGGACTCTCACTTTCCTTTTTTGAGAAAAGCAATAAAGAGGGATAGATCATTGCCTGCTCTTCAGCACCTCTGACTCTGAACATTCAATTTTAGCTTTGAACAATAAGCATGAAGCCTTTCTCATCTGCCCTTAGTCACCAAAAGAGAGATGCCCTGACAATCATTCAGCAGATGAAAGGGACCACAAATGTCTGGAAGCAAGGCCATGAGTTCTGGATATTGCTCAGCCCTGCAACAAATAAGGAAGAAACTATTTATAAAACCCATTGACTTGTTTCATGGCATCCTTTAATTTTTGATGTAATATAGTCTCAAAAGAATAGGTTTACTAAAACATTATTTTCCATGTATAAAATATGTGTTATTATGGGCGCCTGGGTGGCTCAGTTGGTTAAGCAACTGCCTTCGGCTCAGGTCATGATCCTGGAGTCCCGGGATCGAGTCCCGCATCGGGCTCCCTGCTCAGCGAGGAGCCTGCTTCTCCCTCTGACCCTCCCCCCTCTCATGTACTCTCTCTCATTCTCGCTCTCTCAAATAAATAAATAAATCTTAAAAAAAAAAGTGTTATTATATACTCTGTGTAGGCATGATACGTACACAGATACATATGTTGTAAAATTGAGTAATTTTATTTTGATATATATTTTACTTATAATATATTTTATATGTCTTGATATATTATGTTTTGAAAAATGTGTGTGTGTGTGTGTATATTTAATCCAATGCACAGCATCAAAGAATTACGAAGAGTTTGACAAACAATACTTTCAACTGATTAGTTGTAAAGAACTTCAGAATTAAATTCATTCAAGGATGAAAGTGTCCATACAAACTTTGAAATTATAGCATGTTCCCTCCTGATAGAGGTAGAATTGAGGGCAAATTCATAAAAATATAGCATCTAGACCTTCTAACCTCATGTCTATGCTTGGGTTTCCACAGAAAGAGGAAATCAAGTCAAAGAATCACATGTTTGAAGTTTATTTGGTGAAATGACTCCAGCACAGACGAGCATCATTCCCCCACTGGACAAGTACTGCCTTCCCAAATTACAGATGTATGAATGTCAGCGGTTCCCAAAAGATGCCTGTCCTAAACTGAAGCTTTAGAAACAAGCTGGGACCAAAAAAGGAGGTTCAGCTGAGGCAAGATGGGGTCAGAGCTGAATGAAGCAGGTTATAACAAAAATGGCCAGAGTAGAAGACAAATACTGTGGAATCTTATGGGGATGGGGGTGGGGAGGGGGACAGGGCGCAAGAGGTGTGTGATGCATCCATAAATGCATAAATCACCATTTAGTAACTCACATTAATTCTTATAAGCAAAGGGTTGATTTTTTTATACACCTTTTATCCTAAATGAACAATCAACACTATTAATAATAAACACTGAGAATAAGATTAAATTTCCTCATTAATATTTTCAAGTCATTTGAGAAAATCTGAAGTGTACATTACAATGTTTATGCTTATTTTTGTGAGGATTTATAGTATTTGCTTTATTCTCTTTCTGAAAGAACAAAGCATAGTTGAGTCATGAAAATAAAGACATTTTTATAGTTTTGTTATACTTGAGAAAGGAACACAAGATCTAGGTCTTAATGATGCTACCAAATAGCTAAATGTCCTTCAGTGAGTTACTTAACTTCAGTCTACTTTTCTATACATGTAGGTTATTTGGTTCAAATGACATACCCCATCCTGGTTAAGAGAGCAGGCGCTGGTTTTGGACTTGTTTAAGAGCTAAATAATAGGATTAATTCTCCTACTAATTGTGTGATCCTGTTTATGTCACTTAGACCCCCTGTGCTTCAGTTTTCTCATTTAAAAATAGGGAAAATGATAGTGCCTATCATACACATGTAATATGTTAGAGTACTCATTAAAATGCTGCTAAGAAAGTATTTACCCAGAAAGATGAACTGATTTGCCCAAGGTCACATAGCGTCTGAATAAATCCTAGGACTAGATGCCAAACTGTTAACTTCAGTCCATTGCATTCTAGTCCATGCAGTACCCATAATGCCTCACGCAATAGTCTGTATGCTAAGTTTTGTCTCTAAAACTTATTAACACTATTGTTTTTAAAGATTTTACTAATTTATTAGAGAGAGAGAGAGAGCGCGAGAGAGTGAGAGGGAGGGAGAGGGAGAGAGAATCTGAAGCAGACTCTGCACTGAGTGCAAAGCCCATCACAGGGCTCCATTCCACGACCCTGAGATCATGACCTGAGCCAAAACCAAGAGTCTGACGCTTATCTAACTGAGCCACCCAGGCGCCCCAACACTATTTTTTTTAAATAGTATTTTAAATTACATAGTAAGCTCATCAGTAACCACTAATTTAAGAGCTTAGCTAATCATTATAGATAGACTTGTTTTTCATTGCTTTTGAGGTGATTTAAAAATGTCAGGTTAAATGTACTTTTTTAGCATTTACTTGGAAAGTATTTGTGGCTGTTTGCTCTTAAGGATTTATTCTGATTCCTTTAGGAGAATTGCTACATTTTAGAAGCTCAAGCCTTATCCAGTTTAGGGAAAAAGAGAAGGCTGACAAACTGATTCTTCAAATAGATTCTCTAATACCTTTCAGTGATATTCAGCATAAAATGGGTTTATGACACAGAGTAAGACCAGAAATCAACAATCGGAAGCCAAACACAAAAAAGAGAAATTCCCTGGGGGTATCACTATGGAAACCAAAGAAGCTCAAGTTAGCAACACAGAGAAAGGAAGTACTGCACAGAAAGAGCCACAAACAAAATTAAACCAAGCCCTGTGGTTGCAGCTGAAACCATTATTTATAATCCCTTACAATGCATGCCTTTATTTCAAAATTTTTCTCCCAAGATGGTGGTAGGCTCTGTAAACACCCCTGGCCAGCAAGACTAGGCATTCCAACTCAGAATCACTACTTCATAACAAAACTTATTTCAAGCTACATTAGGCTTCCCCAGCTGGGCTAAACATGACTGTAATATAATGTTTGTTTCTAAAAGATAAAAAAGGACCTTTCATTCAGTAGCCGGTGAGCTGAGACCGCTGTCTCTTAAAATCTCCAGTAAACTTCAGAGTTATAAATTAGGTCCCAGTCTTCAGAGTTATAAATTAGACTCTGGTTTTCCCTCTGTCTTAGGAGAATTCAGGAGAAAAGACTGAAATAATTTGCAGTAGTTTTAAAGAACACCCACACCTTGAGAAATTTTTTGGGAAACCGCTGACATCCAGAGATACCGTAAAGGGGTAAATAAAGATTTTGATTGCTGGCCTTGAATGTATGCAAGGTCATGTTGGCTTCATCTGTAGATCTTCCACAGTGATTTTCAGCAAAGGTTGTGCATTCTGTTATCCTAAAATCAGGAATATTGTATGACTCTATTAGTTCCTAGCTGTAAGGTATGTTGGTACATACTGAATAGAGAGGATCGAATACTGAAGTAAGCACAAAGACTTTAGAATATGCTAACACACTCACATATATTACTGATGATCTAAAAATTACCTATGGAGTATTCTTTGTCTCCCTACATATTTCTGCTTATAGAATTTTTATATTTCTTCCTAATTAGATTAATTCATTCTTTTATTTTCTATTTATCACTCATATTTCTCATTCTTGGTATTTTAGGAAGTTAATACTGCTCTACATTTCCTTCTGGTATTGTCGTATTAAGCACCTTAGGACTCTCAAAATTAAGTTGTTGGTTTGAGCTTCAGAAATCTTGAGATAATCAGAACATCAAGTTCTGCTTGCTAAACATGACATAAACAACACTGCCTGCCAGGAAAGCATGGACAGCAAATGTTTCTATTCTTCCCTGCCTGGAGAAAAGAGAGTGTCCTGTGATCTATATAAACCTTCACAGGATTTTGCTTTCATGGTTATCCCAGAATCTCTGAGGACCATTGATGACTCAAAGCATAACAGTTCAACCTGCAACATGCTTGTAAAACCCTGAACTTGAAGTAAAGAAATTGGGTTTCTCAGCCTCATCTTGAAACCGAGTTATGTGATTTGAGGAATGACAGTATTACTGTTTGGGGAAGTCCCCTTCTTTTCTTTTTTGTGCTGTGAACTGTTAACAGATACAGTAAGGCAGAAAAAAAAAGATAAGATTAAAAAGATAAACTGCGGCATACTAGAAATTTTAAGAGTTTATTTGAGCACAAGTCTATTGAAATTGGGCAGTGCCAACCTGGAAGTGGTTAGGAGCGCTCCACTTACATGGAGGCTGGGGAAAGACTTAATTAAAAAAAAAAAAAAAAATGCAAAGAAGGGAAATATTTGATTGGCTATCGCTTAAAGACTAGTTGACTATTTGTGATTGGTTATCCTTAGTGTTTTGATTTTACAACCTTGAAGCATTTAGAGACTTACATTTTGGTTTGCTTATATAGAGCACCACGTCGGTCTAATGGATGCCTTGTTTAATTAATTTAACACTGCACTCTGTATCTTTTGGAATCAGATCGACTAAGAGGAAGCTGTAAAGCAACTAAAAGCATTTATTTGGGGTGTAAGGGACACAATCTGGGAAGGACATAGTTGAATGAAATTCAAAGGCAAAACCACAAGGTTACATAACTGGGATAACAATCATGAATGGTGCTGACAGAGTTAAATGATCTGATATAGGATTGGCTATTCAGCTAACCTATGCTATCTTGATTTTGGTCCAAAGTAGAAGGATGTATTCAGGAGGTGGGTAAGGTGCAATTGGCAAGTTGCAACTGACAAAAGTCAAGAGCTAATGGTGTTCCAAGAATTGAAACAGGAGATGTGCTTAGGCCCTGCTTCCTCAATATCCTTTGACCCTATTTGAAGGACATTCTTAGTGATGCCTGCTTCAATTTTGGAATATCCTTTCACAGAGAATGAATGCATAAGATTACATTTTAGAGCTGCTCTATTCCAGTCCTCTCATGATTTAGATGGCAAATGAATCCAATACAAATTTTCAAAGCTCTTGAGCCATTTTTCAAAATCCTCTGTGATGGTATTGGATTTCGATAGCCCCCCTGTTGGAAGCAGTACTCTTGTTAGGATTTTTCAGGGAACTAAAATGGAAAATTATGGTAACTTGGCAAAAACTACATGCAACACTTCCTGAAATTCATGTTTTGGTCTGTTTAATGAGCCTTTAACACATTATATATGTGATACACCCAGGTATGTGTGACTAGACAGATATCATTTATAGAGGAATAATTTATATAAGAAAAATATGCAAAACAGAGACTTTGTACATAATGTTCAATTACAATATACTCTGGAGAGTTGTATATAAGTATACAACATACTTACATAATGGCTGAGATTTTATTTACTCTTCCAAAGCAATGAGATTTTGCCTTAGAGATTAAGTATTCAAACTATGCACTAGGCAGAAACATTATTTGAGGTCTAAAGTTGATCTTTAAGCTTTCCAACTAAACTCTCACCTCAACTTCTCCCCCTACCAGCCATCCAGGGATCCTTAATATAGTGAATTCATTGTTCTGCTATAGATTGCCCAATCAGAAAGTAATATGAGAGAGCATTCAGATCTGAGAAATAATTTTATGTGTGTAGACTTTTTGGGAGGAGATAAGGGTTGCAAAGTAAAGGAACTGCTGCAATATTAAGGTAAATATAATTGTTTATATTTTTTCACAGGAGGGAATGGAAGTGTTGAATCACTATATTATACACCTGAAAATAACATAACACTGTATGTTAACTACACTAGAATTGAAATTAAAAACTTAATAAAATTAAATGTTTTTTTTTTAACTTTTTGAAGTGGTAGATTACATTAATTGATTACATTAATTGCCTTCCAAACCTGGAATTACCAACTTGGTTGTGGTATATAATTACTTCTCTATATTATTGGATTTGATATAGATATTTGTTGAGAATTTATGCAACTATGTTTAGTAGAGATATTGGTCTTTAGATTTTCTTTTTTGAAATTTTCTTTTTATCTGATTTTGGATTAGGATAATGCTGGCTTCATAAGAACAAGGTAAGATGTGTTCCTGCTGCTTCTATCTTCTTGAACAAAGTTTGGACAATTAGGATAATTTCTTATTTAAATATTTAGTGGAATTTGCCAGTCAAACCATCTGTGCTTTGTACTTTCTTTATTGGAAGGTTATTAATTTTTTTATTCAATTACTATAATAGATATAGGATCTTTCTGGTTATCTATTTTCCCTTATTTGAGTTTTGGTAGTTTGTGTCCTTCAAGAATTGTTCCTTTTCATATAAATTACAAATGTGTGGGTATATATTTGTAGAAAACATTCCTTTATTATTGTTTTAATGTCTGTGGGGTCATTAGTGATGACCTCTTTTCATTTGTGATAATCTGTGCTTTGTCTTGTCTTTTTTTCTTCTCTCTCCTGACTTTCTCTCTGTCTCTCTTCTCCTTGTCCCAATTGGTTAACTTGAGTACAGATATATCAATGTTATTGATCTTCTCTAAGAACTAGTTTGAGATTTTGTTGATTTTCTCTATGGTTGTCTTGTTTTAAATTTCATTGATTTCTCCTCTAATTTTAGTATCTTGTTCTTCCTACTTACTTTCAGCTTAAACTGCCCTTCTTTTACTATTTTCCTGTGATGCAAACTTAGGTTGTTGATTTATATATTTCATATTTATTTTCTTAAGTATGCATTTAAAGGAACAGATTTCTCTCTAAACAATACTTTTGCTTCATTCCACAGATTCTGATAAGTTGTGTATTCATTTTCATTTAGTTCAAAATATACTTTTTAAATTTCTATTGAGACTTCTTCTTTGATCCTTGGGTTATTTAGAAATGTATCATTTAATTTCCATATATTTGTGTATATCCTGGCAGTCTTTCTCTTCTTATTTTCGAGTTTAATTCCATTGTGGTCAGAGAATACACCTTGTATGATTTCTATTTGTATCTGTTTCCTAGGGCTGCTGTAACAAAGTACCACAAACTGAACAGCTTAAAACAACAAAAAATTATTCATTCACATTTTGGGACGTTAGAAGTTCAAAGTCAGCCATGCTCCCTCTGAAGACTCAAGGGGAGGAGCAAGCCTTCCTTAAACATATCCCAGCCTCCAGTAGCCCCTGGTGTCCCTTGGCTTGTGGTTAACATAATTCCCATCTCTGCCTTCATCTTCACTTGGCTGTTTACTCCCTGTATGTCTCTATCTTGTTCCCTTCTTACAAGCACGCCAGCTAGATTAGATTAGGGCTCACTCTAGTGTCCTCATCTTGATTATATCTGCAAATCACTATTTCAAATTCAGGGTTAGAGCTTCATCATATCTTTTCAACCCTTAACATTATTCTTTTAAATGCATTAAGGGTTTTGAATGACTTATTATGTAGTCTATTTTAATGGATGTTCCATATGAATTTAAGAAGCATGTGTATTTTGCTACAGTTGGAAGGAGTATTGTATAAATGACAATTAGATCAATTCAATTGATAGCTCTGTTCAGGTAATTTATATCTTTATCAATTTTCTGACTACATGATATATTAATTACTAACATAGTGGATTTTGTGTCTCTATAAGAGTAGATTTTTCTATATTTCCTTTCAGGTCTGTCAGTTTTTGCTTCCTGTGTTTTGGTGCTTTCTTGTTAGGTATATACACATGGAAGATTTCTGTGTTATCTTGGAGAATTGACTCCTTTATCATTACACAATGTCCCTCATTATCCCTGATAACCTTTCTTGTTCTCAAATCTGTTTTGTCTGAAATTAAAAAGGCTATTCCAGATATTATTATTATTATTATTATTATTTATTATTATTATTAGTTGTAGCATGGTATATCTTCCTCCATCTCCTTACTTTCAGCCCAGGTCAGTCTTTATATTTATAGGGTATTTCTTGCAGAAAAATAGAGTTGGGTACTATTTTCTAATCTGCTCTGATGATTCCTATCTTTTAATTGGTGTATTTAGTCAAGTCACATTTAAATTGAGTATTGATATAGTTGGATTACTATTTCTCATGTTTATAATGTTTTATACTCATTGATTTTGGGTTTTTTTTATAACTTTATTATTCCTTTTCTCCTGTCTTTATCTGTTTTTAATGGAACATTTTGATTTCATTTTATCTCTCCCTTAAAGTATAAGTTATATTTCTTTTTTTAATGTTATAATTTCTTTATTATCACTTACTGTTACTAAGCACCAGCTTCAAACTACAGAATATTTAAAATCACACTTTGACAACCCATTCTTCCCTCCTCAACCCAAATTTTTGATCAAGAGTTCTTTTAAGTGAGACATGCTCTCTTCTGTATAAAACTGTATCAAAATACAGGGAAAGAACTGTGTGCATCTTGCTGTAAAATGCTCCCCATGGTTGTGGAAACAGTGTCTGCCCAGGCTCCTTTTACTGTCCAGGTCCTGAGGCCCTCTTGTTCATGAACTGTCTCTTCAAAAAGCAAGTCCAGCACTTGGTGGGTTTATCATTGAGGGTGAAAAACTTTCTCACAAAGTCAGTCCAGTCTCTTGTCTCAACTGCTGCTCATAACCTCATCTTCTTGTTTGCAGGTTTAGTATAAATTACATTAAGTGGAAAACCAGGCTCTCTAGGAATGGGAAAATTAGTGATTCCCTGTATATACACTTCTTTCTCACTTTGTCTTTTGGAATTGCACTTTTGGAGGTTTTTTGTTTTTGTTTTGATATATATATATATTTTTTTAGGTACTCAGAAATGTAGAGAGTTATATATATCAAGGTTCTATCAGCTTCATTCTTAATCTCATAGTTTTTGAAGAAGATATTGGCCTTGAAGTAGTAGATGGCTTCATCTACAATATCTGTATCTTTTGTCTCCCTAGGGGCAGGTCCTTTGAACTGATCTGTGTTAGGCAACAGTGCCATGTTTCCAATGAGTTTGGTGTCAGGGTTCATGGGAGAAGAGTGGTAAGCCGGCATTTCGGAGCCAGCGGGGTTTCAGCCTAGTTGAGCAGGTTGGGGTTAGAGCATGGTCCAGAGGGGATAAGGGTGGTGGGATAGGCAGAAGTCTAAATCATATTTCTTTAAAAATAATTTTAGTGGTAATCCTATAGCATGTATTATATATTTTAATTAACTTAGCAACACTTTCACATGTATTGCTTCATATGTAGTACATAACAGTATTCTAAAATTTTCCTTCCCATCCCCTTTGGCAAAGCTGTCATTTATTCTCTTTATCCACATGCTGTAATCACCCAATACCTTGCTTCTATTATCACATGAAATATAAAGTTATCTTTTTGATAAATTAAGATAATTAATGAAGGTGGCTACACTAAACAACAGATTTTCAACATAGATGAAACAGCCTTCTATTGTAAGAAGATGCCATTTAGGACTTTCATAGCTAGAGAGGAGAAATAAGTACTTGATTTCAAAACTTGAAAGGAGAGACTAACTCTACTTTAGGGGCTATGTAGCCAGTGACTTTCAGTTGAAGCCAGTGCTCCTGGACCATTCTAAAAATTTGGGGGCCCTTAAGAATTATAGTACATCAATTCTGTCTGTGCTCTATAAATGGAACAGCAAAACCGGGATGGCAGCACATTGCTGCCAATGGTTTGTAGTAAACATGGTTTACTGAATATTTTAAGCCCACTCTTGAGACCTATTGCTGAGAAAACAAACAAACAAAAACAACAAAAAATATTTTTTTCAAAATATCACTGCTCATTGACAATGCACCTGGTCAGTTAAGAGCTCTGATGGAGATGTCCAATGAGATTAATGTTCTCATGCCTGCTAATACAATATCCATTCTGTAGCCCATGGATCCAAGAGTAATTTCAACATTCACACATTATTATTTAAGAAATACATTTAGAAAGGATATAGCTTCCATAGATAGTGATTCTTCTGATGGATCTGAGCAAAGTAAAGTATAAACCTGGGAAGAGTTCACCATTCTTGATATCACTGAGAACACTAGTGATTCATGAAAAGTGGTCAAAAGATCAACATGAACAGGAGCTTGGAAGAAGTTGATTCCAACCATCATGGGGGAATTTGAGGGGTTCAAGACTGGAGGAAGTCTTGAGGAAGTGGAGGAAGTCACTGCAGATGTGGTGGAAATGGCAAGAAAACTAGAATTTGAAGTGGTGACTGAAAAGGTGACAAACTCAGGATAAAACTTCAACAGATAATGATTTGCTTCTTATAAATGAGCAAGAAAGTGGTTTCTGGAGATGAAATTTACTCCCGGTGAAGATGCTGTGAAGATTGTTGAAATGACACCAAAGAATTTAGAATACTACATACATTTGGTTGATAAAGCATCGACAGGTTTTTGAGAGGACTGACTCCAATTTTGAAGAAGTTCTATCAAACAGCATTGCATGCTACAGAGAAATCGTTCATGAAAGGAAGAGTCATTCAATGCAGCAAACTTCAGTGTTACATTAAAAATTGCCGCTCCTACCCTGACCTTCAGCAACCACCACCCTGATCTGTCAGCAGCCCTCAACATCGAGGCGAGATCCTCTACTGGCAAAGGAAAACAAAAAAACTCATTTGACTGGTTTTATTGTGATATTTGTATTATTGTGGTGGTCTGGAACCAAACCCACAATACCTCCAAGATACATCTATATTTTTAATAGCTAACTCAGTCCTTGCCTGCCTGCAATATCTGTAACATATTACATTCAATTTCCATTGAATGCCTCCCTTTCCTTTGATTTTAAGTACAAGTCTACTGTTTTGTTGTGTGTTGTTATAAAATGCTGGATATTGTGGGAGGCAATTTACAAGGAGCCCAAAATATGTCATCTTCCTTTAAGGAGTATTGTGTTTTGTTCTGGGAAGCATCTAAATTACTGCTGCAAGTTTTCTTGATCTTGTCAGACTTGGCTTCACAGTGGGTTAGGTAAAATTTATTCTCATAATGTTCTTATTCTAGGATGTAATTTCTACTCCAAAGTTATGTCATTTCTGGATTATCAATTATAAACCCAGGGATCACAGTGAGATCTTTATACTCCTTTTAAGGTAGATCACCAAAGTTCCCAAGTCTTAGTGATCTCTGATATTTCTCTTGAGCTCTTAGTGTCAGGACACCTACTGTTTACTTGACCTTGCAGAGTCTTGCTCTAGTTATATGCAACTACACACTTCGGTAAGTTTTGTAGGTGAACCCCACTCAGACCTCTGGTACTTTTATCCTACAGCTCATTCTTCTCTGGTACATTACCTCACAAACACTATCCACAGCAGCAGCTCAAACTTCAATATGTCCCCCTTTTGTTCAGCATGAACATTGCTTTCTTCTTAGACTCTACTTCCTTATGTCATTACTTAGAAGGTACCACTAGGCAGAAGTCCAATGTACGTATGGATTTCCTTTTGCTCAAGTATCACATTTCAGTGTTAACTGTGGTTGCACCCTGAAAACAATTGCCTTATAGTTTTAGAGGTGTTTACAGTAGCAGCATATATATAATTCTCATCACCATCACAACAGGAAACAAAAGTTCTATGCCACCTACTTGCCTAGTAACTTTTGCCATAAAAAATATTTATTCTTATGTAGCCCATTTTAATTCCTTTTATTCAAGGCTTTACATTTGCATTATTTATAAGGAAGATCTTCCTGCCCCAAAGTGGGGCTACTTTAAGGACTTGTTCTAGCTTTTAGTTCATACAGCATTTTCCTTTTTGTTTCCTGTAAAGTTAAATGTGATACTAAGTATAATGTATGTAAATTTTTCCTATTATCACAGGATGCTTGCACTCGACAGGAGATTTCTGAAAATGGAAATTCCCCAATGGCACATTCCAAAATGCACAATGTCCACCCCCAAAAGAGTCTTTTTGGTGTTGTTTCACTCCCTGTAATGAATCTTGCAATACAATACAATCCCCAAACACTATACTCCTTCCTCATCTCCTTATACTTCTTCCTTTATTCAGCCTAGAATATCACTCTCAGCTCCTCCCATAACATTTCCATAGAACTATATTGTTTCTTTCAAATATGTGCCTCAGAATTAGGTTTCTCTCCAGTCTCCCCTTCCCGAAAATTCCTACTTGGACTTTCCCTGCCCCTTATGTGCACATTCAAAATTCTTCTTATTTTTTCTCCCTAAAGATTTATTTATTTACTTTTAGAGCGAGAGTGAGAGAATCTTCAGCAGACTCCCTGCTGAGCACAGAGCCCAATGCGGGTCATGACCTGAGCTGAAATCAAGAGTCAAACACTCAACTGACTGAGCCACCCAGGTGCCCCCAAAACTTAATTGTTGAAAATTCCTTGGGTACAGGGAATCTTTGTCTTATATACCACCCATAACCATTCTAGCAATGAAAAATACTTCTAATATATCCTAAGCAAGCTCATTAGCAAACCCTATGGTTTATATATATGTGCTTTTTAAAATATACTGAAGAATAGTTTATACACAATAATTTGCATCTTTCTAAATTACATAATTCTATATATTTTGACAGTTTTATACACCTAGGAAATCATTACCACAAATACAAAATGTCTGTCAACTCTAATATTCCTGTGTTTCTTTGTAGTCCAGCTTTCACTCCATCCTTGGTCTTTAAGCAACTATGAATCTGCTTTATACCATGATATTTTAAATTTGTTATAAATAAAATTATACATTTATTTTCTGATTGTGTGCATGTGCATATTTATGTCTGTACGATTTCTTCCATCAACTTAATGATTTTGAGAATCAAATATGGTACATATATTAGTAACTTTTTTTTTCGCTTTATTGTCCAATAGTATTTGATCATATGGATATATCATATTTTGTGTAAAACATTTACTTGTTGATGGACATCAGTATTGCTTCCAGTTTTTGCTATCACAAATACAATTGCTATTGACATTCATATAAGTTCTCTGTTTGGACAAATGTTTCTATTTCTTGAGCAAATACCTAGGATTATAATGGTTTGGTTATGAAAAGTATATCATAAATTTTTATGAAACTGACAGTTTTCCAAAGTGGTTGTTCCATTTTTCATTCCCATACATAATCTAGGCAAGATCCATTTGCCCCACATCCTTACCAACATTCTGTATGACCAATCTTTTAATTTTAGCCATTATAATGGGCAGGCAATGGTATCTCATCTTGCTTTTAATTTGCATTGCTTAGTGACTAATGATGTGTAATCTTTTTGTATATATTTTTATTTAATATATTTGAATTTTCTCTTAGTTACCTCTGCAGATTCCTGATTAAGGTATCATATATGTTAACTAATAAATCTGGGTTTTACTCACACATACACATACATAAGCATATATCCCAAAATCATTACTTAAATTATTTTTAAAGCATATCATGTCAGATAATCATAATCATTTACCTACAACAGGAGGTCAGGGACTATAGATACCTATCTTAGTGAAGTTCTTTGACTTTGCATCAGTTCTACTCAACTCAAATCCTAAAACAGTTACAGAATGCAGAGGATAAGCCCTGCATTCTACTAAGTAAGAATGTCAGTACACCTAATACTGTGGACTGAATGTCTGTGTCCCCCACAAATTCCTATGTTGAAATCTAATCCCCGGTGTAATGATATATGGAGGTGGGGTCTTTGGGAGGTGATTAGATCTGAGGGTGGAACACTCAAATGAGGTTAGTGCCCTTATAAAAGAGACTCTAAAGAGCTCCCTCTCCCTTTCTGCCTAGTGAGGACTCAGCGATAAGACAGGGGTCTAGAAACCACGAAGCAGGATCTCACCAGATACCAAATCTGCCAGCACCATGATCATGTACTTCCCAGCCTCTACACATGTGAGAAATAAGTGTTTGTTGTTTATAAATCACCCAGTTTATGGTATTTTGATATAGCAGCTGAAGCGGACTAAAACACATAATTTATAACATACCCTTCTTCTTAAGAATTTAAGAGGCATATCCAACTAAAGCCACCATAGGAAGTTCGAACTAAAACTCAGACTTTCTGCATTTCCAATCTCCTTACTTTTCCTTGTGGAGATATCACTAGCTAACAAAAGGATATGATAAGATCAACCATCACTACCACTTCCTTTGCTCTTATGTCACTAATGGATACTGTGTCATCTGTAGGGTGATCCACTCAGAGAGAGCACTCAAAGCCCTCTCAAAATATCTAGCAAACTGTGGTTCATAAACTGAAATTTTTGCTTCATAACTGATTCTATGGGCATAAACAATGGGTGTGTGTAAGGACAGCCCCCGGGACAGAGGAGCCAGGTAACTGACTTCAATAAATCCACTGATGGGGGTAGCAAATGAGAGGATATAAAGCTTTAAAAGGGTGATTTAATCAGAGAAAAAAGGGTGCCTAGATATAATAATGAACATATGTTCAGAAAGGAATTGTCTCATTCTAGTTTTATTGAAACCCCAAATTCTGAGCATTTAGATTGAGTAACTGTGATTATTTTATCAAGGTTGAATTTGATAGAGATAAGTTTATGTCTCCTGCCCTCTGACGACCCAGTTAATATAAGTAGAGCTCTTTGGGCTAACCATTTAGGAATTTTCTCTGAATAAAGGAAGGTTGTTTCAGAAATCTTTGCAGCTTTGCTTTAATTTTCATATTTTCTTACCCATTGTGTGTGCCTTAATTCTGTCATTTCCAGGTTATGCTCAAAGGTCTTCAGAGTTAAGATAGATCTTGGGTTTAACTGTCAACAAAAGTACCTGGTTTAAAAAAAAAAATACAGATTCAAGGTGCCTGGGTGGCTCAGTTGGTTAAGCGTCTGCCTTCAGGTCAGGTCATGATCCTAGGGTCCTGGGATCAAGTCCCATATAGGGCTCCCTGCTTGGCAGGGAACCTACTTCTCCCTCTCCTCCCTGTTCATGCTCTCTCTCACTAGCTCTTTCTGTCTCTTTCTCAAATAAATAATAAATAAAATATTTTTAAAAATGCACATTCAGGAAAAGAGAAAATGTTATTAATTTTTTTAAAGATCATTTGAGAGAGAGAGAGCATGCAAGTAGGGGGAGGGGCAGAGGGAGAGGGAGAATCTTCAAGCAGATTCCCCGGAGCGCAGAGTCCCATGTGGGGCTTGATATCATGACCCATGAGATCATGACCTGAGCCCAAACCAAGAGTTGGACATTTAACTGACAAAGTGTTTGGCCATTTTTTAGATTGGGTTAATGATCTCAACCTTAAATGATAATAACAAAACAACCTATAATATTTCAGCATGCTTATCATCTCAGATGAAGTGGATTTCCATAAATGAATCTCAGGCTTGATATTATAGTGAAACCAATAATTACCACTCCACGAGTACTTCTTATATACTGGGAGACAATACAGCACGTGTTGTCACTCACATTTCTGCATGTCCTGTGATCACAGGCACTGAAAGCCTTTTGTTCTCGCTGATCTTTTCAAGGATGTGTGTACAGCAAATAGCCTTGGAAGATAAAAATAGTGTCTCTATTTGGAATATATACATATATTCTCTATTTGGAAATATATATATATATATTTTCTCCATTCTTGGCAAAATTTGGGCAGATGGGCAGGTTTGCCTGCAGCCAATTATAAAAGATTGTAGATTCTAAGCTCAGGATTAGGAATGCAGCCCACTTGAGAATCGTGTGTGGAATACTGGAATCCTTTGTTCCTTGAATGTTTATTAGTATAAGATTTATTATTTATGGATAGTATATACAAATCAGAAGAGTAATTTCTTCTCTGTAGGTAAATTGCATTGTTCCATTTCTTATTTGAGTTGGTACGTAAAAATTGTTTTATTTTCTTGCTATTTTTAGAAGCATCAAACATTTATTTTTGTAAGTATTCAACAATTAGCAAAAATTATTATTAAAAAATTCCATTTATCCCATGTACTTACTTACTTCTAGGGAGATGTTAGCTTATTGCAGTTTTGAGGCTATATGCAATTTCTCTTTTAGCTTTATTTAGTAAAAAGCGAACCTTTTTTAAAAAAATTGCTTTGTCCTGCAAATATCTTAATGCCTGAGCTATGCAGCTCTCATTTAAAAGGATAATGACTTTAAAAGGCAATTTTTATTGCCTCAAATACAATTTAGGGAAGACGAACAATCATAAAACTGTAGAAAAGTAGCTGAGATTTACTATATCAGCTTTTCAACATTCAACAACTGATTCTGTAGGCAAATGTGTATAAGCAACTCAGTCAATGGGCCGCCAATTCCCTGAAAACTATTTCTTTGGCATTTTCTGAGTGGATACCAGTTTCTTGAATGTAGCTATCCGCTCTGGAGTTTTGCATGTAGGGCTAATCGCCACTCCTCAAACACAAAACTAACGTGCGTGTGCCTGCGTGAGTGTGTGTGTGTGTTGGTGTGTGATTTACCTGAAGCCTCTATTTCTAAAGATATTATAAACATACACTATATTGTTATTTTCCATTTGCTTCAATAGAATAATATATTTAAAGATTTAGTTGTATTAGAGAACTTAAATGTATATATAAACTATGTCTCTTGCGGAGGTACACATGGCAGATATGTGGAACTTAGTACAAGAAAACCTATGTTTTGATTATAGTTATATTTAAATAATTTATATATTTTGTGCATTCTCTACCCCATGACAGCATTGCCAGAGTAATTTTTCTAAACTACAAATTAGATCAGACTATTACCCTACCGAAAATTCTTTACTGACTCCCCATTGTATTTAATACAAATACCATTATTTTATATATATATATATATATAGTGCTCATGATTCATCCTCTCCCTGCTTTGGCCAGCTCATCCCAGCTCTATCTGCTGAGAACATCCCAAAACACCAACCTCTTGGCAGCGAGGAGAAAAGCCAACACCTAGATACTGGTTTCTAAATACCTTTCTCTTTCAAAGGAACAAAGGTTCCAAGTGATAAAGGGTTCCAAATAACCAAGTGTTAAAAATTGACACTAATATTTGACAGAAATGTTTTAAAATGAAAAGAGGCTTAATGCCAAAGATCAAATGAAACATGAAAGTAAGAGTCTTTGTTAAGAACTCTAAGGACTTAGGGGCGCCTGGGTGGCTCAGTTGGTTAAGCGACTGCCTTCGGCTCAGGTCATGATCCTGGAGTCCCGGGATCGAGTCCCGCATCGGGCTCCCTGCTCGGCAGGGAGTCTGCTTCTCCCTCTGACCCTGCCCCCTCTCATGTGCTCTCTCTCTCTCTCATTCTCTCTCTTTCAAATAAATAAATAAAATCTTTAAAAAAAAAAAACCTCTAAGGACTTAAAACTATGCGTTGTAGGTGCGTGCCCATACACACACACACACACACACACTCTTATAAAAATCTTAAAGGAAGTCTCACAGCAGCCTATTATGCTAACATAGAGATATAAACTTGTCTCAAGAGAACTGTGGGGTCAGTTTTTGTTAAATGGAATGAACTATTATTTGATAAGTAGAAACCTCATATTTTAAGACTGTCATACTAGCAAAGCACCATTAGCATGGATGAGAGGGGACTGAAACCTTTCAAATTTAAAAAATGCTACCAGGCCCCCAAATTTCTAAGAGCAGGAAGAAGATTAGATAGGAAGACTGGGATGAGAAATCATTTTCTTTTTTAACCCGAATGTCCTGTCTCTGACACTTTCAACATTCTACCTGGAAATCATCTCACCAAGGTTTACAAGTATATTAAGTACATGATCTGTCTTCAAAATTCCTTAAGGCGAGAGTTTTGATGAATATTTTTCACTGACAGTAGCCAATATTTTATCATTATTTCCCTACATGAAGAATGCCATTTTACTCTGGTTGATTTCAAGACTTTATCACTATCTTTGTATTTTAGCATTTTGACTATCATGTGTCTAGCTATGGTTTTCTCTGTATTAATCCTAATTAATGTTTGCTGAGCCTCTTGAATCTGTGGATTTACTAGTTTATATTTATATTTAATATTTTATGGAATATATAGAATTATCAGCCATTGTTTCTTTAATGTTGACTGTCCTAGTTTTTCTCTAGTATCATCCAGTATTTCATTCAGACATATGTTAGATGGCTTAATACCATGACCAGGTTGTTGGAGTTCTCAGTATTTCTAATCTACAATTTGTAAATCAATTTAGGTTATATCTATTGCCTTGTCCTTGAGCTCACAGACCTTTTATTCTGCATTGTCCAATCTCCTATCAAGTCCATCCATTGAAATTTTCGAGTATTGCATTTTTTAGGTTTAGAATTCCTTTTAAAGGAGTTTAATTTTTTTAATCTTTTATTTTTTTAATTTATTTTTTATTTTATTTTTTTTAGAGAGAGAGAGCCCGAGGAGGGGATGGGGGTGGACAGGAGTGAGGAGGAGGGTGCGGGAGAGAGACTCTTAAGCAGGCTCCACACTCAGCACTGAGCCTGATTTGGGGCTCGATCTCATGACCCTGAGATCATGGCGTGAGCCAAAACCAAGAGTCAGACACTCAACTGAACGAGTCACTCAGGTGCCTCGAGTTCAATTTTTTTTTAAAGTAAACTCTACCCCCAACCTGGGGCTCAAACTCATGACACCAAGATCAAGACTCGTATGTTCTACTTACTGAGCCAGTCAGGTATCCCCAGGTTTGGAATTTTTATTTTATACATTACTTTAGAGTTTCCATTAATCTCCTGACATTTTCATCCATGTGGAAAGTCTGACCTCTCAGTCCTCAGTCCATTAAGTTTGCCACTTTTTTCTTGAGCTCTATTCCTCATTATACTTGTGGATGGCAGAGTTCCTTCAGGGAAAAGTAAGAGGAATGTCGATCTCACTTCCTGTGGTTCCCTCATTTTAAGAGCTGTTTCACTTGTAATTTTTGTCTGCTTTTTTGCGCTTCCAGTGCCTTCAAACAGTTTATTTGTTTGATTCTTTCCCAAAGTTTATATTTGCTACAGGCAGGAGGGTGAATCTGATATAAAGTACTTGTCGAAAGCTAGAGGCTCAGAAACATATATATTTAAATTTTCCCCAATTTTTGAAAATTAATTTCTTACATTTGATTAATATAAACAAAATAAATCTTATAAGAAGGTGTTTGTCCATTTATGTGCAATGTTTTTTAATAGAATATAATCATAAGAGGGGAACTTCTGGATTAAAGATATAATTATGTAAAAGTGTATTGATACACACTGTTAGACATTGCTAAAATGTTTTCTATGAAGAGTTCATAAATTTGCATTCTCCAACAGCAGTCTAATGACTGCTTACTATGTCCTCATTACATTAACATTATAATTGCATTACTCTTTCCAAATATTATAGCTAAATTATAGTGGTTAATAAAATTGGCTTCATATTAAATTTCACCTATTTTATTGTTAATCAGCGGAGGTCGCCTTCTTGCCTTTCCTCTTCTACCAATTATCATTTGGCTAGTAGGTTTTCCAAGTAGGACTGACTGGCCAAACCAGATATTTCATTCACGCATTTGCTTTAGACAAGGCATGCTGTTTTTAATCTTGTCAAAATTGTACAATTTTCATAATCAACCCAGCTGAGAGCATTTCAGTTTGGGTTTCTAAGAAGGCATTTCATGAAGGGAAACCATTCAGCAACTATAACCTGACAGTTCCACCAGGTCAGATGATTGAAACCAAAACAGTGAAAGAGTGAGAAAGCAAGGCCAAAGTTGCTAAAATTGTTACTCATATTTCCATACCTGGCTAAATACAGTAAAACAAAAGAATGCTTTTGATAGGAGATGTGCAAAAAAAAAAAAAAGGACACAATAGGACACTTTTTTTTACTACCATAGAAGGTTGAATCTACAGAGGACAATTATTTATTTCATGGATAATGTTTGGTAAGTTGCCACTGGGTTGCAGAATGCCTCAAAATCATAGGATACAGGCCAAGGAAATAAGTGTTGTTCTAGGTGAAAGAAGCTGAAATAGTAGTAAAGCAATATTTTTTATCTTCAGTACATTAACATTAAATTATAGGCACATTAATTAAACAGCCAGATAGTGAACACCAACAATGTGACAAGCATTTTTGCTCCTTAGTTTTCTATGTATGATTTCAGTTAATCATCATGCTGAAGTAAGTATCAGCATTATCAGTATTATTAGTACCTATGTGGGGGAAAGAAACTGAGGCCCTAAAGTCCATAGTCACTTACTGCTGTCACACAGATAATGGAATTTCAGGATTCCATCTCAAATCAGTAGCTTTTAAATTAAACCTAATAGCAACTTTATTATATGATACATAAACATATAAAGTATAGAAATACAACTTTCTAGATATAGATTGAAACTGCTCCTCAATTAATATGTGAGTGACCTTGAATCTCTACTATGCATGTATGTATAGTAATTATATAACTATACACATATATGAATATATACATTATGAATATATATGTTTATGTATAATATATATCCAGCATTTAGATATTTAACTGAAATACTTCTAAATCCACAAATCATGGATACACATGGGATCAAATTTGGAATCATAATTCAATTTTGGATGTGTTGGAAACCCTCTGCCTTACTGCACAACTACAGACCTTTCTCCAAAAATATCTGATGGCTCAAGGGGAGGACTCACTGGTCCTCATAAATGACTCTGTGTCAGCCAAATGCTGTTGTTCCCCTACCAACATCCCTAAGGATCTTCAAGCTCTTGAGGGCACTCTACCACATTTACTTGCTATGATTTCTGCTTAGTATCACTCTCTAAAAGTTGATAATTCTTAAAATAACATACAGCACCATATTTTCTTCAATCCTTTCTACTTTACCAGAGTTATTTAATTTTGCACTTAATATAGTAAAACATTCTCCCCTTTCATTTGGACAACTCTCAATTTATATTTTCTCAAATATAATTAATTTTATGTTTTTTTTCTCCAAAAACCGTATATATCCAAATATAATTACTTTTATGTTTTTTTCTCCTTCTCTAATTTCTCCCCCACTCAATTTTTTTAAATATCATTATTTATCTTAGGTTTCCCCTTTCTACATATTCAATATTCAAATTTTCCTAGAGCTTTTTTCTTTCAGCTTAAAATATCCTCAATTTTCAGTTATTAGAGAGGAGATAATTTGTGAGCTATTCTACTTCCCACCGTCTCTCTCCCATCTTCTTGTATTTTGTAAGTTATATTATTCCTCTATTTAAGACCACGTAACATTTGTATTCTATCTTGCCAACCTTATTGGCATTATTTGATGCCCCAGATTTACCTTTAAGTATATCCACTGTTTGTCACTAGTACTTTTTAAAAAGCTTTCCTCTGTCGTATTTTGTTAAACTGAAATTTGTCCTCTGGTAGTTTCATTAACAATGACTCATGAGAATGATATTCTCTAAGCTCCTCTATTTTAAAAATGATTTGTCAGTGGCCTTTTTACTTGAAGGTTAATTTTCTTTGATATAAAACCCCTGACTCACAGTCTTTTTTGTTCATCTTTCTTGTGTTTCAGGATGGTGCAGGGAGTGTGATACTAACGATTTATTTTTAAAAGTTAAGCCATGACACATTCTGTTTTATGCCTGCTATTCACCATAATTATTAGTAACATGAAATTTTACTATTAAAAGTTTCCCAATTAGATAATAAATAATATGGTCATGCTATTTATAGGTAATTTACTTATTTTGCCAAAAGGATTTTTTAAAAAGATTTATTTATTTGACAGAGAGAGAGAGTGCACACACAAGCAGAGGGAGAGGCAAAGGGAGAAGGAGAAAGAATCCTCAAGCAGACGCCCTGCTAAGCACAGAGCTCGACGTGGGGCTCGATCCCACAATCCTGAGATCACGACCTGAGCCAAAATCAAGAGTCAGACACTTAACCAAATGAAACACCCAGTCATCCCAGAATTTCTTTTCTTTCTTTCTTTTTTTCTTTTTGACTCATATAATATTTTACTTATTTTTAGGGCTAAATAATACTACAAGGCTAATTCTCACTGCTTACTACTCTGGGTCTTATTTAAGAAATGTTAGGCTAAGTTATGCTGCACTTTAAAGATTTATCCTATGGGTTTTGTACATCTCATATTGAGTCTATTACTAAATATTTTACACATTTGTACTGATTTTTGTCCAATTCAGTATATAATTAATTGTATAAACAAAACAAGTATTTTATGTATTAATTTTACATTAATACATAATGTTCTTCTGCCTCATGGAATGCCTGTACTGTTTATGTTATTTTTATCATTTATTCTTTTGACTTTTCCAGATATACATATTTATGATAGGCAAATAGAGATAGTCTTATCATTTTTAAATTATTAATGTGTATCTCTATTTTTTCTCTTAGATGATCACATTGGTTAATATACAATATGGTATTAAATTATAGTGGACACAATGGAATCCTTGCCTTGTTCCTCCTGGCTCAGTGCAACTGTGGTGGTTAATTTTATGTGTCAGATTAGCTAGGCCTCAGTGCCCAGGTGTCTGGTCAAACACTAGTCTAGATGTCTAGATGTTGTTGTAAAGATTTTTTTGGATGAGATTAGTATTTCAATAGGTAGACTAGGAGTAAAAAAAAATTACTCTCCATAATGCGATGGCCTCATCCAATTGGTGGAAGGCTTTAAAAGAATAAAAAAAAAAAAGACTGATGTCCTTCTCAGGAGAGGGAACTTAGACTCTCATCTGTCTTTGGACTCAGGTTGCAAAAACAGCTTTCTCCTGGGTCTCCAGCCAGCTGGTCTACCTGCAGATTTTGGATTGAGCAGCTTCTCCACAATCATTTAAATCAATTCCTTAAAATAAATCTCTCCCTTTTTCTTTCTCAATCTCTCTGTCCTCTCCTTCTTCCCTGTATCTCTCTGTCTCTGTCTCTGATGTTACTGTGCTCAGAATGTGTGCCCAGAAATTCATATGTTGAAACCCTAATCCCTAATGTGATGGTGCTCTAAGGTGGGGCCACTGAGTGGCAATTAGTTCCTAACCTCATAAATAGTTTTCTTGTATGTAAAAAGAAAGGTTAGATATATATGGCCTGTACTAGGCTTTGATACTTATTGGTAAATTCCTCCTTTTTTTTTTTTTTACTTCCTTCACTTTATCTGTGTAAGATTTAATAAGACAATAGCCAAAACCCAAAAATAACAAAACAAAAATATGGGATATACTACATTTCTTGTGTTATGATTTCAAATCCACTTGTTTATGACTTAAGTGAAGTTGTTTTGATCTACATGAAGTTGTTTTGACTTACTTGTATATCACAAACTTATTTTGATCTAGGGGTGAATTTGTTTACATTCAGGAAACTGTGTCAGGATGTTGTCATTGACATCTGTTACTGTCAATAAGCACTTAGTAGCTCAACTGATGACAGTCACCACTGGGGACTTATCGATAAACATAGGGAAGAACGGCTATAAAGTAATGGAAATTTAAACTTTATTTTTTTTAATTTTTTAAAGATTTTATTTATTTATTTGAGAGGGGGGCATAAGTAGAGGGAGAAGCTGACTCCCCACTGAGCTTGGAGCCTGATGCTCACTCTATCCCAGATCCTGAGATCATGACCTGAGCCGAAGTCAGATGCTTAACCTACTGAGCCACCTGGGTGCCCCTGGACATTTAAACTTTAAATATCAAGAATTTATGAGGACTCACCAAGAGTGTTCAGTCTGTACAAGGCTACCCTTTGCTAATCTAAATAGCTCTCTGATGACCTTGGGCATTAACTCCTTCTGTGCAAGCCAACTCTGCCAACAGTGCTGAAAACCACAAAGTGGCCCTACATGTAGAGGAGATCATCTTGCCTGCTCACACCAGCACCTCCGTCCCCCTAGCAATGGGCTCTAGCAACAAGGGACTTTTGCTTTGGGTTGACAGCTGTGGACATTAGCTCTTAATTGGCCAAGCCAATGCTTCTGAATATGAGCTCCTAGAAAGGTACACCTCAGCTAAATTTGGACTTTATTTCTTTCATTTCCCTTTTGTTTGGGGAAACATTGGTTTGGCATATGTTACTTCTTTTTAGCTTTTAGCTTATTAAGAGATATTATCCTGTATGCAATCAGTTCGTGAAATATTATTATTATAAATTATAATTCCTGCAATGAACCTGTGTTAAATAAATTATTGGCAAAGACAATCTCAGTTTCTGAGCATAACTTGCCTCGAATAAAACACAAATCCATGAAATTGGACTGCTCCCTGCCAGTACCTCTTTCACAAATGAACCGTTCAGTCTTCATTCAGCTTGGGTTGGGCCACTTTATGTTTTTACACACAAAGAACCAAACGATTAGTAATCCCAGGACAGTCAAATGGGCTACTTGACTCAGTAATTTTAGACTGATAAGAAGATCCTTCATTGCAAACAGTGTTTCTGAGCAGATGAGTCATGAAAAACTGATGCCATATACCTTACTTTCTCTTTTACAAAGGGATAGAATTATTAAGGGGAAATAATACATTCTTCAGTGTGAAAAATCTGATACTGATTCATTTACTGAGGTTAAAGAAATCCTATGACTTCTCTGGGTCCTAATTTCCCATTCTGTAAAACTGGATGCTTCGAGTATCAGTGATGGGACAGAGTGACTGGTTCATTGCCTGGCATATCACAGAAAAACAACTTTCTGAAAACTGATGTTGTTTGATGTAAAGGGCAAATTAGGAATAAATCAAAGAAAGAAAGGAAAATAAACATTTACAAATGGAATGCTTATCTTGGATTTCTTTTGACCCATTCTGAATAGACAACAATGTACCCACTAAAGCATGGAGTAAAGGAGGGATAACTGCTCCCTAATCTTTTTACAAATTTTTCACTAGTTAGTAGCAAATGCCTAGTTTGAACCAGAAATCAGTCTCCCCTACATTTCCCTTTTTTCTTTCTGTTTTTTGTTGTTGTTGTTGTTGTTGTTGTTGTTGTCAAGCAAACTGCACGAGGAATTGGTGTTAGTGGCAAGAGGTCAAAATAATGTAATCTAATATGAGCCAGACCTTAGCCTTCCACCTCCTGTGGAAGTTTAGCAATTTTCCTTTGCTAATGTTTTGAAAAAGAGTGCAAAACACACAAGTTTGGGAGGGTGGAGAAGACAGTGGTGTGACTATGAAAAAGAAAAAAAAAATCTAGCATTTGTAGTTGCTGAGAGGCTAGGAAATGCCTAACAATGCCAGAATAAAGATGAATTTGGGGAAAGCACATGAGCTTTGATGTTGCACTCACTTTCAAGAAAGCTATTAAATGTTGGCTTTGTCAAGGTAGAAAAGAAACAAATAAATATTTTATATCAGATACCTTCAATTCCCAAAGCCAAAACCAGTATTATACATTGGTTTATAACATAAACCAAGGAAAAAATAAAAGAAATAGTCAGAAAAACTTTTTATTATTATGTTTTTTGTTCTGATTTGGGTGTGCCTCTTTAATAAATTATGTCTGAAAGGAAGAACAGTATTATAAATGTCCACCCACCCAACTCAGAAAAGAGAGAATGAAACTCATTTATCTCAATTGCTCGATAAGCCAGAGATATTTTAGGCAGAAGTTATATACTGATGGGATTTTTGTTTATCTGATGTGAATAATAAAAGGAAAATCCTAGATGCCAGGTTTGCATACAGAAAGAGAACTGCACTTAACCATTGAAAAGACAGACTTTGGCATGATGGTAGATTTTTAAACAAAGATTTAAGAAAACATGACTCTTTTCTGAAAAATGAAATAAACACCACTATTGCAGGTAAATACTTTTTGAAGCAAGTGAGGTGATTTCTTTTTCATTTTGTGTCAAGTGTGGATGAAATAGCTTAATTCAGAGCAAGCTGCAGAGATATAGCTTTTGAATGGTTTGTTAGAGTTCAGACAGAGAATTTATATAAATCTTATGGATCCTCAAATGTCAGGTCTAATCACACCTCACTCCTGAGGTAACAATCTCTGTTAAAGAGGATGTTCCTCCCAGGTGAGAAAGAACCTTATTTGTTCGATGGTAAACAAGTACTATCTTCTTTAAGAGACACAATTTCATTGCTCTATTCCTTTGTTTGTAAAAGAAGATCCAAAGAGTGACATTCTGCAAGATTTCTGCCATGGTCAAATGATTCCAGAAACTATTGCATACTGTACCTCCTATCTGGGGAATCATAAAGCCTGGTGGTATACTGAATGTTCTAAAATGTCTTATAGTAAATGTGTCTATTTAAGACGTTGTACAAGATATTAATCCAAAGAACATAGGTCTAAAAATGTTTTCTTATGTTTGGTCCATAACACAGTTTCAGCACAAGTCCCTTTTATTTCAGAAAGTATGATTAGATAGAACACAAAAGAATGCCTAAGTAAACCTTGAATAGATTTGAACATGAAGTAAAAACCTCTTCCCTTTCTTTAAAGCTCCAAGAATGTATAAAGAACTGACATGTGTATGATGCTATGATAAAAGATCCTGGAGATCAAAATAAGGAACTGGGACAATGAAATAAATGTCTTACCAGCACTTTGTATTTATCTCTCCTGTCAAAAAGTCATGTTAGTGTTTTCTATTACTTTAGGGAATCTTTGTATTATAGCTAGAAAATGTAACTGTTTGGAATATAGTAATTTACCTAGAAGGATCATCCCTGTCTCTCAAAAGAGAGATTGGGATTAAAAGCATAAAAAATATATATGTTTTTAAAAAGGGAAGCAAAATGGTTTATTATGGCTACAAAAGGTACTGGAGTTAAAGTGAATTAAATTTTATATCTTTTAAGGGAACAATTAAATTTGAATTTATTTTGCAGTATAAGATTGCTAGAGAATAAAATATCAAAAAACAGAACAATCTTTTTTTTAAAAAAATAGGGCTTATCATTTTTGAAGAGGCACAGAAAATTTCAGTAAATAAAATAGACAAATAAAAAGTATATAGTGAATACTTAATCATTCTGTGTATTTTATGGTTGACAGATGATAGGCATTTGGAGCTAAAATTTTGAAAGAAAAGATTGCTTTAAAAATTTAAGGCACGGGGCAGCTGGGTGGCTCAGTTGGTTAAGCGACTGCCTTCGGCTCAGGTCATGATCCTGGAGTCCCAGGATCGAGTCCCACATCAGGCTCCCTGCTCAGCAGGGAGTCTGCTTCTCCCTCTGACCCTCCCCTGTCTCATGCTTTCTCTCTCTCTCTCTCATTCTCTCTCTCAAATAAATAAATAAAATCTTAAAAAATAAAAAAAATAAAAATAAAGAAATAAAAATTTAAGGCACTTCCTAGGCAGAAATTATAGCCCATTAAAGAGCAAGGTCTTTTGAAATTAAATTTATATTCTCGGGGCGCCTGGGTGGCTCAGTCGTTAGGCGTCTGCCTTCGGCTCGGGTCGCGATCCCAGGGTCCTGGGATCGAGCCCCGCATCGGGCTCCCCGCTCAGCGGGAGGCCTGCTTCTCCCTCTCCCACTCCCCCTGCTTGTGTTCCCTCTCTTGCTCTCTCTCTGTCAAATAAATAAATAAATAAATCTTAAAAATAAATAAATAAATAAAAATGGGTACTCAAGGGGCGCCTGGGTGGCTCAGTTGTTAAGCGTCTGCCTTGGGCTCAGGTCGTGATCCCAGAGTCCTGAGATCGAGCCCCACATCAGGCTCCCTGCTCAGCGGGAAGCCTGCTTTTCCCTCTCCCACTGCCCCTGCTTGTGTTCCCTCTCTCACTGTGTCTCTCTCTGTCAAATAAATAAATAAAATCTTAAAAAAAAAAAAATTAAACTTATATTCTCAAAAAGTTAACAGCATAGATTAAAATGCTATATTGAAGAACTAAATATGACTTAGGATGAGTTCTTTATATTTATGCACTGTCCTTAATTAGCAATTGTTCTTGAATCTACACATGAGCTAAATTATCACAAAAATATTTTATGTAATACACTGTAGGTATTATTTAAATTTTTTTAAGATTTTATTTATTTATTTGAGAGAGAATGAGATAGAGAGAGAGCATGAGAGGGAGGAGGGTCAGAGGGAGAAGCAGACTCCCTGCCGAGCAGGGAGCCCGATGCGGGACTCGATCCAGGGACTCCAGGATCATGACCTGAGCCAAAGGCAGTCGCTTAACCAACTGAGCCACCCAGGCGCCCCTTATTTAAAATTTATAATTGATGAATTTGAGATTAAAGATCTTATTAGGTTGATAAAACTGCATGATTCATCAGTTAAAATAGGCTAACTTATCTTGAAGTAACTAAGGGTCACAAAATGTAAGTGGTGTAGAACAACTTAAGGTTTATGTCTTCTTTGAATTACACACTCATCTTGGATTAGCCATAGTCTACACCATATCATCTTCAGTTGGGATCCCACTAACGGAGCAACTCCTCCACGGAATAAGCTGGTGAATGAGGAGAAGGAAAAAAATGTGACAAAGACCATTTCCAGGAATAGCACATGGCATCTCTGCCCACATTCCTGTAGCCATATCAATCTCACAGCTGATTTTGAGTTATTCAGGGTCAAACATTATAATCTTCCCTCAGAGGGGCATTTCAAAAAAGAACCAGAGTATTTGCTGTTCAAAAATAAAATCTAGCCAATGAGTAGAAATAGGGGTAGTAGGGTTAGTATCAAGAGCATTTATACTTAATTCAGGTAATTCAGAGTGTTTTGCTTCATTATATGCCTATCTCAATATTTTAAGTATATTATTGTATATTATTTGGCTTTATTAGATGCATTTAATACGTGTCATATGAATTACAAATATATTGGTAAAGTGCACATCAATTTCATCTTACCATTTTTTTTGCATTTAAAATAAAATGGGGGGATTTCCATTTCTATTCATGAAAGATCATTTGTAATGATAAGTACCCTCCTGCTCTAACAAATAGAAAATTGAACAAAATATATGAAACAGCTGTTTGGGGACACTGGATAACAGCCAGTGCAAGACAACAATCTCAAAGGGAAAATCAACAAATGAGGTGAACCGTACAATTTCTCTAGTTTACTGCCTGGAAGCATTTTCCAGCTTCAGCAAAACATGGGGAAGCCAAGCAGAGACCAGAAGACTCATTAAGATAAAGGTATATAGATAGGTCAGGGAGAACAAGACAAGTAGACTATTTTAGAGAGGGGTCTTTGATTGAAAATCAATATACATGTGTGTCAGAAAGGACACAGTTGGATAAGAAAAAAATGTCAAGGAAATAACAGTTACAGAAGAACTATAACTTGAATAAATTTCAGCATTTACACACATCTGGGAATCATTCAAATCCCTCTAGTAATTACACAACTATGAAACATGGATATTAAAATTATACATACACAAGCACATTCTGAATGTTTAATAAAATGTGAACACAGTGAGGAGTTAGGTGGAATTATTAAAACAGACCCAAAGAGAATATCTAGAGATGTAAAATACATATTTAAAATAAAAATATGCCAAGTGAGATTTAACAACTGACTAGAAATAGCACAAGAAAAGTTTAGTGAACTTGAATATACAGCAGGAAAAATTATTTAAAATGAAATACATTAGGGCGCCTGGGTGGTTCAGTTGGTTAAGCGACTGCCTTCGGCTCAGGTCATGATCCTGGAGTCCCGGGATCGAGTCCCGCATCGGGCTCCCTGCTCGGCAGGGAGTCTGCTTCTCCCTCTGACCCTCCTCCCTCTCATGCTCTCTGTCTCTCATTCTTTCTGTCTCAAATAAATAAAAATAAAATCTTTAAAAAATAAATAAATAAAAATAAATAAATAAATAAAATGAAATACATTAAACTGAGTACCAATGACTTGTGAGCCAGTATCAATGGGACTAAAATAAATGTAACTGGAGTCCCAGAAGTAAGAGAAAGTAAATATTAATTAATGGCAAAAAAATAATAAGAAGAAAATAAAGCAGGAAAGAAGAAATAGAGCATATAGTATAAATAAATGAACAAACTTTGGTGTAAAGTGGCAAACTTGAACCAAAGCATATTGATAATAAAGCACAATCAATCTGTATTCTGTCTACAAGAAACATTAAAGAAAAACGCATATATAGGATAAAAGTAAAATTGGAAAACACACACCATGCAAACACTAATTTAAAAACAACTGGATTGTGTATATTAATATTGAAGTAGACTTCTGAATAAGGATCATTGTAAGTAAGTGGTAAAGAGAGATACTTCATAAGATAAAAAGAATCAACTCATCTAAGAACATTACAATTCTAAATGTGTATGCATCTAATAACAAAGCATCAAGACACATAAAATATGAAACTGAAGGAAAAATGAGAAAAAAAAACCTGAATAATATTTTGAGATGTCAAAACTTTTCATTAATTGATACGACAAATAGACAAAGAATATGAGTGCATGCATGCCATTATCAACCACTTCTCTTCAAAATTTACAGGAGGTCCTAGCATTGTAATAATAGACAAAATTTATACAAATTGGGGAAAAAATAAAACCTTTTTTAAATTTATATACGGTAGCATTGTTTATGCAGAACTATCAATGAAACTACAAAAATCTTATCAGAACTAAAATATGCACTTACCCCTTCAGGATGCAAGGTCAACATTTAAAAAATCAATATTATTTATATATGGTAAGCAATGGTCATGATGAAGCTGAAATAGAAAAAGAAAAGTTGATGTCATTTACAAAAGCATCAAATACTATTTGCAATGGTATCAACATAATGAAATACAGGTAAGTTTAAGAAAATACATGGAAGATTATATCCTGAAAACTGCACATGATTTCCGGGAGAATTTACAGGAAGCCTAAATATATGGAGGAAAACACTGTGTTTATGTATTACAACACCAAAATATTGTAAGATGTCAATTCTCTCCAAAGTGATCTATAAGTTCAACATTATCTTATCTATCTAGAAAGTCAATTTTTTGTGACATATCTTTTAAGATAATTTAATGAAGAAACAATAGTCTTTTCAAACAATGTCACTTGAACAATATGCTATCCAACTCACAGCAATTATAAAATTGTTTAAATGAATTTCAATTTATTGAATTATAAATCTAAATGTTAAAGTTAAAACTAGCATAGTCTAAAAGAAAACCTTATAGGACATCTTATTAATCTTGGGTTAGCCAAAAATACTTAGAGCACCAAAATAACAAACCCTAAAGAAAAAAAATAACTTGAATTTCATCCAAATTGGTAACTTGTACACCTTGTGAAACACTGCAAAGACACCGACAATTTAAAGCACAAAATGGGGGGTGAGGGACTTCTGCAAAACATAAATCTGATGAAAGACTATATCCTGAATATATAATGAATCCTTACAACTCAATAAGACAAATAACTAGATAAAAACAGGCAAAATGATTTGAATGGACACTAAACCAAAGAACGAGCAAATAAGTACTTGCAAAAATGTTCAACACCTTTAGCCATCAAATAAATGCAAATTAACACCACAAAGTAATATCAGCTAGAATTGTTAAAATTGAAAAGAATGACAAAACTGAGAGAGGGAGTGATACAACTGTATCTCTTATGTACTCCTTGAGGGGATGAAAAATAGTTCAATCACTTTTTAATCAGTTTGACAGTTTCTTATAAAATTAGACATGTAACTACCAGCAATTCTACTCCCAAGTGTTTACCCAAGATAAACAACAACAACAAAAATATGTCTACATGAAGATTTGTATAGGAACACTTATAGCACCTTTCTTCATGATAACCGAAATCTAGGAACAACCCTCGTCCATTAACAAGGGAAAAGCTAAACGAACTACGGTAGATCCATGTAAGAATATTCTATCCATCCCAAAAGGAATGGATTATGATATGTGCAATTATATGGATGGATCCCAATATCATTATGATGACCAAAAGAAGCCAGATACAAATCAAATTCATAATGACATCAAGTAGATCTGTGATTGCTGGAACAGGGTATGATTTGCAGGGAAGGGGATGGACACTGAGTGGGAAATTCAGACACACTTTTAACATGAGAGAAATGTTCTGTATCTTCGTGTGTGGTGGTTGTTACACAAGTGTATAAATTTGTCAACATTCTTAAAAACGGATGTACGTTATTTTTCTTCAACTGTATCTGAAAAAAAAGTTGATTAAAAACAAATATTAATAACATGGGATCTAAACAGAAAGCATTTCACTTAGGTATTTAACAGTTGATTTAAGAAATACTTTAGTTCCCTTAGTGAAGGAGAAAAATCACATCACTGCACTTGCTTTTCTTCGCAGGCAGTGCAATTTGATATATTACACCCATTTAACTCATTAAGTCATATTTAGTTAAGCCACATTGTGCAGATGGAAAATTAAGCCACAACCTTCTCCACCCTAGTTTATCTGGCTATTAAAGACAATAGAGGAAATTTAAAATGAATTAAATGTTCTTATTAATCTTTAAGAACAGGATGAACTTGTTTCTTTGCAGCACAAATTCTCAAATTTGTTTTTTTAATACTATGCTACATTGTAAATTTTTCAAGTGAGAATATTATATAGAGCAGTGCTTCTCAAACTTTAATTTGCCTATGAATCAGTGGGGGATTTTATTAAAACATAGATTCTAATGTTATCCTGTATAAATATATACATATTTCTCTCTATTGACCACACTGTGAACTTGGGCATGATTTATACATTCTAATCTTTCTTACAGAAGGTCCCTGACTCATGCCAGTTCCACTTAGGATTTTTTTGACTTTAAAATGGTGCAAAAGCAACAGGGATTCACGAGAAATCATACTTCTAACTTTGAATTTTGATATTTTCCCAGGCTAGTAATATGCAGTATGATCCTCTCTCATGATGCTGGGGAATGGCAACAAGCCTCAGCTTGTAGTCAGCCATGAGATCACAAGGGTAAACAACTAATACACCTAAAACCATTCTGCTTTTTATTTTTAGTAGTGTTCAATAAATTACATGAGATATCCAACCATTGATTATAAAACAGATTTTGTGTTAGGTGGTTTTGCCCAGTTTGGGGCTAAAGTATATGTTCTGTACACGTTTATGGTGGGCAAGGCTAAGCTATGATGTTTGGTAGGTTAGGTATATTAAATTCATTTTTGACTAATGATACTGACTTATGATATTTTGACTTAGGATATTTTCAATTTATGATGGGTTTATTGGGGAGGTAACCCCATTGTAAGTCCAGGAAGATCTGTATTCCTGAATTCACATCTTGTTTATTGCCTTTTCTTCTCACCCCAGAGAATTAAATCATGTGGCAGAGGCACTAATAAGCTCACCACATCTTTGACACTGGACACAGAGCTAGACCTAAGTTCCTAGCCTTCCTTGCAGTTATAAGGGTCCTGGTGACTGAGCTCTCATCAGTGGAATGTGAGCAGAAGTGATATGTATTTCACTTCCAGATCATGCATCTAAACAAATTCCTCAGCTCCTTTATGCTTTCTTTTTCCCATTCGCTGTCTGAATGCAGAAAATCCAGCAGAGGACTCCAAAAACCAAGAAGATGATGGAGCCAGGAGATAGGAGGATGCAGGGCTCTGGAATCACCCCTTAATGGAAATGCCCAGGAGACCTAGTGGAATGGGCACATCACATCACCATACGGTTTGATTGTATTGTGTTAAAACACTGAAGTTTTGTCACATTTATTGCAGTTTCTTACATACCTGATCAATAAAAACGATTCACAGTTAGGCAACATATTTTACTTCATTCTGGGTACACAATGGAACACTTCTATATGAACTGGCTTTCTCTGACAGTAATCCAGATTCCTGTTTTTTTGTGACACCAAACAGTTAAACTGGCTTCTGCTCCTGATTACACCTGTTTGATGACTTATTTGTGGACTTTTCCATTTCTTTGCCTAACTGTATAGTTGTAACTTAACAGAAAACTAAAACCATACACTACCATAAACTAAGTTTCTTCTACAACATGGGACAGAACAATGAATTTTTCTTTCTAAATAGTTTTACAACTTTATATTCACACAGTGAATTATGTTCTATGATCTTGTTCACCTAGCTGGTTCTACCATCAATACTGCATGTCCAGTCACATTATAGGAGGAAAGAGAAATCAGGAAAAATATTCTTTCTTACTGACAAACTCATTAACCCTTTTTATGATGTAATTTAATATAGCCTAGTATGTATTATAAATAAATTCATCTCAAAAGCTGTCCCTTCCATGTAGGGTTACTATGTTTATTAAATCTAAATACGATGTTAAAAAACTCCAGTGTAATTAGAAAATGATCCTGAGCTATTGTTCACACTTACATATTTACAAGCTACCAAATATCAAGTATCATTCTAGCCTGTTGGATTAAATCATACTCCAATTTAACATCATCCATTACCTTCTTACACAGCATAAATGTACTATCTTTTTCTGTTAATAATTTGTTGGCTTTCACCAACTGCTAGAATCTAAATTCAGGAATTTCTGTTGCTTTTGTTCAGAGTGCCTAGAATAGCTCTCAGTATATAGTAACAACCTAAAATGCTTGTTGAATGAATAAAGCAATGTTCACATGTTCACATGTAGACTGTATATTTCTCTTTCTAGGTAGGACATTTTTAAACAGCATATTTCTTCATGCTTCCACTTTTTCACCAAATATGTATTTATTTGGGGAAGGTATGTGTTATGGTGAGCGCCGTGAATTGTGTAAGACTGATGAATCACAGACCTGTACCTCTGAAACAAATAATACATTATATGTTAAAAAAAAAAAAAAAAAAAAAAGATGGTAGGAAGGGAAAAATGAAGGGGGGGAAATCAGAGGGGGAGATGAACCATGAGAGACGATGGACTCTGAGAAACAAACTGAGGATTCTAGAGGGGAGGGGGGTGGGAGGATGGGTTAGCCTGGTGATAGGTATTAAGGAGGGCATGTTCTGCATGGAGCACTGGGTGTTATACACAAACAATGAATCATGGAACACTACATCTAAAACTAATGAGGTAATGTATGGTGACTAACGCAACATAATAAATGATAAAATTTTTAAAAAATAAAAAAATATGTATTTGGCCTCTTCTACACTGTAGGAAGCATGTTAGGATTGAGGTATATAAAATGGGTAGGCTAGAACACTATGTTCAAAAAGTTCACAATTGGATAATGAAGACACAAGTAAGGAAATAATAGCCAAGTGATAAAAAGGAACTGTGGTAGGTGGAACAGACCTTCAGAGATGTCCACACACTAATCCCCAGAACTTGTGAATATGGTTTGCCTCATGGATAAGGTGAGTTAAAGTTACAGATGGAGTTAAGGTTGCTACCAGCTCAGGTTAAAATAAGGAGAGTATCCTAAGTTATACAGGTCAATCAATGTAATTACAAGGGTCCTTTGTAAGTAAGAGAAGCAGAATAGTCTGGGTGAGAATAGGAGACAGATGATGGAAACAGAGCGTCAGAGTGATGTGATCTGAGAAAGATTCAATCTAAAATCTTTTTTTTAACGATTTTTTATTTATTTGACAGAGAAAGACACAGCGAGAGAGGGAACACAAGCAGGGGGAGAGGGAGAAGCAGGCTCCCCACAGAGCAGGGAGCCCGATGTGGGGCTTGATCCCAGGACCCTGGGATCATGACCTGAGCCAAAGGCAGACACTTAATGACTGAGCCACCCAGGTGCCCTGAGAAAGATTCAATCTACCATTGCTGGCTCGAAGATGGAAGAACAAAGGATTTTGGGCAGCCTCTAGAAGCTGGGAAAGGAAGAACAGGATTTGCCTCTAGAGCTTACAGAGAGGAATGTAGCCATGCTGATCCCTTCATGTTACCCTGGGGTAATCCATTTCAGACTTCTGATCTCCAGAGCTGTCAGATAATATATTTGCATTGCTTTGAGCTACTAAGTTTGTGGTACAGCAGCAATAGAAAACTAATAGAGGAATCATATGTCCTAGCTAGACAGAAAGATAAGAAGAAGGGCCCGAATCTCCATTTTGTTTATCAAGCTCTTGCTCTCATATGTACTAAAATAAATTTTCAAAGAAATAGGAGTCATGGTCTCTGCTCTTGAGGAAAAAAGTTTACAAACTAGTCAGATTTTCCAATGGGAAAACACGACCATATGGCAGAGATGTTAGAAGCACAAAATTGTGCCAACAGGATAATCAACCATCATTTAAATGGCCAGCCATCCCAGAGAACTGGCAAGGAAGGAGCATCAGTGTAACAGCTGTTGCCATGGCCCCAAATCCTATGATAGTGACTGAAAAAGAAACAAAACAAATGAGCAAATAGAAACCCTCTGAGATTTTGAACTTGTAAAATTGAGAGGGAACATGGTGTAATCAAAGGGA
This sequence comes from Mirounga leonina, assembly GCF_011800145.1. Classification (NCBI taxonomy): domain Eukaryota; kingdom Metazoa; phylum Chordata; class Mammalia; order Carnivora; family Phocidae; genus Mirounga; species Mirounga leonina. Next base: position 16,792,363 of record NW_023270418.1, on the reverse strand, counting down.
GCATGGAGCTACCTTAGACCATCTGGATACTGATCTCAACTCTACTCCACAATAGGTCTGTGACCTTGGACAAGTTACCTAAGCATCATCTTTTTCCTTTCTCTAAAGTGAAGTTGAACCCTTCTAGCTATCCTCTGGGAACAGGCTGAGATCACTTTCAAAATAAGCCAAATATCCTTTCTTTACTAATTTTTTTTATATAGAAGATATAATCAAGGACAATTTTAGTATCAAAGAAATGTTTACGTGTATGATTTACTTAACAATATTAAAAAATATTCATTGCCTACCTACTTTATGCCAGGTTGCCTTACCACTTTATAAATATATATATTTATACCTGCCCATATATACACATCAGCATACCATATAATTTATCTAGAGAATATGTACTTTTATATAAAAATATATAGAGAGAGAATATATATGGAGAGAATATATTTAACAAAGTACCATAAGAGTTTTATAACTAAGCCAGTGTATTTTGAAGATTCCAAATACATAATTGGAAGAATGAAATAAATTTTGACATGGCCACAGTATTGGTTAAGGTTCCCCAGAGAAACATCACCAATACTATATATATTTATGAATTATAAATATAAATATAAAAATTTAAAATATAAAATATTTATATATATATAATAGGAATATTGTGTGTGTGTGTGTGTGTGTATACATTTCATCTCAAATGATTATGGACGGTGAGAAGTCCCAAGAGCTATAGTGAGCCAGCTGGACATCCAGGAAAACCAATCGTGTAAATCCAGTCTGAGTTCAAAAGCTTGAGAACCAGGTGAGCTAATGGTATTAAGTTCCAATCCAAAAGCAGTCAGGCTAAAGAGCCAATAAAAACTTATGTTTTAATTTGAGTCCAAGGGCAGGAAAAGACCAATGTCCCAGCTCAAGGCAAGTCAGGCAAGAAAATTCTCTCTTACTTGGGAGGCCATTAGTGACCAAAAGCTATTAATTTCATGGAACTATTAAGGGGTCTCAAGAATACTCAGGCAAGAACTATTCATGGTACAATAATCCTCTTCCATATTGACCCTAACTCTGGTGGCCAATTATCCATAATGATGAAAAACATTTGCTTTATCAGGTGGACCAGATGGTGGAATTCGGGAAGGGTGGATAGGAGATATAGTACCTAAACAGTCTTTGTCAAAATTAGATGTAGCTTTATGAGTGGACATTTTTCCAGAGAAGATATACAAATGGCTAACAGACACATGAAAAGATGCTCAACCTCACTCACCAGTAGGGAAATGCAAATCAAAACTACAGTGAGATACCACTTCACACCAGTCAGAATGGCTAAAAATAACAACGCAGGAAACAACAGGTATTGGCAAAGAGGCAGTGAAAGGGGAAGGCTCTTACACTGTTGGTGGGAATGCAAACTGGTGCAGCCACTTTGGAAAACAGTGTGGAGTTTCTGCAAAAAGTTAAAAATAGAACTACCCTATGACCCAGCAATTGCACTACTAGGTATTTACCCAAAAGATACAAAAATAGTGATTTGAAGGGATACATGCACCCTAATGTTTATAGCAGTTTTATCAACAATAGCCAAATTATGGAAAGAGCCCAAATGTCCATCAACAGATGAATAAAGAAGATGTGCTGTGCATTTGAGGAATATATGGAATATTACTCAGCCATCAAAAAGAATGAAATGTTGCCATTTGCAATGAAGTGAATGGAGCTAGAGAGTATTAAGCTGAGTGAAATAATTCAAAGAAAGGCAAACACCATATGATTTCACTCATATGTGGAATTTAAGGAACAAAACTGATGAACATGGAGAAAAAACACAATACATGACAGAGTGTTTAATAATGCCATTCAGTAAAGAATAATAATCCTCATGCTTCCAATCAGAATAAAACACTAGTACTGAGGAGCCTTTGAGATATGGATATTTTAAGTACTTGTTATTATTTTACTTAGTTTCTGTAAAAATATGTTCTTTTTTACTTATTGCTTTAGCCAAAGTACAGACACAGGTATGGAGTTACATTTTAAAATTTTTATTCAGAAGACAAGGGAACATATGCTATAATTGAGTGATACTTTAAGCTTTATTAAACTCTATTTAAATTCCATTAGAAGGAAAGCAACAATAGCTAAACTATTTTTATTCATTCATGTTGTCAACAATCACTTGTTGTCAACAACTCATGTTGTCATAATTTCGAAAAAAAAAAATCTGATTTTACCAGAAAAGTACTAGAAAAGCACACTATGCACATATCCTTGCAGAGATGCAGTAAATGCTTATTTATTTTAAAGAGTATTTCTTTTTTCTTAAAGAAAATTTTGGTCCTTGTAAGAGTTGCTATAGTTTTTGATGACCTGCAGTTTTTTATTATGCAATATTCTCATTTCTTCTCCTTTAGAAATGCATCATTTACAACTTGTAATATTTTTAAAGCTACATGTGGGTTTTTTCTTAAGATTTTATTTATTTATTTGACAGAGAGACAGTGAGAGAGGGAGCACATGCAGGGGGAATGGGAGAGGGAGAAGCAGGCTTCCTCTAAGCAGGGAGCCCAATGCGGGGCTCGATCCCAGAACCCTGGAACCGTGACCTGAGCCGAAGGCAGACGCTTAATGACTGAGCCACCCAGGCACCCCTACATGTGGGGTTTTTTATGTTTAATGCCTCTTTCCCTCCCCCACCCAAGTTTTTATTTAAATTCCAGTTAGTTAACATACAGTGTAATGTTAGTTTCAGGTGTAAAATTTAGTGGTTCATCACTTATATACAACACCCAGTGCTCATCACAAGTGCCCTCCTTAACCCCCATGACCCATTTAACCCACCTCCCCACCCACCCCTCCAGTAACCCTCAGTTTGCTCTCTTTAAAGTTAGCCTTTTTAAAAATATATTATTTTATTTAATAATCACAAAAGTCCTATTGATTAAATATACTGCCACATTTGAAAAGTAATAAATTTATATGAGTTTAAGTATCTGGTGATGGAAATAGGAATGTAAACTCAGATCTGTCTTATTATAAATCTATAGCCTTAAAAATTCACTCTAAGTTTTTAAGTGATGTAACTTTTGAAAGTCTTTGTTTTCTCATCAGCAAAACTGGAATAATAATGGACTTGTAGGTGTGTATATGGGTATGTATGTGCGGGAGGCTAAAGAATATGTAATTAGGGGGGCGGAGCAAGATGGCGGAGGAGTAGGAGACCTGGATTTCGTCTCCTCTCAGGAATTCAGCTGGATAGGGATCAAACCATTCTGAACATCTACAAACTCAACAGGAGATCGAAGAAAAGAATAGCAACAACTCTCTCATCAGAAAAGCGACCACTTTCTGGAAGGTCTTTTCTGATTTGTTTAGAGTATATTTTCTGGGGACTTTATTACTCTGCTAGCATTTTGTTCTCTCATTAATCTATTCTCCTCTGCACAAAATGACAAGATGGAAAAAATCACCTCAACAAAAAGAACAAGAGGTAGTACCAACCGCCAGGGACCTACTCAATACGGACATTAGTACGATGTCAGATCTAGAGTTCAAAATCATCACTTTAAAGATACTAGCTGGGCTTGAAAAAAATATGGAAGCTATTAGAGAAACCCTTTCTGGAGAAGTAAAAGAACTAAAATCTAACCAAGTAGAAATCAAAAAGGCTATCAATGAGGTGCAATCAAAAATGGGGGTGCTAACTGCTAGGATAAATGAGGCAGAAGAGAGAATCAGTAATATAGAAGACCAAATGATGGAAAATAAAGAAGCTGAGAAAAAGAGAGATAAACAACTACAGGATCACGAGGGCAGAATTCAAGAGATAAGTGATACCATAAGATGAAACAACATTAGAATAATTGGGATCCCAGAAGAAGAAGAAAGAGAGAGAGGGGCAAAAGGTATATTGGAGCAAATTATAGCAGAGAACTTCCCTAATTTGGGGAAGGAAACAGGCATGAAAATCCAGGAAGCACAGAGAACCCCTCTCAAAATCAATAAAAATAAGACAACACCCCGACATCTAATAGTAAAACTTACGAGTCTCATAGACAAAGAGAAAATCCTGAAAGCAGCTCGGGAGAAGAGATATGTAATCTACAATAGTAGAAACATTAGATTGGCAACAGACCTATCCACAGAGACCTGGCAGGCCAGAAAGGACTGGCAGGATATATTCAGAGCACTAAATGAGAAAAATATGCAGCCAAGAATACTCTATCCAGCTAGGCTGTCATTGAAAAAAGAAGGAGAGATAAAAACCTTCCAGGACAAACAAAAACTAAAGGAATTTGCAAACACAAAACCAGCCCTACAAGAAATCTTGAAAGGGGTCCTCTAAGCAAAGAGAGAGCCTAAAAGCAACATAGACCAGAAAGGAACACAGACAATATACAGTAACAGTCACCTTACAGGCAATACAATGGAACTAAATTCCTATCTTTCAATAGTTACCCTGAATGTAAATGGGCTAAATGCCCCAATCAAAAGACACAGGCTATCAGATTGGATTAAAAAACAAGACCCATTGATAAGCTGTCTGCAATGGACTCATTTTAGACCCAAACACCCCCATACTGAAAGTGAGGGGGTGGAAAACCATTTACCATGCTAATAGACACCAAAAGAAAGCTGGGGTGGCAATCCTTATGTCAGACAAATTAGATTTTAAACCAAAGACTGTAATAAGAGATGAGGAAGGACATTATTTCCTACTTAAAGGATCTATCCAACAAGAAGATCTAACAATTGTAAATATCTATGCCCCTAACATGGGAGCAGCCAATTATATAAGCCAATTAATAATAAAAGCAAAGAAACACATTGACAACAGTACAATAATAGTGGGGGACTTTAACACCCCCCTCACTGAAATGGGCAGTTCATCTAAGCAAAAGATCAACAAGGAAATAAAGACTTTAAATGACACACTGGACCAAATGGACTTCACAGAACTATTCAGAACATTCCATCCCAAAGCAATGGAATACACATTCTTCTCTAGTCCCTATGGAACATTCTCCAGAATAGATCACATCCTAGGTCATAAATCAGGTCTCAACCGGTACTAAAAGATTGGGATCATTCCCTGCCTATTTTCAGACCACAATGCTTTGAAACTAGAACTCAATCACAAGAGGAAAGTCGGAAAGAACTCAAATACATGGAGGCTAAAGAGCATCCTACTGAAGAATGAATGGGTCAACCAGGAAATTAAAGAAGAATTAAAAAAATACATGGAAACCAATGAAAATGAAAACACAACTATTCAAAATCTTTGGGATGCAGCAAAGGCAGTCCTAAGAGGAAAGTATATAGCAATACAAGCCTTTCTTAAGAAACAAGAAAGGTCTCAAGTACACAACCTAACCCTCCACCTAAAGGAGCTGGAGAAAGAACAGCAAATAAAGCCTAAACCCAGCAGGAGAAGAGAAATAATCAAGATCAGAGCAGAAATCAATGAACTAGGAACTAAAAGAACAGTAGAACAGATCAACGAAACTAGGAGCTGGTTCTTTGAAAGAATTAATAAGATTGATAAACCCCTGGCCAGACTTATCAAAAAGAAAAGAGAAAGGACCCAAATCAACAAAATCATGAATGAAAGAGGAGAGATCACAATCAACACCAAAGAAATACAAACAATGATAAGAACATATTATGAGCAACTCTATGCCAGCAAATTAGATAACCTGGAAGAAATGGATGCATTCCTACAGATGTATCAACTACCAAAACTGAACCAGGAAGAAATAGAAAACCTGAACAGACCTATAACCACTAAGGAAATTGAAGCAGTCATCAAAAATCTCCCAAAAAACAAAAGCCCAGGGCCAGATGGCTTCCCAGGGGAATTCTACTAAACATTTCAAGAAGAATTCATACCTATTCTTTTGAAACTGTTCCAAAAAATAGAAATGGAAGGAAAACTTCCAAACTCATTTTATGAGGCCAGCATTACCTTGATCCCCAAACCAGACAAAGACCCCATCAAAAAGGAGAATTACAGACCAATATCCTTGATGAACATGGATGCAAAAATTCTCACCAAAATACTAGCCAATAGGATCCAACAGTACATTAAAAGGATTATTCACCACGACCAAGTGGGATTTATCCCTGGGCTGCAAGGTTGGTTTAATATTGCAAATCAATCAATGTGATACAATACATTAACAAAAGAAAGAACAAGAATCATATGATCCTCTCAATAGATGCAGAAAAAGCTTTTGACAAAGTACAGCATCCTTTCTTGATCAAAACTCTTCAGAGTATAGGCATAGAGGGTACATACCTCAATATCATAAAAGCCATCTATGAAAAACCTACAGAGAATATCATTCTCAATGGGGAAAAACTGAGAGCTTTCCCCCTAAGGTCAGGAACGCGGCAGGGATGTCCACTATCACCACTGCTATTCAACATAGTATTGGAAGTCCTAGCCACAGAAATCAGACAACAAAAAGAAATAAAAGGCATCCAAATCGGCAAAGAAGAAGTCAAACTCTCACTCTTTGCAGATGATATGATACCTTATGTGGAAAACCCCAAAGACTCCACCCCAAAACTGCTAGAACTCATACAGGAATTCAGTAAAGTGGCAGGATATAAAATCAATGCACAGAAATCAGTGGCATTCCTATACACCAACAACAAGACAGAAGAAAGAGAAATTAAGGAGTCGATCCCATTTACAATTGCACCCAAAACCATAAGATACCTAGGAATAAATCTAACCAAAGAGACAAAAGATCTGTACTCAGAAAACTATAAAATACTCATGAAAGAAATTGAGGAAGACACAAAGAAATGGAAAAACATTCCATGCTCATGGATTGGAAGAACAAATATTGTGAAGATGTCAATGCTACCTAGAGCAATCTACACATTCAATGCAATCCCCATCAAAATACCACCCACTTTTTTCAAAGAAATGGAACAAATAATCCTAAAATTTGTATGGAACCAGAAAAGACCCCGCATAGCCAGAGGAATGTTGAAAAAGAAAAGCAAAGCTGGCGGCATCACAATTCCGGACTTCCAGCTCTATTACAAAGCTGTCATCATCAAGACAATAGGGTACTGGCACAAAAACAGGCACATAGATTAATGGAACAGAATAGAGAGCCAAGAAATGGACCCTCAACTCTATGGTCAACTCATCTTTGACAAAGCAGGAAAGAATGTCCAATGGAAAAAAGACAGTCTCTTCAACAAATGGTGTTGGGAAAATTGGATAGCCACATGCAGAAGAATGAGACTGGACCATTTCCTTACACCACACACAAAAATAGACTCCAAATGGTTGAAAGACCTCATTGTGAGACAGGAGTCCATCAAAATCCTAAAGGAGAACACAGGCAGCAACCTCTTTGACCTCAGCCGAAGAAACTTCTTCCTAGAAACATCACCAAAGGCAAGGGAAGCAAGGGCAAAAATGAACTATTGGGACTTCATCAAGATAAAAAGCTTTTGCAAAGCAAAGGAAACAGTCAACAAAACCAAAAGACAACTGACAGAATGGGAGAAGATATTTGCAAATGACATATCAGATAAAGGGCTAGTATCCAAAATCTATAAAGAACTCATCAAACTCAACACCCAAAGAACAAAGAATCCAATCAAGAAATGGGCAGAAGACATGAACAGACATTTTTCCAAAGAAGACATCCAAATGGCCAACAGACACATGAAAAAGTGGTCAATATCGCTCGGCATCAGGGAAATCCAATCAAAACCTCAATGAGATACCACCTCACACCAGTCAGAATGGCTAAAATTAACAAGTCAGGAAACGACAGATGTTGGCGGGGATGCGGAGAAAGGGGAACCCTCCTACACTGTTGGTGGGAATGCAAGCTGGTGCAGCCACTCTGGAAAACAGTATGGAGGTTCCTCAAAAAGTTGAAAATAGAGCTACCATATGATCCAGCAATTGCACTACTGGGTATTTACCCCAAAGATACAAATGTAGGGATGCGAAGGGGTACATGCACCCCGATGTTTATAGCAGCAATGTCCACGATAGCCAAACTGTGGAAAGAGCCAAAATGTCCATCGACAGATGAATGGATAAAGAAGGAGTGGTATATATATACAATGGAATATTATGCAGCCATCAAAAGGAATGAGATCTTGCCATTTGCAATGACGTGGATGGAACTGAAGGGTATTATGTTGAGTGAAATAAGTCAAACAGAGAAAGACATGTATCATATGATCTCACTGATATGAGGAATTCTTAATCTCAGGAAACAAACTGAGGGTTGCTGGAGTGGGGGGTGGGGTGGGAGGGATGGGGGGACTGGGTGATAGACACTGGGGAGGGTATGTGCTCTGGTAAGCACTGTGAATTGTGCAAGACTGTTGAATCACAGATCTGTACCTCTGAAACAAATAATGCAATATATGTTAAGAAAAAAAGGAAGAGGAAGAAGAAGGTAGCAGGAGGGGAAGAATGAAGCAGAGGAAATCGGAGGGGTAGACGAACCATGAGAGATGATGGACTCTGAAAAACAAACTGAGGGTTCTAGAGGGGAGGGGGGTGGGAGGATGGGTTAGCCTGGTGGTAGGTATTGAGGAGGGCACATTCTGCATGGAGCACTGGGTGTTATGCACAAACAATGAATCATGGAACACTTCATCTAAAACTAATGATGTAATGTATGGGGGTTAACATAAGAATAAAAAAATAAATACATACATAAAAAAAAGAATATGTAATTAGATCAAACAGTGTATGAAACCCCACAGTGCGGTTTCTGGCACAACTAGGTACCCCACCCACACTGGCATCTCACCAGAGAATCTTGGACACACACTACCCATCCGGGTCTTAAATTTTTTTATCTCCAGAAATGGAGCAATACACTTTGCTATGTTGAAATGAGCAGTACTTGCCATAATGCTATGGAATTCCTGATGATGCATAATGTGTGTGTATATATATATGTGTGTGTGTTTTTGTGTGTGTATACACACATATGTACAATATATATGTATAATCCATGTGACAGCCTTTATTAAAATCCTTTATAGTTTTCAGTTTTTAAAGCACCCTGGAAGTGTTTAGTAGTAGTATAATTAATCTTTCATGTTTTATTTTAGTTTTTTAAATAAGCATTAAATATTGAGCTGATACATACTAAGCTAGTTGTCCTGTTTCTTTAAAAATGGCACTTCCAGGATGTATTTTTTTAATTTAATTTAATTTTATTATGTTATATTAGTCACCATACAGTACATCATTAATTTGTGATATAGCGTATTTTTTTTTTTTAATGAAGAAAGAGATGATACCTCCATTCCTTTCTAGGCATGAACTGCAGCACCAGTGATTCTAGTATGTGTGGTTCACAAGTAGTCTCTTCAGCTTCATTCAGAAGTGTATTAAAAAAAAAAGGAGCATTCTGTTACTATAAGAATATTAAAGGAGAAATGTCTGTCCCAGCAAAATGGAGGCATTTTTTGCTTTGGTTTTTAAGTTAGTGGTAGGGATTTAAAACCTTTATTATCAAAGACAATAACTTCAGAGTTCTAAGTTTCAATCCAATCAGACACCATTCGACATTGAATCTTTTAAAAAATAGTGTTTTTTTTTCTCAAGAATATTAGGTACTATGTTGACACAGACAAATCAGGCTTACCTAATGATAAGTAGGAGCTCAAATATTAGAGTCAATGATTAGATTTTTAAAAAGAATAGCAAGTGCTAAGTGCTACAAATAAACATAAAAGATGGACATTCGTGAAAGTAAAATAATCAATTGGTTTAGATTAGGGATTTTGGATCTTCAGAAAAGACATTAATAAGGTCAAAGAATTTTTTGAGATATGCATGGGATAAAGAGTAGGTTTGCATTGTCTTAGCATAAATTGCTAAGGAAAAACAGTACAAAGCTGCTTTATGCTTTAAGTAGAATAACCCTCTTAGATATTAAGTAAAACTCTAGCTCTTAACTTATGAATGAATTATTAAAGCTCCAAACTAAAAGAACTCCAAGAGTCTATTAGAATCCAGGCAAATTGGCATTTAAAGATTTCTGCTGTCATTCTCCAATAGTGACAACTTAAAGACCGATTACTGCTTATTTGTATTCCTTGACATTTCATATACACTGCACTTACCAAATGCATTGCCAAATACTTCTTTAAGCTAACTTCCTTTTCCCAAGCATATATGAAAGTATACCACACATAAACAGAACACAAAACTTAACTGTAAATGCCCATAAATTATCAAAACATGGACACTTCTGAAACCTCAAAATAGGGCAATAAATAAAACATGGCCAGCATCCCAGATGCACCCGATGTCCTGGTCTTACCTCATTCACTACCTCTCCTTCTTCCTATAGGTACTTAAAGGTTAACACAGTAGATTAACTTTCCAGTTTTATGAGACTGAAGCGCTGCCTACTGTGCTAAGGAGGCACCTAACTTAACAATTTTAAATGAACCTTATATAGGATTCTTGGATAGATGATGATAGATAGATAGATAGATGATAGATAGATAGATAGATGATAGATGATAGATAGATGATAGATGATAGATAGATAGATGATAGATAGATGATAGATAGATGATAGATGATAGATATTACATTATGTATATTTATATTTATATTTATGTTTACATTTTTCCTTATTTATCCTATAGAAATGGTGTCTTGTACCATTCTTCCACAATTAACTTTTCTGTTATGCTTTTGTCTCAAGTACCCCCCAAAAGTATATTTCTTGAGATATGCATAGGTTCAAATATAGTAGATGATTCCAAAATGTCCTACAAAGTATTTTCATTAGCTGAAACTTTATATAGACAAGTAATCAGCTATAGAATATTTAGGTACTCCTTTTAACTTTAAACTAGTTTAAGTAGTATGACACAAAGTGGGAAAGTGAAAACATTAGCATAGTAACATTGATAAACAACTCTGTTTACTCCATAAATGTTATAGATACACTCTTTGCACTGAGTACAACTAAGTCTCATGGGTCATAGTCTGATGTTCCAAATCAATGGAGGTATTCTAGGGTTATCTGCCAAGTGTGGATGTTTTTCAATTGGTATAATTTTTGTTCAGATCTAACACTTCTGGGTGCGTATTTTTCCTTTTGAATTTTATCAGCTACATAGGGACTGTGTGGTTGTTAGAACCTACTTCTAGTTTCTGTTTGTTTGCTTCTTTTGTTTGCTCTCTGCTAATGTTCAAAGTAGCTTTCACAGACCTGGGTGCTTTTCTGCCACCTGTAATTACTTCTATTTGGGGCATGTAAATTACTAAACTTACCCTATTGTCTGAGATTTTCTAGCACAGCTGCTTTAAGGTTTGACTTCAACAGGAAGTACAAGCTGAACCGACTTTCCTTTGGCCATTATACACATATAAGTTGACTGCACATCAACATCAATTACCTATACCTACAGACAGCAAGATCCAGGATGATCTGGTTATGTCTTTCATCATCTTTCACAGAGAAGTCAAGTTTGGGTTCATTTATTTTCAGGGCTTTTCCATCTTCACTGATCAAAGTTCTGGTAGTTTCCCTTTCTTCTTTGTAGCACTTAATTTTTCTTGGTCTTTCCATTATTTTTCCATCTGTCTAAGAGTTTCCAGCGTAGATTCAGGAGTAAACTCAGAGAGGTTATGCCAGAATGCTAGGTCTTCTTTGCTTTCATCTGACTTCTTTTGATTGAGTTCTGTTTCTTGTATTTCTAGCATCTGGTGGTCTTTGTTCTCTAAAGATGATAGGATAGTAGTGATATCTGTGTACCAATGCCTGGCAAAGCTTTGTCTGTTTTTATGCTATTTTTGAAGTTCCCTCTGAGCCACATGTTTCTGTCTTTGGCACATTTGAGACAATATGTTTTTTCCGCCTAATTACTGACTAATTCTGCCATTCTTGAATCCCTTCTGAGCTCCCTTTAGGAGGAGTGTCATCCTGCACTTTGTTGAAGAATTGCCACCACCAACCTCCTGCATCATTCAAATTCAGCACTCGAGTTACCCATGCAAAAGAGCTCCTTCAGATAGATGCTGTGCTGTGGGGTTTACTGTTGTTCAGCTCTCCAACGAAACATACAGTCAAGCTAAATTTTGTCAGCCCTTCAGATCCTTCCAAATTTTCCTTTTTTTTTCAGGGTTGTTAAAAGCTAAATTGAAATATTCGTGTTTCTTGAGTTTGCTAACATTTTAAATTTCCCCAATGGTATTATTTTGAAGGTAGATAATTTTTAAATCCTTACACCATTGGTCAATGTGATCTCTATTTCTTGATGATGCAAGGAGAGTTCCTCCAGGGGGGAAAAATTACACAGTCACTGCATTTGGCATTCTGGCTTTCTGTCTAGTTAAGATCTGTGATCCAGTCTATGGCACCTTTCTGGTTTGTGGGCCTGGGAAGCCTACTGAGACCTCAAAGATCATTGGTAATAATTTATACTTTAATCTTTAATATATAAAAGTTCTGTTTGTGTCATGTCCTTGCCAGAACTTTGTACAGTCAATCCTTTTTTGTTTGTTTGTTTTAATTTTAGCCATTCTGGTGGGTATGCAGTGGTATTTCACTATAATTTTAATTTACACTTCCTTTATGACTACTGATATTGATCTCCTTTCTTATGATTATTGGAAACTGAATGTCTTCTTTTGTCTAGTATCTGTTCAAGTCTCTTAGCCATTATTCTCTTACCTTTATGTCCTACAGGTTTATAGGGATTCTTTATCAGTTCAGGATATGAGCTCATTGGCAACTACATGTGTGGCAAATGATTTTTCCTACTTTGTTGACTTAAGTATTTTATTGTGAAAATTTTCAAGCATGTAAGTGAAAATTTGCAAAAAGAGCATAATGAACCTATGTCTATCATTATCACAAGAATTATTGTTCCATGGACAATCTAATTTCATCTCTACCTCATCCACTTTCACACACAATTGGATCATTTTGTAGTAGAAATTCCAAGATATATATTTATATATTTTTTACTTGTTAAAAAAAATCAGCTTCCATTTCTAAAAGATCAGAACTAATTTCCAAAATGTAACTAAAACATCCTTATTAGATAAAAGGTATCTAGTGGACAAGATCATTTTATACAGTCTTATTTGTTAATCTTCTCCATTATGAACAGTGCTTTCTTTCTCTTGTTAAATTATTTCCATCCTTGGGCGCCTGGGTGGCTCAGATGGTTAAGCGTCTGCCTTCGGCTCAGGTCATGATCCCAGGGTCCTGGGATCGAGTCCCGCATCGGGCTCCCTGCTCCTTGGGAGCCTGCTTCTCCCTCTGCCTCTCTCTCTCTCTCTCTCTCTGTCTCTCATGAATAAATAAATAAAATCTTTAAAAAAAAATATTTCCATCCTTTAGGAGTTAAAAAATTTTCCTATAGAATTCTTTAAAAATTTTACTGTTTTTTTTCCTTTTATCTTTGAATTTAAAATCAATCTGGGCTTGATATTCATGTGTTGAAGGCGTCAAGGTTTTTTTTTTTATGTATTGATATCTATACAGCAAGCATCTTGACTTTTTTTAATACAGTGCTCTATATTGCTAAATTACTGTATATCAAATTTCTATATATAAGTGAGTCTATTTCTGAATTTTCTATTCTGTTCTCTGTATTTGTCTAACCTAGCAACAATATCACATTCTTTTGATTATTACAGCTTTTAAAATAATTCCTGCTAACTAGTAGACCAGATATTCCAATGCTGTACTTCTTGAAAGATATCTTGTCTATTCCTGGACCTTCATACATCTCAATGTATTTTAGAATCAACTCATCAACTTTTACAAATGAAAAACAAAAGCCTTGGGAATTATTAAGATTGCATTTTGTCTATAAATTAATTTGGAAAGAAGTGGAATGCTTATACTAGTCAATCTTGCAATCCATGATCATGTATTATCTGCTATTTATCCATCTATTTTCTTTAATTATTCTCCATATTTTTCCCCAAACAGAAGTCTTGTGTAATGTTTGTTAGATTTATTCCTATCCGCATGATATATCTTTGTGTTTTTATAAATGGTTTTATACGATTTTTATTTGCTTGTTATTATTTTATGGAAATACTAGATTTTTTTCACTACCTTTGTATTGCTTTATCTTGTCTAATTCACTTATAAATATGTATACGCAGATTCTTTTGGATTTTCTATATATTCTACGTGTTCAGTCATATAATCTGTAAAACACCTATTTTGTTCTGACTGTTTTAGCTTATATTGCTTTTTTTCCTGGATCAGGGAGTATTAAAAGGAGGGGTTATTTACTCTATCAGAAGCAGCTATGAATGACTATGAGTTCTCTTTTACAAAAACACCTCAAACTTCTAATCCAACTTGATATCAAGAGAAGCATCTAAAAATTTTTGTTTTTCTTTACTCAATTAAAAAAAATAATTTATATTATAAAATAGCTCTATTACCTTTTCTCTAATGGTATTCACTTAATTTAGTTTTCTGTACTGAGGTAGTAAGCATAAACCCCTCTATCTTCTCATTTTTTGACTGTCTCTCTTCACCTATCAACCATTCAGTCTGTAAATGGTTGAATCAAAAACCACTGGTAATAATTTATACTTTAATATCTAAGAGTTCTGTTTGCAATCACAGGAAATAGTCAACCTTCAGGGAGTACTTTCTACATAGTAGAAAATATGACCATCCCAAAGATGTTTATATATATATGTATGATATATATGTGATCTCACAGGATGTTTATTTTAAAAAAATCAGTGTAGTTGCCATCATACTCCAATTTTAAAAATAAAATAAAACTGAATGTTGGAGAATTCAAAGTATGTACCCATGGAAACCCAGTAGTAAAGAGTGTATCTCACATAGAAAATATGATTTAGCTAGTCCTCTAGTCTTCGTCAGTTTATATATTCATTTCATGTTTGTTACTGTTGTATAAAATATAGAAAAAAATTCAGCTAATATTTGTTGTTTTAAAGCATGAGATAATATGCCTTTTCCCACAAGATGCAAAGAATAAAATCTGGGCCTTTAAAAATCTTTAAGAATAATAATTTAAAAATCCTGTTAATTATATCTACTTTTTGAAGATGGAAACATTGACACAATGACCTGTATATGTAAAAAGTCTTTTAAATCTAAATTGTTAAAATTTTATGAAGATTTTTATGTTGATGTAATTTATTGAGCAAAACAAACAAAAAACCCCACAAATGATGAGAACTAAGTGTTTCCAATTGGAAGCCAGCTAATAGAAGGAATAGAGCTACAAAAGTGTTAAAAGATTTGGGTTTCCAGATCAGTTAAGCTTCTGGTAGCATTCTGATTATTAGAAACCCAAAGTTATGGGGTTAGTTGTATTCCACCAAATATTTGAAATTTATATATTCATATATTGAACCTTAGACTGTGACTACATTTGGAGATAGGGCCTGTAGGTATGATTAAATTGAAATTAAGTGCTTAGGGTGCGTGCTAATACGATTTGACTGTTGTCCTCAATAGGAAGAAAAATCTGGGCACAAAGAGAGGGACACCAGGGATATGCATACACAGAAGAAAGACCATGTGGATACACAGCGAGATGTGGGCATTTGCAAGTCAAGGACAGAGGCCTTAGGAGACACCAAACCTGCCAAAACCTTGATCTTGGGATTCCAGCCTTCAGGACTGTGAGAAATTACATTTCTGTTGTTTAAGACATCCTGTCTCTGGTACTTTGTTATGGCAGCCCTAGCATATTAATACAAGAAATTCAAGAAACTACAACACAATGAACTCTGGTCCTCTGGGAACAACTGTGTGATTTTCAAGAGGACATCCAAATGTTTCCATCAAAACATAATGTTTGATAAATATGAAGTACATTATCCTGCAAATAACCATATTTGCTTCTCTTCTACTTTTCTCTTATTCTGTGAGCACCTCTTTTTAGTATAACCTAAATTTGAATCTGCTGGCAGAAGAGACTGGGTAATATAGTTTCTAGCACCTATGATTCTGATGAGTGCAAAAAAAGGAAGGTGAACAAACAAGAGGAAATTAATTATTATGGAGAGCAAAATAAGTAGAGGTACCCTCTCCTACAATCATCTGTACTGGGTCTAACTATAATTAACTCTTGAACAATATAAGAACAGCATCGTGCCTTCATCAAACATGCTATAACTGTCTCATACTTAGATGTGCTCACTTTCTCTCTGCAAAAAGAAGCATAAAGTCTGATTAGTCACTATATTCATCTTTTTGATACTCATTTATTTTAATTCACTTATAATTCCCTTCAGATATATTGAAATTAAATAAATATTTTCAAACGCCATTTTCAGTTAGGAAGTGTTAGCTAGCAGACCAGTGCGTCCTCAAAGAACATAGGACAGATTACATCAGTGATCTATTTAAGGGCAGTGGGAAGCT
Organism: Mirounga leonina; assembly: GCF_011800145.1. Lineage (NCBI taxonomy): Eukaryota > Metazoa > Chordata > Mammalia > Carnivora > Phocidae > Mirounga > Mirounga leonina. Next base: position 16,775,966 of record NW_023270418.1, on the reverse strand, counting down.
TCAGAGATAACTAAAGGGCTTAAGACACTGGAGTGGGAAAAATCTCAGAAACTCAGAATCTGAGAGGGGTGAGCAGTCTGTAGCACCTTCTACCCTTAGGACACTTGTTGGTTCTGGGCTTGGACAAAATTCTGAGAACTGTATGTAAAACTTGAAGAAAATTCCCAGGGGAATTATGAGGACAGAGAAACCAGGAGAGTTTTTTTTTTATAAATTTGGAGTAGTTTCAATTACATAACAGGTTTCCAATTTAGGACATTTATCAAATGTAAATGAAATTACTGATTTAGAATTTAGGATCCATTAGGAAGAAGAACCCAGACAAATACATCAGGCTGTTAGTTGGAAACCCTGGAATGCCAGAGTAATGCAGAGGCAAACTGAGTGAACTGAGCCTACCAGAGCTATACCCTAACCTGACTTAGCATAGCTCCTTCTTGAATTGTCCACTACTGCATTTTGCTAGTGGCCAGTAAAATGAATTCTTTTTAGAGGAGTTAAATCATCTGGAGTGACTATCCTTTTCACACTCAATATCGGGATTCCTTTAAAAATTATTACATATAAAACAAGACAAAACACCCTGACCAAAGTGAAAAGGAAAAAAAAAAATCAAAACAGAAGGGAAAATAGGAAGTGCCATACAAATGGTCCAAATATTGAATGAACTGATGAGGACTTTAGACATTTATGATTATTATGTTCAGGAAACAGAGAAAAACATGGAGAAAAGTGATGCTGATTGAAGAATCTCACAGGAGGATTGGAATTGATAAATTAAACAGGAATGCAAGAAATTGAAAAGTAAAATATTTGAACTTAGAAACTCATCTGATGTGTTAGACACAGCAGAATTTATTAGAGGCTGCCACTGAGTCCGGTTTATAGTCAACCCACAGATAAACTACTAAAGCCATTGACAGCTACTCAATCTAACACAATGAATCCAGACTGATAAGTGTACCCACATTGATTCATTTGGTCCAGTTCCATGTGATGTCTCTTATTCCTTAATATAAACCCTTAAAATTTATTCAGTCAATCCCTAAATATATTCCCCAGGTTTTTCTCTCTCCCTCTCTCTCTTTCTCTGTGCATATGTATGTATATATGTGTGCATTCTATATTTACCTAATCCAGACTTTGTTCTTACCTGCATGAGGGATTCTGATTGCTGCTTTCTGACTCTAGATATGTGTCTGGATTTGGTTGTGGATCTTGGGAAGAACACTTTCCTCTTAAAAAGTTTCTGCCTCAGGGCGCCTGGGTGGCTCAGTCATTAAGCATCTGCCTTCGGCTCAGGTCATGATCCCAGGGTCCTGGAATCGAGCCCCACATCGGGCTCCCTGCTCAGTAAGAAGCCTGCTTCTCCCTCTCCCACTCCCCCTGCTTGTGTTCCTGCTCTCACTGTCTCTGTCTCTGTCAAATAAATAAATAAAATCTTTAAAAAAAAAAAAGTTTCTGCCTCAGATGAAAACATTATAGTCTCTACAAACAGAAACGTAAAGATATAATGAAAGGCTGCCCAGCTAGTAAGGAAGTCTCAAACTGTTTGTCAGTTTATGATTTTTCATTCATGTCCATTCACTCAAATATCCCTATTATAATGTCCTGAATTCCACTCTCACTTTCACGTATCATTTTTAATGAAGTTAGGAATTTAACTTATGTTTTAATTTAAGGAACGGAACTATTTGCTTATGGCTTACAATTATCTGATATAAGATAAGCAGTTATTTTAGTTTGCTGATTCTCTAATGGGAACGGAGCCAAGATTTTTAAGCTCTAAAATTGTTATTTTATATCTGCAATATCTTTAGTGAGGTCAGAGGCAGCCATTCAGTCAGCTGTCATTTGGTCTAATTTCTAACCTAAAATTCTGTTGGATCAGCACCTTGGTCTCCCAAACTTCGACTTCAGTAGGTATGCCATTCTAAACAACTGTGTGTTACAAGTTACTTTGTATCCATTGCATGGTAGTGACTATTAGTATCACATGTTCTCACTCATATAAAACTAATCTCAGATTCCCATTATTAAGAATCTATTTTCTAAAACCATTTCTAGTAGCAAATATAATATCAGTCTTTAATTGGTCAGGAAAACAGAAACAACTATATATTATAGCAAATGCTTTAATAGAGTGAATTAAAGATTTAAAAATCCTTTGGAAACTGTGAGTGAGCAAAGATTACTAGAGCTGTTTCTGGAGCTTAGGAAATTAGTAAATGCAGAAAATGCAGGATATTGCCTTTTTTAAAATTTAAGGTAATTATTATGAATGTTCAAAATAAATCAAGAAAGGATAAATTAACAATGGATAAAATAGGGAAAGAAAACTAAGCTTTGGCTGAAAGTGAAATAGTGGTAGTCAAAAGTGCTTACCAAAACAATTATTCAAACAACCAACTAAAAATGAAAAACCTAAACATCACCATATAATTATTGACAGAACAATGTGATTAAACACCACCAAAGAACATAAGTTCCTTTAACACAGGATACAAGAATTTTAACTGTTTCAAACAGTTGCATACATCAGGAAATACAAGGATAATTTCAGTCAGAGAGGTATAACTTCTTGGCCATCAGATGTCCACAAAGACACTCAGCTGAATTAATTAATCATCACCTGATTTAATTCAGAATCCTGTTTAATGCTTTATGCAGGTATCTATGATGTCAAATAAAAATACTAAAAGAGAATATGAAGGAAAAAATATGTACCATAAGATAAAGAGTGATCATAATAATAAAGAGAAACACTTTATAATGATAAATGGGTCAATTTACAAAGAATATTTAACAATTTTAAATGTGTATGCACCTAGTAACAAAGTTTCAAAATACAGGAAGTAAAACTGACAAAACTATAAGGAGAAAGAGAACCACAGCTGGCAATGTGAACATCTGCATCCATTGACTGATAGAGCAAACAGCAAATCCACAGACCATTTGTGAGAATATACAATACTTGAAAAACTCTACCAAGTAACTTGAGGTAATGGATACCTAAAAATGGCATAATAACTTATCTTTTCAAGTGCATATGAACATTCACCAGGGTAGATCATATTGTGAGCCATAAAACAAGTTTCAAAATATTGACTGCTTGAAATAACACAAAGCATATTCCACAAGTACAACCTTGATAACAAAACCACACAGAAACTATAAAAGAAAGCCAAAGACCAATATTCCTCAAGAAAATAGATACAAAATTATTTTGTAAAAGTGTAATCATTGATATATAAAAATAAATGTTTCATGACTAATAGGGGTATATTCCTGATATGCAAAATTGACTTTAAATCCATGTATCAATCTGTGTAGTTTATCATATCAAAAATATAAAGGGGAAACAGGACATGATTTTCAAAAGATGAGAAAATATTTTTGACAAAATGATGACTCAGTATTAAGATGTCTATTATTCCTAAATTGATCTATAAACATATTGTAACTCTCATTAACACCTGTTACATAATAGAAATATATTTTTGGTCTCTTTCCCCAAGTTACTGACACAGTGCTCCTAAACTGTTGTAATTTCCTGAATAATAGGGGTGCCCTAGATTCCTGACACAAAACTCCTAAAATCCTTGTAATTTCCTGAATGACAGGAGTATCTTTTATGCTAATGAGGCATCTCTAGGTGGGCTTCTGGATGAAGGCTGGTCACCAGAAAGACCAAGTCATTATTAGAAGCTTAGAAATTTCATCTCCAGCCCTCATCTTCCAGGAAGGAGAAAGAGGCTAGAGATTGACTTAATAACTGACCATGCCTGCATGCTGAAGCCTCTGTAAAAATCCATAAATTATAGGGTTTGGAAGTTTCTGGGTTGATGCCAGGAGGGTGGCACATCCCAGCTTCACAGAGACTGAAGATTCTGCACCTGGAATCCTTCCAGATTTCTTCCTATGTACCTCTTCATCTGGCTGTTCCCCTATATCTTTTATTATATCTTTTATAATAAACTGGTAAACCCAAGTGTCTCCCTGAATTCTATGAGCCAAGAAATAGTGTTTTTTTTTTAATATTCCACCATGCTTATTTGTAAAAATGGCAACCTATTTATAAATAAATAAATATATATATATATATATATATATATATATATATATATATATACACTGCAAAAACTCTGTACTAGCAGGGTAGGGAGTATACGAGAAATCTCTGTACCTCCCTCTCACTTTTGTTGTAAACCTACACCTGTTCAAAAATAAAATAAAATAAAATAGTTGTCAAAATAAAATAAAATAAAATAAAATAAATAAAATAGTTGTCTTAAAAAAAAACACTCTGTAATAGCCAAAACAAATTTGTAAAGAAAACAGATGCAAATAACTTAAACTACTGGATTTCAGGATGTACTAGAAAGCTATAGTAATAAAGGAAGGTTTTTTTTTTTAAATATAGTGTGATAATTGTCTAGAGATGGACATATAGGTCAGTGGATAGATTTTAAAGTATCTAGAGATCAACTCACACATATATAATAAATTCATTTCTGGCAAACATTTCAAGGAATTCAATAGGGACAGGATAGGTTTTCGTCGTTATGTTTGTAAACAAGCAGTGCTATAGAAAGAATAGTGAAGAAGGCGTTATTTGAGCTAAAGGTAAATATACTGAATAAGAGAAAAGAATGGAGAATCCAGAGAGAGAGTTCTACACACAAATGGCCCATAAACAATGGTTGCCAAGGTAACTCAAACCAAATTTATAATATAGTATAGTATAGTATAGTATAGTATAGTATAGTATAGTATAGTATAGTACAGTATAGTATGGTATAGTATATCCAGAAATTAACACAAAATGGATCATGGACCTACACATCAAAAAGTACAGCGATATGATTTTTGCAAAAAAATATACGAAAAGAGATCTATAAATTTGGGATAGGCAAAGACTGCTTAAAGAACATAACAAACATAAAAATAATGAAAATAATAATAATTTGGACTTCATCAAAATAAAATTCTGGTCTTTATAGGATATGATAAATAAAATATCATTAATAAAATGCTATTAATAAAATGAAAAGGCAAACAACAAAAAATACATATACATATATGAGAGATACATGACAAAGACACATCCATAATATGTAAGTAAAGAACTTTTTAAACTTAAGAAGAAGAAAATAATAAAAATGGTTACAGGATTTTAAAATATAAGAATATTAAAGAGGTCATGAAAAGATGCTAAACATCATTAATCATCAGGGAGATGGTGGTTAAAAGCCCAAGAAGATAAGACTACTTACATAAAGAAAAGATAAAAATTTAAAAAAAAAGTTGTTAATAATAAATTTAGGCAAGAACGAACAACTAGAACTTTTATTCATTGCTGGTGGGAGTGTACAATTACAGTCATTTTGTTTCAAAATTTACCAGTTTTCTTTAAGTTAATTATACATTTATCAGAGACCCAACAATTTCACTACCAGGTATACCCAAAGAGAAAAGAAAAAAATAATATGTGCATAAAAAGACTTGTTCATGAATGTTCATAGCAGCTTTATTCTTAGTAGATCCAAACTGAAGGTACTCAATGTCTACCAGAAAGTAAACAGGTAAGCAAATCAACAGGTACATTCATATAATGTGTACTATCCAACAATAAAAAGGATAAACTACTAATTACACAAAAGGAGTTGCTGAATGAAAGAAGTGAGACATAAAATAGTACATGTAGGATTCTATTTATATGGGATTCAGTATAAGGCAAAATTAATCTATGTCAGTAGAAATCAGAATGCTGGTTTCCTATGTGGTGGGCATTAAAAGGGATTTATACATAGAGGATTATTCTTAGGTAATGGGCATGTTCTATTTTAAGATGGGAATAATTATCAAAAACTTAACAACTATACACTAAAAATGAATGGATTTTATTTTATGGAAATCATCTTTCAGTTAAGATGATATAAATAGCAAGAAGAAACTGGTTTATATAAGTTATGATATATTAATTACAAGACCTATTATAGAATCGTATTGAATTCTGAATACAATAACAAAACTAAAAGCTCAGTACTAGTATTAGCAGAACTAGAATTTGGTCAATTGATTTCAAAAGGGATCAAAATATGCTATCACTAAAAAGAACGCATATATACTTCAAATATCTTGTTACTTAAAATACATAAAGAGTCTTTCATTGGACAGTATTTTTTAGGGACAAGACCTTTCTGGTGCACATGGTACTTCTGACTTAAGTTTGACTTTACTTCCTTGCATGTTTTAAATTTGTAATGTATCATAAGATTATTAATTTCACTTTTTTTAAAAGGTAGTAAGAATTTAAGGATGTTAAAAACTATGGAAGGATCCTTCCAAATTTTTATATTTCCATTCAGTATTTTACATTTACTTCACCCACATCTAATTTGTAAGCTTTTCTTTAAAAAAGCTCTTTATTTTTAACTTGGTTTTCATAGAAACAACAGAAATTAAAACTCTTGACACAAATAATTCAACACTGTGAATGATATTTTACCAATTATCTAATTATAATGAAAAGTTAAACATATATTAACTTGTTCAGAAATTAATGGAGTTTTTTTTTTTTTTTTGGAGGAAACAAAAGTACATACACATACTAGAATTCCGGTTTTCATACATTTTAGTCTCAAGATCCTTTACAGTCTTAAAACTGATTATGGATCCCAAAGACCTTGTCTTATGTGGTTATATCTACCAATATTATCTGTATTTGAAATGAAAACTGAGAATTTTTGAAATACTAATTGATATATCTAAAATAATAAGCCCATTCATGATTAACATGTTATATTATGAAAAATACTTGCATTTATAAAACAAAAATAATTAGTGAAAAGAGAGACATATTTTCTTTTTTCTTTTTCTTTTTTACAAATCTCTTTAAAGACTTACTTTTTTAAATTTTTATTTTATTTTATTTTATTATGTTATGTTGGTCACCATACAATGCATCATTAGTTTTTTATGTAGTGATCCTTGATTCATTGTTTTCATATAACCCCCAGTGCTCCATGCAGTACATGCCCTCCTTAATACCCATCACCGGGCTAACCCATCCCCCCCAACCTCCTCCCCTCTAAAACCCTCAGCTTGTTTCTCAGAGTCCATAGTCTCTCATGGTTCATCTCACCCTCTGATTTCGCCCCCTTCATTTTTCCCTTCCTTCTCCTAATGTCCTCCATGCAATTCCTTATGTTCTACAAATAAGTGAAACCATATGATAATTGACTTTCTCTGCTTGACTTATTTCACTTAGCATAATCTCCTCCCAGTCCCAACCATGTGGATGTAAAAGTTGGGTATTCATCCTTTCTGATGGCTGAGTAATATTCCACTGTATATATGGACCATGTCTTCTTTATCCATTCATCTGTTGAAGGGCATCTTGGCTCTTTCCACAGTTTGGGACATTGCGGACATTGCTGCTATGAACATTAGGGTGCATGTGGCCTTTCTTTTCACTACATCTGTGTCTTTGGGGTAAATACCCAGGAGTGCAATTGCTGGGCCATAGGGTAGCTCTATTTTGAAATTTTTGAGGAACCTCCACACTGTTTTCCAAAGTGGCTGTACCAACTTGCATTCCCACCAACAGTGTAAGAGGATTCCCCTTTCTCCACAACCTCTCCAATATTTGTTGTTTCTTGCCTTGTCGATTTTTGCCATTCTAACTGGTGTAAGGTGGTATCTCAATGTGGTTTTGATTTGAATTTCTTTTTCATGTGTCTGTTAGCCATTTGTATGTTTTCTTTGGAGAAGTGTCTGGTCATGTCTTCTGCCAATTTTTTGACTTGATTATTTATTTTTTGGGTGTTGAGTTTGAAAGTTCTTTATAGATCTTGGATACCAGCCCTTTATCTGTAGTGTCATTTGTAAATATCTTCTCCCATTCTGTGGGTTGCCTCTTTGTTTTGTTGACTGTTTCCTTTGCTGTGCAGAAGCTTTTTATCTTGATGAAGTCCCAAAAGTTCATTTTTGCTTTTGTTTCACTAGCCTTTGGAGCTGTATCTTGAAAGAAGTTGCTGTGGCCGATGTCAAAGAGGTTACTGCCTATGTTCTCCCCTAGGATTTTGATGGATTCCTGTCTCACATTGAGCTCTTTCAGTCATTTTGAGTTTATCTTTGTGTATGGTGTTAGAGAATGGTCAAGTTTCATTCTTCTGTATATAGCTGTCCAATTTTCTCAGCACCATTTATTGAAGAGACTGTCTTTTTTCCATTGCATATTTTTTCCTGCTTTGTTAAAGATTATTTGACCATAGAGTAGAGGGTCCATATCTGGGCTCTCTGTTTTGTTCCATTGGTCTATATGTCTGTTTTTGTGCCAGTACCATGTTGTCTTGGTGATTACTGCTTTGTAATATAGCTTGAAATTGGGCAATGTGATGCCCCCAGCTTTGTTTTTCTTTTTCAACATTTCCTTGGTGATTTGGGATCTTTTCTGATTTCATACAAATTTTAGGATTGTTCCAGCACTTTGAAAAATGTCATTGGAATTTTGAACGGGATGGTGTTGAAGGTATAGATTGCTCTGGGTAGCAAAGACATTTTAACAATGTTTATTCTTCCAATCCATGAGCATGGAGTGTTTTTCCATCTTTTTGTATCTTCTTCAATTTCTTTCATCAGTGTTCTGTAGTTCCTAGAGTATAGATCCTTTACCTCTTTGGTTAGGTTTATTCTGAGGTATCTTATGGTTTTTGGTGCTATTGTAAATGGAATTGTTTCTCTAATTTCTCTTGCTACAGTTGCATTGTTAGTGTATAAGAAAGCAACTGATTTCTGTGCATTGATTTTGTATCCTGCCACGTTACTGAATTGCTGTATGAGTTCTAGTAATTTGGGGGTGGAGTCTTTTGTCAACTGCGCAGAGAGAGGGGGTAGAGTCTTTTGTCATCTGCAAAGAGAGAGAGTTTGACTTCTTTGCCAATTTGAATATCTTTTATTTCTTTTTGTTGTCTGATTGCTGTTGCTAGGACTTCTAGCACTATGTTGAACAATAGTGGTGAGAGTGGGCATCCTTGACATGTTTCTGATCTTAAGGGAAAGGCTCTCAGCTTTTCCCCATTGAGGATGATATTCGCTGTGGGTTTTTCATAGATGAATTTTATGAACTTGAGGAATGTTCCCTCTATCCCTATACTCTGAAGAGTTTTAATCAGGAAAGGATGCTGTATTTTGTCAAATGTTTTTTCTGCATCAATTGAGAGGACCATATGGTTCTTCTCCCTCCTCTTATTAATGTGTTCTATCACATTGATTGATTTGCGAATGTTGAACCACCCTTGCATCCTGGGGATAATTCCCACTTGGTCATGGTGGATGATCCTTTTAATGTACTTAGCAGAGGATAGCTAGATTTTCATATTTGCCTATGCATGCAATCTGTTGTGTTGTGCTACTTTAGTTGAGGTCAAAAAAACAAAAATCCAGCTTTACATGCAGATATATAGTTGGAAAGTACTTGAAAACCTGTTAATATAATTTTGGATGTCATTTTTCATGTTACAATAATACACATCAAGGGATAGTTTCTTAAAGTTCATTTCAATGTGGAATCTCAGTGAACTTTTCTTACTATATTACATTAGAATCTATTGAACAGATCTCTTACTTCTGAATGGATTTGTATCAACATGAATCCATCAATTGAAAAATATTGGTTCATTAAGTTATGCAGAACTTTCAAATGATGATCCAATTTATTGTATCGAAAACTGCATTTGTTTAAAAGCCCACGGATATTGTCAGACACATATTTAACTGAATTGTCAATCTCGCATGGCAGATATACGTCTTTCAAAATCCTAATTCTCACTTGAAATTATCAAATTCTATCATTAGTAACAAATTATCTACTTTTCTTTACAGTAATAAGCTTACATTGTTTCTTTTGGGGTAAAGTCGACAAGTGCCTGTCTTAATATCATAGTTCATCTGACAAGACACTCTTTGAAATAAAAATGGTATTGCATGAAAAAAAGCAGCTAATTGAGCACAAATCAACCAATTATACAAGCTTTTTTCCTAGAGACAACAATTTACTCTCATTTGCAGGATGAGTGTTTCCCATTTTGTAACACAGAATGTGAAGTAAAAGTGTACTAAGGGATGGAAATTTAATAAAGTTAATATTATCCACTATTTCATCAAGGACATTCTTCTGTATAACTGTTACTGTTTTTATGGTCAGTGTGTGACAGTGAAGGACACGATGATTACTTAGTGCAGGCTAGTGTCACTGCCTTGATTCTTTCTATGGCACTAAGAATTTTACTACATTTGCTTTTGTAACATCAGTATAAATGCCAACACAGTGAAAAAAGGCCATTAATGTCTTAATATTATTATGAAAATAGTTTGACCTCAGGGTGCCTGGGTGGCTCAGTCATTAAGTGTCTGCCTTTGGCTCAGGTCATGGTCCCAGGGACTGAGCCCCGCATGGGTCTCCCTGCTCCGCGGGAAGCCTGCTTCTCCCTCTCCCGCTCCCCCTGCTTGTGTTCCCTCTCTCACTATGTCTCTCTCTGTCAAATAAATAAATAAAATCTTTAAAACAAAAACAACAACAACAACAAAGAAAATAGTTTGACCTCACAGAAGCTCTGCAAGTGTGTTAAGGATGTCCAAAGCTTCCTAGACCACAGTCTGAGAATCACTGTTCTAAAGGGTAATCAACATGTAACTTGCCCTAAGCTCTCATTTTTCAACTAGACTTAGGTTAAGAGAGTCTCTCCTACTTATACGGCAATATAGAAAAGCATATTTTCTTCTTAAGTGTGATTATTTACAAATTCATTATTAATTCTCTGTGGCATTTGCATAACAGTTTAAAGGATAAGTATTATTGGGCGCCTGGGTGGCTCAGTTGGTTAAGCGACTGCCTTAGGCTCAGGTCATGATCCTGGAGTCCCGGGATCGAGTCCCACGTCGGGCTCCCTGCTCAGCAGGGAGTCTGCCTCTCTCTCTGATCCTCCCCCCTCTCATGCTCTCTATCTCATTCTCTCTCTCTCAAATAAATAAATAAAATCTTTAAAAAAAAAAAGGATAAGTATTATTAACCTCACTTCACAGATTAAGAAACTGAGACTATATTTGGTGGAGACATAATAGACTTCAGTTCGTGTGACTAGAATTTTTTTTAAATGTTTTAGTCTCACATGGGAATTGAAATTCAGGGAATATATATAATATATTTATTAACTCATTATCTTTTACTGAACAAGACTGATGTCAGTAAAATATCTAAGAGACCTCAGTTCAAACAAATAACTAACTCCATTTAACTGAGGGAGGTTATAGTTAATCCTAGTCAATGAGGCAGCATTAGCCCTTTTTAAAGATAACCAACTCAAATTCAGTCTTTGAAATGGCATTTTCTCCTGAAAATCTATAAAGACCAGAGAAGAAAGCTTTAAAAAGTATTTTTCTTTTCTTTTAAACTTAATGTAACCAATTCTGTTAGTTTCTTTAATGTAATTTTCTCCAATACAATGCATTACTTCATTAATCTCATTGTTTAGTATTCTAAACCAATATTCTATTATTAGGTTTATTTGTTTGCTCTGGTGCCTGCTTTGGGTAGAAAATTAGTTTTTAAACAAATTCAATATATCTGGAAAAAAAATTAAATGTCATGAATCACCATTGGGTTATTCTTGCGAATTTTTTTTTTCTGCAGATGAACTTTTTAAGTGTCAATGTCCTGGATGTAGGGGGCTGAATCACAACCCCTTCAACTGGAAAGTGATAGTTCATAGAAATATAAGTGGTTCTTCATTGGTTAGAATTTTGACGTTTTGTTTTGTCCTGTGTTATATTCTGAAATGCAAACACAGGATGCCAAACTAAAAGTTTAGTTCTTTTATTTTTTTATTTTATTATGTTATGTTAATCATCATACATTACATCATTAGTTTTTGCTGTAGTGATCCACAATTCATTGTTTCTGTGTAACCCCCAGTGCCCCATTCAGTACGTGCCCTCCTTAATACCCATCACTGGGCTAACCCATCCCCCCACCCCCCTCCTCTCTAAACCCTCAGTTTGTTTCTCAGAGTCCATAGTCTCTCATGGTTCGTCTCTCCCTCCAATTCCCCACCTTCATCTTCCCTTCCTTCTCCTAATGTCCTCCATGCTATTCCTAATGTTCCACAAATAAGTGAGACCATATGATAATTGACTTTCTCTGCTTGACTTATTTCACTTAGAAGAAACTTTTGCATTACACTCTTGATGCCTGAGCTATTGCCCTCCCCCCAAAATCAATCACATGGGCTACAGAACATCCTGTGAATAAAACAGCCAACTTGCTTTTCTGAACATCTCATTGACTAATTGTTGTCTTGGCAGTCACTGAAACAGACACACACTTTATATGTAGAGTCACCCTTGAATTAAAGTGTAATCAGAACACTGGCATTCATGTGAACATTAAGTTGTTCTAAAAATCAGAATCTCCTCACAACTTTATGGAAACAAATTGTTCTTTAATGTACTGAGAGTGGGATGTTTTCAATTATATAAAGAACATTAGACTGCTTAAAAGCCCTTTATGTTGACTAGTCTTAGTTATCTTGAAGGGCCAGTCCCAACATCCTCCAAGTTTTGTCTAGGTCTTCCTTTTCTTCCCATTGCCTTTTACCTAACAGGTTTTGTTTTGTTTTGTTTTTAATAGAAAGAATGTTCCCTCAATTTTCTCTATGCATCTTTCTGTAGGAAAAATACAACTGTCTCCTTCTCTGAAGCATTGGAAGTCACACCTGGAAGGCAGCTTGGATAAAACCTTAAGATTTCACCATTAACCAATGTAAAATTTTGAACTATGAAATGAGAGAGGCAAAGTCACAAAGCAACAGCTGCTAATTACACCAGAGAAGTAGTAACTGGATGATCATGCACTGTGTGCTTTGCTAATGTGCAGTAACCATTGAAGATACACTGACCAGCCCTAAAGCATAAAAAGGTGCAACTGACAAAAGCTATACCACTGTCCATTTCAGTGGTTTTTATCTACAATAACAACCTCATCAAAATTCAATGTCAATTCTTAACATTTTACTAGGAAATTAAATTGAAGACCAGGTAATTTGTTTCAATAAATCAGAAGTTGTAACAGTGCCATCAGTTTATTTCCATTTCTTTTGGATTCATTCTGCTTTGTTATTTTTTTTTCCTGCTTTGTTATTTTGAAGTTAAAATCCTTTGTTCCTGGGCACCTGGGTGGCTCAGTCATTAAGCGTCTGCCTTCGGCTCAGGTCTTGATCCCAGGCTCCTGGGATGGAGCCTCACATCAGGCTCCCTGCTCGGCTGGAAGCCTGCTTCTCCCTCTCCCACTCCCACTCCCCCTGCTTGTGTTCCTGTTCTCGCTATCTCTCTCTCTGTCAAATAAATAAATAAAATCTTTAAAAAAAAATCCTTTGTTCCTTTTTAAAATTGTTTCATTCACTTATCTGTTATTTTTCAAATGTATCAGACACTAAAACCTATGGATATAAGAACTAATAAGATCAGGCACCTGCCTTCAAAGAGTTTTAACCTAATCAGGTAATCCATAGACAGTATAAGGGCTATATGAAAATGTAATTGTGCCAGATAGCATCTTTTTGATGATTTTTGTCAGATGCAATCCTTAGTACATCATGTCTATAAATTTACCTAATTGGCTTGTGTGGGATAAAGAAATGAAATTTCTAAAACATTAATGTCAATATATCCACAATAGCAGATTTAGCCCCCTGAAAGTACTCTCAGTTTTTTTAAAAACCTTCTGAAATGCCTCCTTTTAAATCATTCATTCAACCTTGCCTGTCCCATCTCCACCACCTGAAAAAATACAGGGAAGCAAATTATTGAACAATCTCCTTGACAGTTCCATATATTTTCAGTGAATGGATGCTTCCAAATCCTCATTGTTTGCCATCTCCACAGACAAGACTCAGTTAATGAAATGGCTAATTAGATTTCTGTAATCCTGTAGTCATTGTGTCTGAGGTGACATTTTGTCAGCATTTCTCTTGTGGTTCCTTTAGTGTGATAGGGAACATTTTCCCTTAGCCAACTTGGTTTTTGTTATTTTGCTGGAATGACAGTTCCCCTGGTTGGTGTAATGAAATCGTTGCCCTCCCAAATACAGCTCTGCCACACAGCATTTAAATAGAAAAGAATAGGAAAATGATCATCTGATTAGTCAAACAGGCCCATGTTCAAAATCCATTTCCAAAATCAAATAATAGAACTGGACTGTGTTCAGAGTGGAGGAATGACTTTGGTATTATTACATACTGTAGTACATATTCATTGACCAACAGAATGTGGAAGGGTAAAACTTCTAAATTCTTATTCTTATGATCCATAAGAATTAATTATTCAAAAAAGTGGGAGCGGGGGGCTATTTTAGGCAACTTTTTGGACCCCTTTGATGGTATTATAGCCAAGAAGTGAAAAATCAAGACCAAAGCCACAGTTCAAGTACCAAATAAAAAGTATTTAAAATATCAGGATGATAAGTAGGATTACAATTCATAACTTGATAATTATTAAATAGAAAAATCAAAGAGACTAGGTATTTGAATTTTAATTTATATAGGTTTATTTTCTATAAGTTCTACTCATTTCTATTTTGAACACCTCTCTATCAGGGTGGCAGAAATTTGGTATTAATTATTTTGACAGTCATTCCCACACTTTTCCAGGAGATTGTGTCTAAGTTTATACTTTTTAACTTGATTTGGGGCTGTAGGTTGGTTATCATTCTCAAAGCCAAAGACTAACTCAAACTTCCAAAGATATCTTTAATCCATCAAGACTTTAGGCATAGGTCCATACAGGTCATACCTGAGATATTCCTTCAGGTCCAAGAATGTCTTCTACTACTTCTGTGTTGTTCAGGTGCATGGGGGTCATCTACTTATTTCTAACCAGGAATAGGAAATATCTTTGGTTATAAGAAACCATATCTACCTAAACAGATATACAATAGAGTGCTTTCCCATCTCAGATGTTTCAATTCTTCTGTATAGCATTATCCTAACTTGAAGCTAGATTTCATCTTAAATTCATGTGGGGTTAGGCCAGCTTTTCAGTGTACTATTCAGCACACCTCCTGTCCTGCAGTCACCTTGCTAACACATCCATCACTTCCACCTAGTCTCTATTTCCATCTCTGGTTTACCCCCAACAAATGATCTGCATTCTAGCCTGAAGACAGAGGTAATAGACAATAATGAAGACTTGATCATACACATGATATCTTCTCTAATATTACTTGTGTCTTCTGTGATGCTTTTCATTCTCCAAAGGGCCTAGGGATTTGGCCCAATAATCAGGAGTCCTAGAGTGTAAGTCCGAGGTCAACTCTTTAAGCCCAAGAACCAGGAGCACTGATGTCTGAGTGCAAGAGAAGATAAATATCCCAGCTTAAGCAGAGAACAAACTTCCCTTTCCTCTGCCTTTTTGCTCAATGTAGGGCCTCAAATGATTAGATGATGCCAACTTACACTGGTGAGGGTGATCTCCTCTATTCAGTTTACAAATTCAAATGCTAATCTCTTCCAGATACACCCTCACAGACACACCCAGAAATAATGTTTGCCAGCTATTTGGTCATATATTAGCTCAGTCCAGATGACACAAAAAACCGATTGTCACATGTCCTTCCCTTGTCTACCTATGTATCTCCTTAAACAATAATCTTCAAATAAATACAGTAATAAGGTCATAATTTCACATAAAACAATACCACTGCCATGCATATATACTAATTCTTTCCCAAGAAGAGAAGGTAAGGTCCCTGAGTGATGTTTATTGTTCTTTTAATATCACCTAACTTAAAAACTATGATGTAAAATTACCAATACTTAGTACTGATATAAAGTCAATTAATCTTACATTACATGGTGAGGGAATAAGAGAGGCAAGAAAACAAAGAGATTTACTTATTATATGTACATATTCATATGTATATACACAAATGTATTCATAAAGGAAATAAGGAGGAGATATTCATGACAATTACAGTCCTTTTTTTTTTTTCTATAACTGATCACACGATCATAGATGGTATTTCTAACTACATTCTACTACTCATTCTGTTTTCCCTTTACCTTCAGCAAGCACCTAAACTGGTCATGGTCTTTACCTGGTAGCATGACCCAAATCCTCCTTCCTGAAGGGTCTGGGCCATTACTAATCCTGTTTGGATTGGATTATTACAGTTTCCCATTAACCTTAATCACTGGACATGTAATACAAAAAGATTACCTAAGGAATCTCCTGTATTCTAGACATACCCTTCCTTATCCCCATTGTGGAGTAGTATTTCAATTTTCTCTTGGTACTCAGGATCACTCACCTCAGCCAACACTGTAACTCCTTTATTTGCTTGTTGATTAAGGGGCAAGAGGAAGTAAATGGGTGACACTTCTAAATTCCACCCCAATAAAATCATTGTTGTGTCTCGTAGCAGAAGCATCCCTTCCACTGCAACTAAGAACTCTAGGTAGCAAAGCATAAAGTCACAAAAACAGGAAGCACAATTGTGCCAATGGATCACTAGGGTAATAGAGAATGGTACCACTTCCATTTTCATCTCTTAAACCATGAATCCCAACTACCAGAGAAATAGCGCCATGCTGGATGTTGATTCAGAACATATACAGCCTTCTGGAAAACCTTGCCCCAGCCCTACAAGGTATTACTGCCTAGATCATACTGTAACTGACTCTCCAAAGGCCATTCCACCATGCTGTCAAGCCAGCTGCTTCAAGATTATGAAGAACATAGTAACACTAGCGAATCTATGAGCATAAATCCATTGTTGCACCTTTTTTGCTGTCGAGTTCCTTATCATGAGGAATGTAATGTGGAAAACCGTAACAATGAGTAAGACATTCTATAAGTCACAGACAGTAGTTTTGACAGAAGCATTGCATGCAAGGAAGGCAAAACCATATCAAGATTAAGTGACTATTCTAGTAAGGACAAATGTTACCCCTTCTATGATGGAAGCTGTCAAATCTAATCAACTTGCCACTGGGTAGCTGACTGATCATCGAAGGGAATGATGCCATATTGGGGGCTGAATGTTTATCTCTGCTGCTAGTAGACTGGGCATTCAGTGGTGGCTGTAGCCAGGTCAGTCTTTTTGAGCAGAGGTCCATATTGCTGAGTCCATATATAGCTTCCATCCCTGTCTCTATGGCCACTTTGTTCATGAACACATTGGATAATGACAGGGGTAAGTTAGGAAAAGCTGGTATCCATAAAACAGGCCATCCTATCCACTTGGTTATTAAAACCCTCCTCTACTGAGGTCATCCTTTGGTGAAAACTGACATATCAAAGGGGCGCCTGGGTGGCTCAGTCATTGGGTGTCTGCCTTCGGCTCAGGTCATGATCCTAGGGTCCTGGGATCAAGCCCCACATAGGGCTCCCTGCTCGGCGGAGACCCTGCTTCTCCCTCTGCTGCTTGTGTTCTCTATCTCTCTGTCAAATAAATTAAATAAATAAATAAATAAATAAATAAATAAATAAATAAATAAATAAATAAAAAACTGACATATCACACAAATATCTTCATGTTTTTTTTCCCATTCAGGGAGGTCTATCTACATATCTCTTCCCTACATTTCTTTATTACCAATTTTCTAATAATATTCTTTGCAAGCCCATGGCTAACAGCAAACAGTGGCCACAGCCCATGAATCAGTATATAATCACATATCTGGCCATTTCTCCTTCCAAGCAAAGTGAACCAGGTGCAGGTCCAAAAATTCTGCCCCAAATCACTGTCCTTCAGGGATGTCCCAGAGAGGGGTTGTAGTGATCCAGTTGTATACTTTTAGGTGGTACCTACATGTTCTACAGAATCATCTATAAACTAGGCCTTCTCTTCCTCTGTCAAGTGATCATAGGGAATTTCCCATAAGACAATAGGAGCAAGCTGGGAGAGAGAAGCAGGAGAGGAGTGGGGATCATAGGCATATGGGCCACTTTTTCATGTAACTAAACTTGTGCCTTTAGAGACTACTCAGACCTGTTCATTATAAAGGCCAAAAAGTTCCATATCTGGAAGCTAGAGAACCAGGAAAACCGGGGCTATAATCACTCTGAGTCCAAAGGCTAGAAGACCAGGAGAGCCCAATGGTATAAGTCCAAATCCAAGGTGAAGGTCTAAGAACCAGGAATGCTGATGTCTGAGATGGATATCCCAGCTCACACAAAGAGCAAATACACTTTTCCTTCAACGTAGTCTATTCAGTCTACCAATTCAAATCCTAATCTCTTCCAGAAACATCCTCACGGACATACCCAGAAATAATGTTTTACTAGCTATCTAAGGATTAATAAGTCCAGTCAAGTGAACACAAAATTAACTATCCCAACACATAAGAGTGTATTTCAAAATCCAGCCAGTTCTCATAATCTGCACTGGGTAATCCATGTTGTCTGGATTACAACCTACTTCAGGTCCATTATTTGCCCAAAAATGTTCTTTGTGCTCTTTCTTAACATTATTGAATTTTTAACTTTATCCATATATTTTAAGACTTAAAAATGTATTTGAAATAATAGTGTACATTTAATTAAGTGAATTCTCACAAAATATTTATCTATTATTATTTTCTTATATAGTTACCTACATACACATATATAAGTATATTCTTGATAGGATGACTTAGAAAATTGCTGAACCAGCAATGAAGGAAATAACCCATGCAAAGTGCCTTAGAAAAAGGCCTAGAAGTAATAATGTAATAAATTTTAATGGGAAAAAAAGCTACTATACTCTGTATGTTGACAGAGAAAACTCATTGAAAACTTTCTACTTTACACTGACAAGAAGAAAGACAAAGAATAACACTTTTTTTTTTAAGAATGCCTATTTAGGGGCACCTGGGTGGCTCAGTTGGTTAAGCTGCTGCCTTCAGCTTAGGTCATGATCCCAGAGTCCTGGGATCGAGCCCCGCATCAGGCTCCCTACTCAGTGAGAGCCGCCTTCTCCCTCTCCTTCTGCTTGCAGCTCTGCCTACTTGTGCTCTCTCTCTGAATCTGTCAGATAAATAAATAAAATCTTAAAAAAAAAAGAATGCCTATTTATTTTAAGAAGGCCATCAAAATTGCTTTAAAGTCCAAGTGGAATTTTCAACATTAGCAATGAAGGAAAAGTATCCATTTTACTTTAGAGGGGAGTAAATATAATGTCAGAGACACTTGAGAAAGATCATTTCAAAATTCTCGTATGCTATTTTAAAATCACTCTTCAAACTACAATCACACTTAAGGAGAATAAAATTTGAAAAAAAATAAAAGACTTCAATTAAGATTCATTAATATTCTACTCAAGTTTAGTAGTCAACAATCACTTCTATTTTGATGTATTTAGTCCTTGATTCACTTGTAATATTTCTAAATAAGCTGAAATAGACCTGCAAATAGCACAAAAGAGAAGTTAATTTAGTATCTGCTGAAGGAAGAAATTTTTTAAATGCCCAATTAAATGATTATTAAATGTTTTAATTTCCCTGCAATAATTACAGTCTCCAATTCATATAAGAGAGAGTGAATAATAAAGCCATTTCACCATTTGACATTTTTTTCTAAGCCATTAACACCATTTTTTCCTGTTGAGATTACTCCCATCACACTGGGGAAAATACTATTTGCAAATAAATAGCATGTCCTTTAAACCTCTATTGCTAGGCAATTTAGGATAAGGAAATAAAGAACTTTATCTCAAAAAATATTAATGGGTCTCTACTAGATCTTATTTCAGATAAATTCCTATTACTTGCAAAGAGTTTTCTGATTTCTCCTAGGATAGTTTTAAAAAAACATGATTATCTTTTTTCTTAGTGACAGATTCATCTGTCAAGCAGTATCCCCAGCGATGGCATGTACCCTGAATACCTTAAAAATAGACAAGAAGTAAAATCACATGCAATGCCTTTTTTGCAAACTGGGTTCCTTTTAACTAACTTTTCTTCCTTCCCTGATGTTGTGGCTGTTAAAAAGCTTTATAAAAGCAAATAATTGGTCTTATACTTTTTGAGATTTCTTAAGAGCATTAATATCTCTATTAGGCTCATGCATAAGACTTGGGTATAAAACCATGCTAATGTAAAAATAAGTCAAGTTATTCACATAATTTTTGCCCTAAATATAGAATAATTTCAGGTATGACCACTTTTATGATTTAAATGCTCAGGGTATGCATTAAAATTCTTAACTTTTTTTTGCATTGATCCAGACCTAGATAAAGATTTAAAATAAGAGAGCATAAAGGAGCATAAGAAAATAAGAGAGATGGGATGTCTGGGTGGCTCAGTCAGGTAAGTGGCTGCATTCAATACAGGTCATGATCTCAGGGTCCTGGGATCAAATCCTGAATCCTGGCTCCCTGCTCAGTGGGGAGCCTGCTTCTCCCTCTGCTTCTGCCCTTCCCCCTGCTTATGCACACACACTCTCTCTCTCTCTCTCTCACAAATAAATAAGTAAATAAAAATAAAAATTAAAGAAAAAAGTAAATAAGAGAGAAAGGAAGAACAACTGCACTGGCATTAAATAGTGTTGAACTCATTCTAGTCATCATTTTTCTGTGTATTCTACCCAAACTCTTATGTGTAAGTGTTTTATTTTGTTTCATGGAATGAGCAGAGGCTATGGAACAATGTGGAACTGAATTTGAACACAATTTGGTCAGAGGCTGAGTAAAGTAATTATCCTCTAAAAACTTAGGTTTTCTTATCTACAATATGAGTGTAATGTGGCTATTTTATAAATAAGCATACTACTCCTTTAATAAGATTAATGGAATAGAATAAAGAGCCCAGAAATGACCACATAATATAGCCAACTGATACTTAACAAACAAGTAAAGGAAATGCAACGGACAAAAGATAGTCTTCTCAATAAATGGTATTGGAACAACTGGACATCCACTGCGAAAAAAAAAATCTGGACATTGACTTTATACCTTTCATAAAATTTGCTCAAAATGGACCATAGACCTAAATGCAAAATGCAAAACTATAAAACTCCTAGATTATAACAGGAGAAAATATAGATGACCTTGAGTTTGGCAAATAATTTTTAAATACACACCAAAGTCATGATTTATTAAATAAATAATTTATAAACTGGACATCATTAATATTAAGGACTTCTGTTCTGTAAAAGGCACTGTCAAAAAAATGAGAAGATAAGCCACAGACTGGGAAAAAATATTTGCAAGAGACATATCTAATAAAGGACTGCTATCCAAAAATATACAAAGAACTCTTAACAACAGGAAAACAAACAACTCAATTTAAAAAAAATGGGTGGGGGTGCCTGGGTGGCTCAGTCAGTTGAGAATCTGAATCTTGATTTCAGCTCAGGTTGTGATCTCTATGTCCTGGGATGGAGCCCCGCATCAGACTCCCTGCTCAGTGGGGAGTCTTCTTGAGAAGTCTCTCTCTCTCCCTCCCTCTCCCTCTGCCCCTCCCCCAATCACATGTTTGCTCACTCTCTCTCTCTCAAATAATCTTTTAAAAAATAAATAAGAATAAATAAAAATTTTTAAAAAGGGCAAAATATCTGAATAGACATCTCACCAAAGAAGATATTCTCGTGACAAATAAGCACATGAAAAGATACTCCACATCATATATCATTAAGGATTTAAAAATTAAAACAACGATGACACGACACTACACACCTATTAGAATGGCCAAAATATAAATCACTGACAACACCAAATGTAGATGAGGATGTAGAACAAAAGGAATAGTCATTCACTGATGGCTAGAATACAAAATATAGCACAGACATTTCAGAAGACAGCTTGCAGTTTCCTATAAAACTAAATATACACTGACCAAACAATCCAGCCATCATGCTCCTTGGTAAGTACCTAAATGAGCTGAAAACTATGTCCACACAAAAACCTACACACAAACATTTATAGTACCTTTATTAGTAATTTCCAAAACTCAGAATCCAAGATATACTTCAGTAAGTGAATGGATAAATAAATGGTAGTACATCCAGACACCTGAGTATTAAACAGTGCTAAAAAGCAATGAGCCATCAAGCCATGAAAAGACATGAGGAACTATTAATACACATCAGTAAGTGAAAGAAGTCAATCTGAAAAAGCTATATACTGTATGATTCTAACTACAGGATATTCTAGAAAAGGCAAAACTATGGAGACCATAACAAGACTGGTGGTTGCCAAGTGAAACTATTCTATATGACGTTATAATAGTGGACACATGTCAAGATACATTTGTCAAAACTCATAGAATGTAAAAAAATGAACTTTACTGTCAATTATGGACTTTGAGTAATAATGATGAATCAATGTAGGTTCATTGATTGTAATGAACATACCACTTTGGTATAGGATATTGACAGTGGGGAAGGCTGTGTATGTATGGGGACAAGGGGTATATGAAGACTCTCTGTTTTTATGTGGATATATAGAAACTTTCTATTAGAAGGTATCATTTGGCTCATTTATTGGGGAAGTAAGAGATTCTGATTTTCTCTAAAAAAGACCACAGACAAGGATCATCTGTCCAAGTTTAGGAAACCTTTGCAATCTCTAATATCAAAAAGGCATTATGAATTTTCTGTTGATTATTATTTGTATGGTTTGAATGGGCAACTGGCCTTTTGCTGATATGCCTCCAAGTGTTAGTGTGACAAGAAAAAAATGTAGAAGAGTGCCGTAAATATTTGTTATGATGAATAATGTGAATGGGAAGCCAAGGGAGGACAGGGAGAAAATGGAGGGAACAAAAAGCAATGGTTTCTGAGCAAGAAGATTACCCAAGCAAAAAATCTTTGCCCAAGTGGGGCTGAGTAAGAATACTAAAATATTCCCATGTACAGCAGTATTTAATATGCCCAAGGTGTAGTAAAATTGAAGTCCTCACTAACCACCTGTCCAATACATAAACTGGGGCATCTTACTGTGTCCAGAGCTCTCACCTGATCATCAGTTTCCCCAGGAGTGTGATTCACGTCCAATAGCCTTACTTTGTAACTGTCTGCCAACCCCTAAGAAGCAATGTTTCTTACTGTCCTCCTGTCAAGTATAAGATCAAGGGCATCCATGAATAGTAAGTGACAGAGCCCATACCTGTCAATGGGAGTTCACCTGAGAATTCTAGAGAACTTTATACTGTCAGTATGAATACAGAAATCAGGTGAATAAAGCACAGAACCTAGATGAGAGTTCACGTAACAAGGCCAACTTTGCACAGGGCAGAAACTAACTCCAAAAACTGGTGATGTAAACATGGAATAAGAAAATGTGCTCTTTGGGAAAGGAGTACCATATATCTACTGGAATTCCTGCTCTGAGACTTATTAATTGATGTCTCTATTTATTCACTCAGTCAAGAAGGTATGTTCAATATCCTAGCCACTGGATTATATGACTTTGAGCTAATATCAATAATATTTCTAATCCACAGTTTATAAGAAGGTGTTAATAATAACTACATACCTTAACTGGTATAGTTGAAAAAATTAAGTGATATAATATGTTGTCAATCTTTGAAAAATACATATCATGAACATGATAGTTATAATTAAATAATAAGAGCCAGGCCCTTTATTGTGGTACAGACAACCCACATTTAATCTTTGTCTTTCTTAACCTGTATAATACACATACAATCTCCATTTTTTCCTAGTGAAATCACACTCTTCCTCAATCACCTGAAATTGAAAGAATCTTACTAGATTTTAATACTCAGAGTTAGCAAAAGTTCTTTTAGTTTTGTGTGGGAATAAGGTGGGGTCAGTTGTTTATTAGCATCCAAGACCACCAAATTCCATGTTATCAATGCCACAGTTGGAAACTAAAGTCCCAACTCCAGGCTACTTGGAAACAAAAGGAAGTGAAATTAAGGATTAAGGGCTGCCTGCTTACTAAACTGCAGAACATTCCTTGTACTAGAGATGAAATGATTCAATTCAATTCCACTGCAGAATGATGTGAAAATGAAACTGATGGGAAAGCAAATGGAAACAGCTGTGTTTTACTGCAACACAGGCAGTCTGCACATTTTGCTGCTTATTTATAATGAAAACGGAAATTGTAAGTGACAGGCTGAGGGTAGTTTATAAAGCAAACATTTTGAAGCCTTGGAGGTGCTATTGCTTTATGAAAGGCAACCAGCTGACCCACCTTTTCCATTATGCATGGTCACTGAACTCTCTTACAGTGATGGAAGCACAACATTTTCATATCAAAAGGAAAGTGCCTGGATCTATAGTGAAACAAAATTTCAGAGAGCCCAATATGTATGTTATGATTTTCTAAATTTTAATCTAGAAGAAGTTGTTGATCAGAACATATCTGGTTTAGAAGCTTTAGGAACTAGACCTTGGACAACAGGGTGTCTTCTGCCCATGTAATGAGAAGTCCAAAAGTAAGCATAACAATGCTGATGCCATGGTTCAACGATCTGGACAGTGATATAGGATCCTTCTGTGTTTTGCTCTTCCCATGTGTATTTTATCCTCATGTTCCCCCATTTGCTGCTGCACCTTCAAGCTCATGCCCCAACTGACTATGCCTAAGTAAAGATGACTAAGGAGAAAGGGTTGAATTTGGGTTGAGTCGGCAATAAAACAGGATTAACTTTCCATCAACAAAAGTAAAAATATATTCTGCATCTCAGAGGTATTATTCATATGCATAAGGAACACTGGCATATAAACATTGTGTTCTAATGGCACATCTTTGTTTCAGTCTGATAACAAAGTATTTTCTGCTATCATAGCCCTATTATTCCAAGGATACAAAGGAAATTTGGCTCAGAGGTTGGTGAACTACAACCTTGCACTGCAATTGCCAACCATTTTCTCTAACAGTCAGGCTTGCAGCTGAGTGTGCATACATGATTGTTTTACAAAGGCCTGTTTATTCCTTCCTGTTCTACTAAGAAAGGTAGGGGGCTTTTCTGACAGTACACATACACACACACACACACACACACGATCTAGGTGGTGATATCTACTCACACAGTGACACAATCTTAGCCTACCTTATGACACCCTGCAAAAGATTTGTTCTAACGAATTTAGTTTTCTTTCTGAGCTTATGTAGAAGATCTGTTATCTTGGCCTTATGATAATTTAAGCCTGGCTCATTACAAGTGTCCACATGGGATTCCTTTTCATACTTAAAAGTCAACTGGCAAAAAGGTATAGCAAGACCAGTTGGAAAGGAGAGTTTATTCATCCAAAAAGAAAGTTTTGTTTTGTGCCAGGCTAGAAATTGTGATAGGTGAAGAACAAGTATTTCAAAATCTTAAGCAGGAGGCAGACTCACATGGAAATAATTACAACTTAGGGAGATGATAGGCTAGATTATCATCATGAACAAGCTAGGATGGGAAAAGAGAAGACATAATGAGTAAGTATGCCTAGGAGAGGAAAGGGATCTTTCATAATGGAGAGTACACTTGAACTGAATCTTGGAAGAAAACTAGAATCTAATTATTAAAAAAAAAATAGAGGTGGAGAGGAGTGACATTAGCAAGATGGTGGAACAGGAAGTCCCAGTTATCATTACCCTCACAGAAATGCCAATCTAATAACCATAAACAAATCAAAACACCTTTATGAGAAGTTCATACTCAAGTTAAGAAGTTGCAGTAACCTAGGCAAGCACAAAACTGAGAAAATGAATAGGAAGAGCAATTTCACTTTACCCTTGTCAGTCTAAACTGACTCAACAGTTAATCCACTAATTAGGAATGTATATGCAAAAGTTCAGAGAAGGCAAGTTCATAGGAAATGTTTGAAAGGCTCTCAGCATCTCCAGCCAGGCTAAATGGGGAAGATATTACCCTGTCAAAGCCAGTCCTTAAAGACTGGGGAGAGTGAATGTTTCTTCAAATGCCTGGATACAAATGCAAAGTTTCAAGGAACATGAAAATAAGGAAAAGATGACATGATCAAAGAAACAAAATAAATCTCCAAGAACTGACCCTAAAGAAATGGAGATATATGAATTTCCTGACAAAGAATTCAAAATAATCATCTCAAAGAAGCTCAGTGAGCTAGAAGAGAATATGGATAAACAACTAAACAAAATCCAGAAAATGAAATATGAACAAAATGAGAATACCAATAAAGAAATAGAAACTGTAACAAACAAACAAATAAAAACAAATTCTGGACCTGAAGAATATAACTGAAAAATTCTTCAGAGGGGTTTAACAACATACTTGATCCAGCAGAAGAGAGAATCAGCAACATGAAGACAAGTCATTTGAAATTATCCAGTTAGGGAAGCAAAAAGAATAAAACAATGTGAAGAAAGTCTAAGAGACTTATAGGACACTATCAAGCAAATTAATATATGCATATGTGAGTCCCAGAAAGAGAAAAGAGAGAGAGCAAGTCAAAAACCTTAATCAAAGAAATAATGTTCCCAAATTTCCCAAATCTGGGAAGGGAAAAGAACATCCAGATTCATGAACTCCAGAGGATCCCTCAAAAAGATGAACAGAAGGAATTTGCACTGAGCTATATTTTAATGAAATTGTCAAAAGTCAAAGACAAAGAGAGAAGTTTGAAACCAGCAAGAGGAAGGCAATCATCATGTACTAGGGAGCCATCATAAGACTATCGGTGAATTTCTCAGCAGAAACCTTACAGGCGTGGGATAATACATTCAAAATAGTGTTCTTCAAGTTGAAATGAAAAGATCTGAAGCAGTATAAAATTTA
The DNA here is from genome assembly GCF_011800145.1 of Mirounga leonina. NCBI lineage: Eukaryota > Metazoa > Chordata > Mammalia > Carnivora > Phocidae > Mirounga > Mirounga leonina. Next base: position 16,749,213 of record NW_023270418.1, on the reverse strand, counting down.
CTAGTAAAAGTAAATAATAGACAAATACAGAAAACTCTAATATTGTATTGGTAGTATGTAAGTCACCTTTAATTTTAGCATAAAAGTGAAAAGACAAAAGTGTTATGAGGAACTATACTTATAAACACATTTTAATGAATATGTAATATAAAAGATGTAAATTTTACTATACAGTATGTATTGTACAATAAATTGTAATACATTATAATCATAATGAATACAAAAAGACATAATCAATAACATAAAGTATGATGGGAGAGAAGTAAATGTGTAAAAATTTTTATGCAATTGAATTTAAGTTGTTATTATCATAAAAGAGATTGTTACGATTATAACATGTTTTATGTAAGCCTATGGTAACCACAAAAAAATACCCACAAATGATAGTCAAAAGAAGAGAAAAAAAGTCAAAACATATCACTAAAAAATCAGTAAAACAAAAGGGAAAACAGCAAGACAGGAAAAGAGGCACAAAAGAACTACAAGATAGAAAACAATTAACAAAATGGCAATAATAGATCCTTACTTATCAATAATGACTTTAAATATAAATGGATTACACTCTCTAATTAGAAGACATAAGGTGGCTGAAGGGAAAAAAAATTAAAAGCTCCAACTGTATGCTATCTATAAGAAACTTACTTTAGATTTAATGGCACACACAGCTGAAAGTAAAGGGATAGAAAAAGATATGGCATGCAAATGGTAACCAAAAGAGAGCAAGGGTAGCTATAATTGTATCATACAAAATAGATACTAAGTCACAAACTGTCTCAAGATCCAAAGAAGGATGTTATATAATGATAACAGAGTCACTTCACCAGAAAGATAGAAAAATTATAAATATATATACACTCAACATCAGAGCATTTAATTCCATAAAACAAACATTGACAGATCTGAAGAAAGAAATAGCCATATAATAACAGTAATACCCACTTTCCATAATGGATTGAGCATCTAGATGGAAAATCAATAAGGAAACAGAACTATAGACAGATGGACCTAACAGATATATACAGACCATTCTACCTGAAAGCAGCAGAGTAGAGTCTTCTCAAGTGCCATGGAATAGTATCCAGGATAGATCACATATTAGGCTTCAAAACCAATCTTAACATATTTAAGAAGACTGAAATCATATCCAAAAATCTTGTCAGACCACAGTGGAATAAAACTGGAAAACAGTGACAATAGAAAACTGAAAAATTCACAAATACATAGAAATTACACAACACTCTCTTGAATAAACACTGGATCAAAGAGGAAACCAAAAAGGAATTTTAAAAATATATTGAAACAGGGCACCTGGGTGGCTCAGTTGGTTAAGCAACTGCCTTCAGCTCAGGTCATGATCCTGGAGTCCCGGAATCGAGTCCCACATCAGGCTCCCTGCTCAGCAGGGAGTCTGCTTCTCCCTCTGACCCTCCTCCCTCTCATGCTCTCCGTCTCTCATTCTCTCTCTCGCAAATAAATAAAAAAATATATATATTGAAACAAATGAAAATGAAAATACAATTTACCAAAACTAATGGCAAGCAGCAAAAGAAAGAAGATTATGCTATAAATGCTTGCCTTAAAAAAGAATAGCTCAAACAACCTAATTTTACACATCAAGGAACTAGAAAAGGGAGAGCAAACTAAGTTGAAATTTAGCAGAAGAAAGAAAATAACAAAGATTATAGAAATGCATGAATAGAAAATACAGAAAATCTAAGAGTCTGAGTTGGTTTCTGAAAAGATAAACAAAATTGACAAAACCTTCACTAGATGAAGATAAAGAGGGAGCAGACTCAAATAAAATCAGAAGTGAAAGAAGAGGATATTACAATTGATACCACTGAAATTAAAAGGACCATATGATGAAGAATTGTATCCCACCAAACTGGACAACCTCCAGGAAATGAACGAATTCTAGAAAGATACAACCTGCAAAGACTGAATTATGAAGAAACAGAAAATTTGAACAGACCTCTAAATAATAAAGAGATTGAAGCTCTAATCAGACATCTAATAACAAAGAAAAGCCCAGGACCAGATGGCTTCACTGGTGAAATCTACCAAACGTTAAAGAATTAATGCCAATCCTTTTCAAACTCTTCTAAAACTGAAGAGGGAGGAACACTTCCAGACTCATTTTATGAGCCCAGCATTATCCTGATAACAAAGCCAGATGAAGACACCACAAGAAAAGACAACTACAGCCCATTACCCCTGATGAACACAGATGCAAAAATCCTCAATAAAATACTAGCAGGACAGATTCAACAGCAGAGTAAAAGGAGCATATACCATGACCAAGGGGGATTTATCCCTAGGATGAAAGGATGATATCACATGAAAATCAATTAATGTGATATATCACATTAGCAAAATAAAAGTCACATGATCATCTCAATAGATGCAAAAAAAAGTGACAAAATTCAACATCTTTTCATGATTAAAAGTTCTCAACAGGGATAGAAGGAAATTACTTGAACATGATGAAAACTATATATGGCAAGCCCGTAGTTAACATCATATTCAAGAGTAAAAAGCTGAAAGCTTTTCCTGTATGATCAGAAATAAGACAAAGATGCCCACTCTTGCCACTTCTAATCAACATAGTACTGAAGTTCTAGCCAGAGCAATTAGGCAAGAAAATAAATAAAAGACACTTATATTAGGAAGGATGACTACACACACACACACACACACACACAATGTTGGAACTGATCAATAAATTAGTAAAGTTGCGGTATACAAAATAAGCATACAAAAATTGTTATTGTCTATACACTAACAAAAAACTTTCTAAAAGGGAAATTAAGAAAACAATGCCATCTAATATGACATTAAAAAGAATAAAATACTTAGATATATACTTAATTAAGGAGGTAAGGAAGACTTGTACATTGAAAACTGTAATACACTAATGAAAGAAATTGAAGTCACCAACAAGTGAAAAGATATCCTGTGTTCATCAATCGGTAGACTTAGTATTGTTAAAATGTCCATGGTACCCAAAGCAATCTAGATTCAATGCAATTCTCTTTTTTTTTAATGCAATTCTTATCAAACTCTCAATGGCATGTCTAATAGAAATAGAAAGTGCAATCCTAAAATTCATATGGAGGCACAGAGGAATTCAAATATCCAGAACAATTGAGAAAGAAGAACAGAGCTGGAGGTATCTCACTTCTTAATCTCAAATTATTTTACAAAGCTATAGTATTAAAATAGTATGATACTGACATAAAGACAGATATGCAAATCAATGGAACAAAATAGGGGAGCCCAGAAATAAAATCCATATACATATAGTAAACTGATCTTCAAAAGGATGGTAGGAATACATTGTGGAGAAAGACTAGTCTCTTCAGCAGATGGTGCTGGGAAACCTGAATATCCACATGCAAAAGAATGCAATAAAGATCCTTACTTTACACAATACACAAGAATCAACTCAAAATGTACTAAGTATTTAAAGACCTGAAACTGTACAACTCCTAGAAGATAATATTGGTCTCAGCAATGATTCCTTTGGTATGACACCAAAATCACAAGCAACAGAACAAAAATAAATAAGCAGGACTATTTCAAACTAAAAAGCTTCTGCACAGAAAATAATAATCACCAAATGAAAAGGAAACCTACAGAATGGGCAGAAATTGCAAATCATCTATCTAATAGTTTCCAGAATATATAAGAAACATAAAGTTCAATAGCAAACATATATATATATATAACTTGATATAAAAATGAGCTAAGACTTTGAGTAGACATTTCTCCAAAGAAGACATAAAAATGGCCAACAAGTATATGAAAAGGTGTTTAACATCACTAATCATTAGAGAAATGCAAATGAAAATCACAATGAGGTATCATCTTACATCTGTTAGGATGGCTATTATAAAAACAAAATTAAAAAATGACAAGTGTTGGGAATGTGGAGAAATTAGAATTCCTGTACATAATTGGTAGGAATGCAAAATGGTGCATTTATTATGGAAAACGGTATAGAGGTTCCTCAAAAAACTATAAATAGCTAACATATAATCCAGCAATCTTAATTCTAGATATTTATCCAGAAGAATTAAAATTAGAATCTAGAATCTTAAAATTAGAATTAAAATTAGAATCTTAATTATAATTAGAATTAGCACCCCCATTTTCATTACAGCACTATTCACAATAGCCAAGATGTGGAACAGCCTTAATGTCCATAAACAGATGAATGGATAAAATTGTAGTATATGCATACAATGGAATATTATTTAGCCTTTAAAAAGGACATCAGGGGGATGGGGATGGATTAAATAGGTGAAGGGGATTAAGGAGTACACTTGTCATGAAGAGCACCAGGTGATGTATGGAACTCTTGAATCACTAAATGGTATGTATACCTGATTTTTCCTTTCTTCAAAGATTCATCTTGTTTTGTTTTGATTTCTAATCATAAACAGTCATGTGCACCAATTTGCTATACTGCAGGCATTTTTCTTCCAACATATGGTATAGCATTTAATTATCAAAAATGTGAGGTAGAAGAATGCTTATAAGACAGATACTAGAATTCCCATCAGTGGCCATGATAGTGGGTATCTGTGTGACTTTTCTACTATCCAAAACCTGTCTCAAATATTAAGCCATCTATAATTTAGACAAATCATTTCTACCCTATCAATACAAAACATGCAGGAGTGAAAAGAAAGGGTAGAGGAGCCTGAGGATTATGATGTTTGTTGCAGAGAAAGGAGTATATTTCTAAACCAGCTAAATTAGTTTGGGGTCATGAGTGAGTTATATCACTGCCAAAAACTAGCCATATATTAAAATATGGAGCAATAACTGGTTTAGCAACAGTGGTTAAAGCTTTAAAACATTAAGAATATAAGCCAGAAGTTCTCAGTGGAGAGATAATTTAAAAATCACCTAGGCAATATTTTAAATATGTTTTCTAAAACATATGTGTTCATATAATTATGCTTAGAATTAACTATGATAAACTATGTTGTACTGCGCTTGGGTGAAGCTATCCACATTTTTTTATCTATGTCATTTTTAGGTCTCTGTATCCAATTTTACCCACTGAATTGACAAAGTCAAAGGATTAAATCTTCATAATTACTGTGTTTTGCTTAAAGCATAGTTTATTGGATTTTTTGTTGTTGTTTTTGTTCAGGGCAATTGAACTTTCTCTCTTACAATCACCTGTACCTACTATGTCTTGTCTTTGCAATTATGATACATTTTTTTTAGTGGAATGGTGAAAATAAAACACATTAAATATGCTATCAGGATCTATTGAGTAGTGACTATCTTAACACTACTGCAAAAAGAAAAAGAAAAGGAATGGCAAATGAGAGGCATAAGAGCAAGATATAGTAATTAATTCAAGTTTTGAAGTTAGATGTGTGTGGGTTCTAACTTCTGCTCTATTACTTATTGATAGTATGATTGAACTAATTACTCAAACATTCCAAATATTAGTTTTCCCCTCTGTACATGGAGATAATTATATCAACTCCATAAAATGTTTTGTGAGGTCTATATGGTAAACTAGGCATAAGGTATTAATGCAGTACACATCCTCAAGAGGGGCTATTGTATAATACCCTCCAGTTCCATCCACGCCGTTGCAAATGGCAGGATTCCATTCCTTTTGATGGCTGCATAATATTCCATTGTATATATACACCACATCTTCTTTATCCATTCATCTGTCAATGGACATCTAGGCTCTTCCCATAGTTTGGCTATTGTGGACATTGCTGCTATAAACATTGGGGTGCATGTACCCCTTTGGATACCTACATTTGTATCTTTGGGGTAAATACCCAGCAGCACAATTGCTGGATTATATGGTAGCTCTATTTTCAACTTTTTGAGGAACCTCCATACTCTTTTCCAGAGCTGCACCAGCTTGCATTCCCACCAACAGTGTAGGAGGGTTCCCCTTTCTCCGCATCCCCGCCAACATCTGTCATTTCCTGACTTGTTAATTTTAGCCATTCTGACTGGTGTGAGGTGGTATCTCATTGAGGTTTTGATTGGATTTCCCAGATGCTGAGTGATGTTGAGCACTTTTTCATGTGTCTGTTGGCCATTTGGATGTCTTCCTTGGAAAAATGTCTGTTCATGTCTTTGCCCATTTCTTGATTGGATTATTTGCTCTTTGGGTGTTGAGTTTAATAAGTTCTTTATAGATTTTGGATACTAGCCCTTTATCTGATATGTCATTTGCAAATATCTTCTCCCATTCTGTTGGTTGTCTTTTGGTTTTATTGACTGTTTCCTTTGCTGTGCAAAAGCTTTTTATGTTGATGAGGCCCCAATAGTTCATTTTTGCCTGTGCTTCCATTGCCTTTGGCGATGTTTCTACAAAGAAGTTGCTGTGGCTGAGGTCGAAGAGGTTGCTGCCTGTGTTCTCCTTTAGGATTTTGATGGACTCCTGTCTCACTTTGAGGTCTTTCAAACATTTGGAGTCTATTTTTGTGTGTGGTGTAAGGTAATGGTCCAGTTTCATTCTTCTGCATGTAGCTGTCCAATTTTCCCAACACCATTTCTTGAAGAGACTCTTTTTTCCATTGGACATTCTTTCCTGCTTTGTCGAAGATGAGTTGACCATAGAGTTGAGGATCCATTTCTGGGCTCTCTATTCTGTTCCATTGATCTATGTGTCTGGTTTTTTGCCAGTACCATACTGTGTTGATGATGACAGGTTTGTAATAGAGCTTGAAGTCCGGAATTATGATGCCACCGGATTTGCTTTTCTTTTTGAACAGACATGTATCATATGATCTCACTGATATGAAGAATTCTTAATCTCAGGAAACAAACTGAGGGTTGCTGGAGTGGTGGGGGGTGGGAGGGATAGGGTGGCTGGGTGATAGGCACTGGGGAGGGTATGTGCTATGGTGAGCGCCATGAATTGTGTAAGACTTTTGAATCACAGACCTGTACCTCTGAAACAAATAATACATTATATGTTTAAAAAAAGAAGAAGAAGAAGAAGAAGAAGATAGTAGGAAGGGTAAAATGAAGGGGGGGAAATTGGAGGGGCAGATGAACCATGAGAGACGATGGACTCTGAGAAACAAACTGAGGGTTCTAGAGGGTAGGGCCTGGGGGGGATGGGTTAGCCTGGTGATGGGTATTAAAGAGGGCACATACTGAATGGAGCACTGGGTGTTATACACAAACAATGAATCATGGAACACTACATCAAAAACTAATGATGTAATGTATGGTGCTTAACATAACAAAATAAAATTAAAAAAAAAAGAGTAGCTATTGTAATCTGCCCTCCAATAATGCACCACCCAATAATGGAAATCTAGATATAACACAAATGGCATTTGGCTTTAATCCTCTGTGGTTACTCAAAGTGATCATTTCATCAATCCTGACAAAGCATGGTATATTATTGAATGAACATGAATCATAGCCCATTGGCAGCATTTCATTCCATGCTAGATCCGCTGAGTTTTTGAAAAGAGCCTTCACTGCTGTAGTCAGGAGGCTAAAATCACTTAGATCTGTCATGAGCAATGTATTTTTGGGCAAAATACCTAGCAATTCTGATATTGTTTCTTCATCTGCAAAATGAGAATGATCACACTTACTAAACTGAAACGGGCTATCCAACAATTGATATAAAGATATTCCACCAACAACTCTAGTTTAGAGCAAATGGACAATAACTTTCCAATATCATTTTTCACTATAAAAAGACTGGATTCCTGGATTTACAACATAACTAATTAGTCATTTAGCACATAGGGAGTGTTAACAAGTTAAAAGGACACTATCAGCATTGTACCTCATTTAGCAGCTGCTCTATTATATATACATACATAGGTATATATATATATAGTGCATATATATGCATATGTATATGTTTTAGCTTTGCTAGCCTCTCGAGCAAATTTTGTAGATCCAGTTTGATTTAACTTTCCCTGAAGTTTCCTCTCCAGATGAATGAAAGTTGACTTATTCAAAATACCTCTTGAGTATAGCACCATGATTTCTGAAGCCTTCACATTAAAAAAATAACAGCACTGGGTGTTATATGCAACTGATGAATTGTTGAACAGTGTATCTGAAATGAATGATGTACTCTGTGTTGGATAATTGAATTAAAAAAAAAATAACAGGTAACATAAGTCTGAATCAACCAACATGGCAAAAAAAAAAAAAAAAGCCAATTGGTTAGGAAGTTATTCAGTCTTTGAACAATATATAAGTCTGAATCAACCAATATGGCAAAAAAAAAAAAAAAAAGCCAATTGATTACGAAGTTATTTAGTCTTTTAACAATATATTTTTTTCTATAACTTCAGGCCAGACATATATTTTGACAGATTTTTTAGTGTGTCTCTCCATTTTTCACATATTCACTAAGCAATCAATATCCCCCCATTACTTTTTCTTCTTGATTCCGTGCACTGACACCATACCCACAGTGGATATATCAGGTTGACGAGGTCAGCTGTGGCAAACCACTCTCTATTTCTTTCTCATTTTAAATTTACTGATTCAGCCAACTGCACTGTATGATTTAGAAAAGAAAAATACCCTACAATGGGTCTAAGAGTGCTTAACAAACATCACTGCAATTCTGAAAATGCTTTTACTGTCTGTTTTATATCAGCCTCTGCCAAGAATCCCTATAGAGCAGGTTTAATACATTACAGTATTATCTTAAACCTCGACACAATGGGAGAAACACTGCAGCTTATTATTGAATGAGGTAATATTGAATTCTTTGTGCCTGTTACGATTCACTTTTCTACTGATACATGCCTCATAAGTTTCATTTCATTTTTTGGCCTTTAACAAAAAGGGATTTTGATTGTTTCCCCCTCCAAATGCAGCTGCGTTTTTACCTCAACTCTGCTAGCAAGTGATTCAAAATATTCCTCAAAAGAACTGAATCTTTCAAAGGAAAAAATGGGAAATTCAAGAAAAGGGGAGTAATAACTGAAGTTAAGCACAACCCCATGCACACGTGCGTACGCACGCACGCACACACACAAACATACAATTTTTTGCTTTATTAATGTTCTGCACAAAAGATTCACAACAGCCATGCTTCGGTTTTGAAAAGGAAAGAAAACTTTATTATGATTATTACAGAAACCTAATAGAAACAGAAAAGGAATCTACACATAGATGAAGATAAAGGTAAGCAATAAATGAGAATAAGGCAAAGCTATGTCAAATCAGGTACTTACAACATCAAACCTCATCAGCTGGGGAAGCTCTGTGGGAATAGCTAGGCTGGAGTCCCAATTGAGAGGCCTGGGCAGAGCATTCTCCCCTCAGGTGAGACTTCCAACTGACCATCCCCATAAGGGCCAAAATTATAGGGCAAAGAATCCGGTTTTGAAACTGAATGTCTGTTCACCTATGTGCAGTTTGGAGCAATCTGCATTTCCATGTTATCATGTTTCTATATTTTCAAGGAGCTTGGGCTATGTGTGTCTGCCTCCCCTCCCGGATTCCATTCCAGGGGGCCAGCCCAGCCTGGAGCAGGAGGGGACGTCAGACAAGATTTGTAACTCTTGGCATCCAGACTGGAAGGGCCAGTTCTGATCTGGAGGCCAGATAATATACTTCAAACAATCAGGTTCCCAAGGCTATTCACACAACACAAGTCTCACACACAACGTTCTTTAGCCTGCCTGTGTACATGCAGGCCCAGGTGGTCAGTTATGAGGGACAAATCACAAAAACATCTGTCCATACAGAACAACTGATAAACCCTACTCTTCAACATCATCAGGTGTTCAATTTTCTACAGATATATTCGTGGACTCAGAAGCTTCACTATTTATGCAAATTATGATATTAAGAAGGCAATATTATTATGATACAAATATGAAAGCTACTGCTGATTAATATTATCATTATCTCTGCCTAAATTTTCCCCTTGAAATGTCTACTCATTTTTCACTCATTTATTCACTTAATAATTATTTGTTCAATGCCTAGTCTGTGTTAGGTGCTACACAAGATCCTGAGCATAGGTAAGAAGCAATAAGGGAAATATTCTTCATATTCTCCTGAGGTCTTATTCTTCGGTAGGGTACACAAATATTAATCTAGTAATCATAGATATATATAAGTACAGATGGTAGAAAATGCTGTGAAGGAGGGGTAGTCAGCTGTATAGGAGGTTTTAAGAAAGGAGCCTGCCTAGGGCATGACAAAGTTTACTGAAGAAAAACAAGGAACTATCAAACGAAAGAAGTAGGTGCTAATCAGAAGAACGGGAAGACTACATTCTATGTGCAGAACTCCTATAGACTTGTATTTTTAAATGTCCTATAGAAGAGTATTGATAGGTTTGAGAAAATGATGGCTAGAAAATGATGGCTAGCAATGATGGCTAGGGGCTTGAGAGACAGGAAGACTACCCATAATGGAGTTTGAGAAGGTAAGAGAAAGCCAATTACATAGAAACTCATAGGCCATGGCAAGAATATTGTGTTTATCCTGTAAGTAATGAGAAGGTATTGAGAGGTTTCAATCTGAGGGTCCAGTTGGGGTGATTTATATGTGCATATGTATTTGTATGTGTCCATAATATTTGTTTTATGCAAAATATATTTGTTTCAATGGGGGGATATGGTTCTTCCTAATACATTCAAGAATAATGATTTTTTTTGGTTTCTGTTCACATTTTAAAACTCCATTATAATTACTTTCCTATTAGAAAAGGTTTTTAAAGTGTGATATACTTCAAAAGTATGAATTTGTAGCAATATGAATCAATACATAATGACTTGCCAAGACAAAGCACCAGTCCCATATGGTTTCAAGGTGAATTTTATCATGTAAGGAAGGCAATATCAATTTTTTACAGAAAATGGAACCAGAGGGAATACTTCGAACTCATTCTATAAAGCCAGCATTAACCTAATGCCCAAACAAGGCAAAATGTTACAAGAAAGGAACTACAGACCAATATCTCTCATGGATATAGATGCAAAAATCCTCAAAAAATATTAGCATAATTCAGCCCCACAATGTACAAAAATAATTATACTCAGTGACCAAGTGGGATATATTCCAGGTATGCAAAGCTGGTTTAACATTTGAAAATCAATTAATGTAATCCATCACATCAACAGGTTCTAGAAGAAAAATCTTATAATTAATAGGTGTTTTTGTCATGAATGGGTACTGGATTATATCAAAATCTCTCAGCAAACTAGCAACAAAGGCAAACTCCCTCAACTACATATACGACATCTATAAAAACAAAAACCAAAATGATGCTAACATGATACTTAATGGTGAGAAAGTAGATGCTCTTCTCCTGAAACTGGGAAAACAGGGACAATCACTCTCACCACTCCTATTCAACTTTGTACTGAAAATTCTAGCTAAGAAAAGAAAAGAAGTTTAAACTGACTGAAAAATAAATAACATGTCTTATCTGCAGATGACATAATTGCCTATGTGGCAAAACCCAAGGAATCAAAAACAAAACAAAACAAAACAAAACAAGAAAACAAAAACACACTTTTGGAACTAATATGTAATAAGAGCAAGTTTGTAGGATATAAGGTTAATATACCAAAAAAAAAAAAAAATGCTTTCCCGCATACTAGCAATGAACAATTGGAATTTGAAATTAAAAAAAAACATAATTCCATTTACATTAGCACTCCAAAAATTAAAAACTTACATAAAAATCAAACAAAATATGTACAAGATCTATATAAGGAAAAATACAAAATGTTGATGACAGAATCAAAGAAGAACTGAGTAAATGGGGAGGTGTTCCATATTTATGGATGGGAAATAACAATATTGTGAACATGTCAATTTTTATTACCTTGATCTATAGATTCTATACATTCCTAATAGAAAAACACAGTAAGTTACTAAACGGATTCTAAAATTTATATGGAAAAGTAAAAGACCCAGGATAGCCAACATGAAGTTAAAGGAGAAGAACAGAGGACTGACATTACCCAAATTCAAGACTTAACTATAAATCTATAGTAATCAAAACAATGTGGTGTTGTTGAAAAAACAGACAAGCCAATGGGACAGAATAGAGACCCAGAGTAGACCCACACAAACATAGTCAACTGATCTTTGAGAAAGGAGAAAAAGCAATGCAACATAGGAAGAATAATCTTCTCAATAAATGTTACTGAAACAAATGGATATTCACATGTTTAAAAAAAAAAAAAACACGAATCTAGACATTGACCTTATACTCTTCACAAAATTAACTCTGAATGCAAAATTTTAAAATTCCAGAATATAACATAAGAAGAAATTTAGGTACACTTATCTGATAAAGAATTGGTATTTGAAATCTACAAATTACTCTTAAAATTTAAAAATTAAAAGACAAATAAACCAATTAAAAATTAGGCAAAATGTCTGGATGCTTCACCACTGAATATATTTAGATGCAAATACAGCATATGATAAGATGTTCAATATCATATGTCATGAAGGAGCTGCAGATAGATACAATAATGACATACCATTGCACACCTATTATAATGGCTAAAAGACAAAATTCTGGCAATACTTATCCAATAGCTAGTGGGAATGCCAAATGGTACAGCCACTTTGGAAGACAGTTTGGCAGGTTGTTTTTTTTATTTGAGAGAGAAAGAGCATAAACGGGGGGGGGAGGGGGGGCAGAGGGAGAGGAAGAAGCAGGCTCCCTGCTGAGCAGGGAGCCCCACATGGGGCAGGGCTGGGCTAGATCCTAGGGCGCCGGGATTATAACCTGAGCTGAAGGCAGAGGCTTAACCGACTGAGCCACCCAGGTGCCCCCAGTTTGACAGTTTCTTACAAAATTAAACACACTCTTACCTTATGATCCAAAAATCACATTCCTTGATATTTACCCAAATGAGTTGAAAACCTGTCCAGGTATATTGATAGCAGGTTTATTTGTAGTTGTCAAACATTGGAAACAACCAAGATTTCCTTCAATAACTAATTGAAAAAAAATGTCATTTATTCTCTCCTTAAAGAGAATAGAAAAAACATTACTTAGATTTTGAAAAAGGAGCAAATATCTTAAATCTTACCACTATAATAAAAGTACTTAATAAATAAATAAATCTTTTTTTTTTTTTAAAGGGGGGGCACCTGGGTGGTACAGTCGGTTAAGCAACTGACACTTGGTTTTGGATCCCATCCTGATCTCAGGGTCGTGAAATCCACCCTAGGCTCTGCACTCTGTGCAGAGTCTGTTTGGGATTCTCTCTTCCCCTCCCACTTGTGCACTCTCTCTCTCTCTCTCTCTCTCAAATAAATAAATAAATAAATAAATAAATAAATAAATAAATCTTTTTTTAAAAGTACTTAATATGCTAGTGGTTTTCTGAAATATGAAAATTCAAACTTGAAATTATTTTTTACAGAGAATACTACTTTGTTTAAAAAATATAAAAATTTTATGATTTATCAGGTATGAGCAAAGATTTTTTTATTATGTAAATATATAATGTCCTTTATCTTCAGTTTTCTAAGGAGATAATAATATCTACTTCTTAGAGTCACCTTAATGAATAAAGGGGAAGCAGTATATCTGAATAGTATGTGGTAAGGTGATCTGCCTTGCTTTCTTTCACTGCTCCTCTGTATATTCAAACACACACAGACAAGAACTTTCACACCCAAATCCAAACTTCTATGTCTTACAGTTTCAGCACTGTGGTTAGGGGAGAAAAGCACAGTCCTTAGGTGAAGTGGGGATCAGATCAATATGAAAGTGCTGGTAGTTAGTCTCAAAGTTCTCAGTTCTTAGACAATCAGCTGTAACAGGAGGTTGTAAACCAGGCACTCTGAAAATGGGAAACACCTCACAGTTCCACTAGGTGCGAAAATCGTGAAATCAGCTCCTGCTATTCTTCTATTCCCAGCGGCTTCAGAGAAATGGAGGGATGAGTGCTGAGGATGACTGAGAGCCTGTGAGAGGCGAAGATCTACCCGGGGGTGGTCAAACACTTTCATTTCTGGGAACAGTGTAAAAAGATTTTGCAATCTAGATAAGCTTCTTTTCATAGACTGAATCCTCTCCAAAAGGCATGTGAGCTGTTGATAGCCATCGACTCCTCGAGCCAGTTTATTTTCTAGATTCCCATGCTTTGTGCATCTAATATCCACTTTCATTTTCTGCTCTTCACAGAAATAATGTTGATATTGTGGTGCTGTCAGTAAAAATGTGTAAATGGAAACTTACAAGGAAATTTGTTCTGACACTACAAGTAGTAAATAATTTTAGTCTGTTTATACTGATAAGGAAACTGGTGTGTCTTCTTTGCCATTTTCCTCTCTCCACTGTTATTACTGGAATCTACTTTTCAAAGCACAGTCGGTGAAAAATGATAGCAGTTGCCGGCGTGTTTTATAGGCAGGTCAGTTTTTCATTTTGAACTGGGCATGGACACTAGATTTGCAAATAGCTTGTTGGTACTGCAAGGCACCACCCAGCCCTCCGTCTTCTGGGATGTTAAACAGCAGCCCTCTCATTTGTAAATCCAATTGTTTATTTTATTTCATACTCCATCTGTGTAGATGTCTTCTCTCACTGTCCCCTAGCCCCACATATTCGGATAAAAACGTTGCAGGAACTTCACTTCAGGATGAATACTGCACACCCTTTGCAAGATCCATTAATTTTTTCAACACTCAAAAACAATTTTAAGATTTTATTTATTTATTTTAGAGAGAAAGAGAACACGTGGGAGTGAAAGAGGGTATGTAGATGGGGAGGGGCGAAGGAGAGGGAGAAAGAATCTGAAGCAGACTCCAGGCTCAGTGCAGAGCCTGATCTCACAATGGGGGGATCCTGAGCCAAAACCAAGAGTCCCACAAAACTAACTGTGCCACTCAGGCATGCCACCCCCCCCTTTTTTTTTTTTTTGGTTCAACTACCAAATAATCAATGAGGTCGGCATAAGAGCTACAACAATGAATAAAACAAATACAATCTAACCATATAAAGTTTACATTCTAGAGACAAAAATAGAAGATAAATGAATAGATTATTGATACAATGATTACATATTTCACAAATATTACAGAGAAGAAAACAAAGCACTAGGGTAGACAATAATGGCTTGCATTGGGCAAGATTTGATTCAGATAGGGGTTCACTAAAAGTTTGTTAAAGGTAACGTTGAAGCAGATAGAGAAGAAAGAGCAAAAAAAGGCTAACGGGGGGAGTGGGGAAATCCTTCCAAACAGAAGTAACATCAGGTAAACAAGTGCTGAGTCAGGAAAGAGCTTAGGTATATTTCAAAAACCGAAAAAAAAAAAAAAGGCCAACAAGGCTGTGGTCCTTGAGTGAGGAGGGAAATTCTGTACCATGAGGTTGAAAAAATAGTGGGTCATGTCACAAAGGGCCAGCAACTTGAAGGTTTAGGAATGAAGTTTCAAACTTATTACACTTGTTGACAAAGGAAATATTTTTTTATATCCTTTTTTTAAATTTTTTAAAATCGTTTTATTATGTTAATCCCCATACATTACATGATTAGTTTTAGATGTAGTGTTCCATGATTCATTGTTTGTGCATAACACCCAGTGCTCCATGCAGAACGTGCCCTCCTCAATATCCATCACCAGGACAAAGGAAATATTTAAACAGGAAGTGACACTTCCATTTAGTTTTTAAAAATTCTCATGGCAAGTAGATTAGGGTGAGACTTGGGTAAGAGTAGTTCAAGTGTGAGAAAACGCTGGCTTGCGTTATGATCCTAGTGGACATGCAGAGAGGAAGACCCATTCAAGACCTACTTTGGAAAGTGAATTGATAAAATCACTGCTGGATTGGATGTAAAAATGAGGAAAATAATGTGATAAATACTAACTAAATACATAATACATAAAATGATAAAAATTTGAATGAAAGTCCAGAAATAGCAAAATCAAAACCACCAAATCTGGTGCCTGCCTGGCTCAGCCAGAGGAGCATGCAACTCTTGATCTCGGGGTAGGGGGTTTGAGCCCCATGCTTGGTGTAGAGATGACTAAAATAAATAAACTTAAAAAAAAAAAAACACCAAATCAATAAAGAGTATTTAGTAAGAATTTATTGTGCATGTAAGAACAGTTTGTGAACTCAGAGTTTAGCAATTTCAAAGTGATATGAAGCTCACCAGCAGGACTTTACAGGATGGCTTAGAAGGTGAAAATGAAGATCTTTAACCTTTACAGTGATTGGTTATTGCAATGGGGGTTTAACCTTCACAGTGATTGGTTACAGTTTCTGCAGATGGCAGGGGACTGGTTAAAAGTGTTGATCTTCTAATATCTTTAGGAAGATGATTTAAGTTTCTTTATGATTATCAGAGGCATTTATAAGAGATGACCTAAGTTAAGTTCTGACTATGTTCATGAAATAATCTAGATTTAGCTTTGCTTATATGGCTTAGATGGTTTTGTCTCCTCAGGGAATTCTCAAGTCCAGTCTCCATTTTGCATTTAATTCTAACAATGTCTAGATTTCTGGCATATGTCGTTCAGATACGGTGGCGCCATTTCCCAAGGTTGGAAAGCTTAAAGCAGAGCCAGTAGGAATCAAAGTCATTTTACAGTCCATTTAATTTTGAGATGACTCTGAAACATCAACTAGAATAGTGTAGAGTTGCATATCTTTGTAACTCAGATATAAAGTTGAGTAACATGAGTTAAAGAGATTATTTATTCACGAGTAGAAGAGATCACTTTGAGAAGGGGTAGAAAAAGAAAAGCACATGATGACACTCTGAGCAACTCAATGTTAAGTGTTTGAAAATAGTTTAAATTCTCTGTCTTATTGATTCATCCAGGTACAGAGAATGCTTTTGTATATGTGTTTATGATAAAGCACCTTTTAATTCAGCTCATGTTTGTCTTTTACTGCTGTTCAAATGTTACAGATACCATCCTAAGTTTAAACCCATATTACTTTAAGGAAAAAAAAAAAACAACCTTACGTTTTATGAAATCATGGCACTGTCCAGCTTTTTCTATTCAACACTTGCATTTTCACTCAATAATTGCACAGTGTTTAGTTTCCTTTGGCTAATGGAGGCAAAAATTGAAATTTTAAAAGCTAGGATACAGGGGAAGGAAGGTGTTCTTTCTCTAGAAAAATATGCATAAACCTAATTTTGCTTTGCAATTTCTATTTGCCTCTGCCAAGGGCATACTTCTCAGGAATAATACTGTATATAAATCCCTTTATAATGCTAGTGCTTGAGGTAAGGATGTTCCAGCCAGATAAGTAGCAGGAGCCAAACTTGTTAGCAGATCAATGTGTTATAACAGATTTTAACTGAATATGGTAGTGTGTTTGGGGGGAAAAAATAGCATCTGAGTGTTTTTTAAGCTAAAAAGAAATTTGCAGTCCATCTAATCTCAATTTTACAGAAGAAGAAACTGAAGTTTGCCAAGGTTAAGTCCGATTTTCAAGGTCATACAGCTAGCTGTAGATTCGCTGTAGAACTTGAACTCAAGTCTCCAGACCGGAACCCCTGTAGCATACAAGCTGATGTGACCCAGCATGCGAATGCATCTGATGGAGCAGCTGTTTGTACTGAGACTGTCTGTCTTCCGGTGATATTGTTGCTTAATTAAAGTTATAATCCTTTTATCTCTTAGGGGCTATAACCAATTGTCTCTTAGGGGCTAAGAGAAGTCTCTTCAGAGTCCGAGAACATAGGATCATCTTTGGGGAAGAGGCAGATCCAAAAGTATATTTACTTTCTTCTACTTCACTAGCTGCCATTCCTTCCAGGTTTTGAGTAGGTGTCCCTTTGATACTGTAACACTGAGGTTAAGAATATCAAGGTTTAGAAAAGCACAAAATCAATCATCTCTACTTCACACATTGCTGAGAATGCTCTGTTACAAAGAGCTTTTTAGAGTTGGGTTTTGTTCTTCTTTCCCTAAAAAGCCTAGAATTCTTAATTTCCTGAACATTTAACTCATTCATTCATTCATTCATTCATTCATTCATGTGTTCAGCCTTCTTTCATTTAACAATTATTGTTAAGCACGAATTTTGTGGTAAATTTAAGACAGAGAATACATGAATGCAGAAGGGAACAAACCAGCCCCCATGTAGCTTATAGTACAGAATATAAAAGAGAAACTCACAATTAAGTGTATAATTATAAATTCATAATTACAAATTGTGATATGTGCTCTTTGAGAAAGACCCAAGTGCTATGAAGAAGAATTACATTGGAAAGTATATTTAGATGGTAGGTTAGGGACATTCTAAATACAAATGGGGCTATAGGAAAAAAAACACTAAGTATTCAGGCAATTGATGAAACAAATTATTTTGAAGAAAATACGGAACATTCATTCTTAAGGGTAATCATGTTGTAGCATGTCATAAACAAATGTACGTTTTATAATCTGGGTAAATTTTTAAATTATTTTGTAGACATGCAAATCATCAAATTATAAACTTCTTACAAGCAACCACACACACTGTTAGTCCTTCCCTTATGATTTATACAGTTGTCTGAAACATTAGTGAGTTGTCAATTCCGGAGTATAACACAGTTCACTGTTGCAAACAGTTATATATTCATATAATTTCAGCTGTCAAAGTTTGGGTGATGTTTTTCTGGAGATTTTTTCCTAAATCTGCATATTCTATACTTCTTGAATCATGAATGGGCGACTTTCCTAGATACAAGGACTGTTGGATTTGAAAGAAAAGAAGAACCAAGCCTACTTTAACTGTGACCACTTGTGTGATATATGGCAGAATATTTAAACTTTTTCAGCCTAAGTATCCTTACATTTATATAAAAAAAAATGCATCCATCTTATAAGGCTCTTCAGAGGATGATATAATGAATAAAACAATGAACGTGGAGGCCAGCACAACATAAGCATGAAACATATAACAACTAATATCAAATCACCTCTGTCAAAGAATTATTATATTGCATTGTAATTGTTCACTTATTTTTCTCCTCAACTGGTCTGTGAATTGCTTGAGACCTGGAGCAACTTTTTCAGTAGGGATTTACTTCTTTACTTTTGAATTAAGTACCATAAATTTTAAATTTTTAACCATCTTAAAGTTACTAAAAGAAAAAAAAAGTTACTAAAAGATATTAAGCATTTTTCTGCTTTCTTATATAGAGTACATTAGACTTAATGAATCCCACTCGGAATTCTTCCAGTCTTTTGTGAAAGTCTGTTTTTTCTTAATATGTTTAATATCTCCATGCTCACTGAGCTCTTTAATTCCTTTTGCCCCTGCTTTTTTTTACTCCTGTCTTTTCTCTGACCATACCCTATTACTTTTATTGTATTGATACACCAGCATATTTTAGTCTTTGCTCTTCATAATCAATTTTTGCTTCTAACCTTCTCTACACATACAAACCAGATTATCAATCTTGAAACTATTTCCTATAATATATGGATTCTGAGTTTAAATATTCCTATATATGCCAAGAGCATAAGGCTTACAGTATAGTCTTTTAGGTATATAATTTTGCTATTAATATGCTTTTGATGTTGCATTCCTTATTTTTTTAGTTGTAACCAACATACCACTTAGTTTGGCAGTTTGGTACAGTAAAGGTGAGATATTTATTACTTATGCCAATTGTAGTAAAATAGACATATTTTTTACTCAAGCTCGGGCACATGCTGACACTTAGAGATCTCCCAAGAATTATGTCATCCAACTTTCTCATTATAGACATGAGGAAACAGACCAGTTAATTGACTTATGCAGTTATACAACTAGTTGTGAGCAAATATGAAAATTGAACTAAAAGATTTTAACTAATTCCAGGTAATTTTGTGTTATGTCTAATAACATTTTCCAGTGTCAGAAACTCTATCTAATGACAATTTTTAATTGTATATGATGGTGATTAAAACATATTTTTGGGGGGAAAGGCAGAGGCAGAGGGAGAGAGAGCATCTTAAGCAGGCTCCACACCCAGCGCAGAGCCCGGCTGGAGGCTTGATCTCCCGACCCTGAGATCATGACCCGAGCCAAAACCAAGAGTCCAACGCTTAACTGAGCCACCCAGGTGCCCTTAAAACATATTTCTAAAATCCAAAGGAAATAAAAGTTGTCAATAAGATGTAGCATTGATCTAGATAGCTATCACAATAAATATGAAAGATGAGTTCTTTAAGCTCATTTTGTATTTTTGGTTTGTTTTGTTGTTGAGATTCTAGGGTCAGGTCAGTCATACTTTTCTAAAGTAAAAGCAGTCTTTCTCATTTCAAAGTCTATAAACATTTTCCCACTTTCCAATGCCTTGGTAGTTATTATGCCAAAATCTATGGGAACTGGGAAAGAAAGAAAGGCTCTCAAAGAATGCCTATTATATTTTTGACACATGAGCTTACTTCAGAGTCAGAATTCCTAAGAACATTTAAAGTATACCTCTTTAGTATACCTGTGACGGCTTTAATTTACTAAGATTTCAGTGGCTTCATTGTGCCTATTTACCCCAGATGCCTGTAGATCATAACAAAGTCAGGAATTAGAGATTCTTTTCCTGCTTACTTTTCTTCATAGTATCCAGGGTCTGCTATTCCATTCTGTGGCATTTTTATGTGATTTGTAGTTAGTAATGTGTAAAATTTAGATTTAACACTTATCAATATGCTACTTCTATGTAAGTTCTGATAAGTGAGGGTTAGGAGCTCAGCATGCAAACCTGGATTTGCAAACCAAATCATGGACTAGCAAATCACATTTTCTATAAAAGCAGCTAATCACTTCATTGGCAGAAGAGAGAATTTTTAGGAAGGTAAAATGTGGCATACCATTATGAGCCTTTTATAGGATTTTGATACAATGTTGGCTTTTAAACACTTAAGGGAAAAGATACTCTATATTTTGGGTCACTATTTTAGGGAAATTTTCCAGAAACTAAAAACAGTAGGCAGCATTTGCAAATTACAAGAAACTGACCAAAATGTATTTGCATATACACAATAATTACTATCCAAAAAAATTGAAGATAAACATGTATAATGAGCTAGTACCATATTCTGAAACAGTTAAAACCTTGAAAATAAAGTAGCACAAAATTAATGGTTTTAGTCAAGGAAAGGACAATCTGGACATCAATCACATAGGCAGCATGAATGAACTTAGCAAGAGATAGGAAGGTAATGACTTCCAGCAATGGCTGTCATCATAACTTAACATTTGCATAACTTAAAAATATCTATTGAGTACTGCTAGAATCATAATTCACAGTAGTTATTACACTTTCCAAATAAAAATCTGCATTATCACATTTGATCCCCACAATGATGCTAAATTGTCCAATGACAGTTGGCAGCTTCTTATCACCATTTTCATAAAAGAGTATCTAGAGTTGGATGATGACCGAATTTGAACTTGAACCTGTGTCCTTTGGGTTCAAATCTCAGGCTATTATATTCTATTTCTCTATCTCAAGAGAAAATGGTAACTGTATTCTTTTTTTTTTTTTTAAGATTTTTATTTATTTATTTGACAGAGAGAGACACGGCGAGAGCAGGAACACAAGCAAGGGGAGTGGGAGAGAGAGAAGCAGGCTCCCCACAGAGCAGGGAGCCTGATGAGGGGCTCGATCCCAGGACCCTGGGATCATGACCCGAGCTGAAGGCAGACGCTTAACGACTGAGCCACCCAGGCGCCCCGGTAACTGTATTCTGATAATTCAAATTAAGTAATCGAATTTTTAACTCCTTATTGATTTGTAATGTTGAATGCATATTCAAATTTAAATACATAGTGATTTTTTCAATAAAT
The DNA here is from genome assembly GCF_011800145.1 of Mirounga leonina. Taxonomy (NCBI): domain Eukaryota; kingdom Metazoa; phylum Chordata; class Mammalia; order Carnivora; family Phocidae; genus Mirounga; species Mirounga leonina. The sequence continues at coordinate 16,727,453 of NW_023270418.1, read as the reverse complement.
TAGCAAATATTTTCAAAGTCAAGATTAAAAATATCAAAAAGCACCAAAAAGTCTTAACAGTGAAAATTATTGTCCCTTGACATGCCCTCATGCCAGCTTTGTTCTTCAGAGGCAAACATTTTCAACTATTTTAACTTATTACTCTCCCCTCTCCTTGCAAGGTGCGTTTTTACCTGGATCATCTTCACTGACATTTAATTTAGATTGCTGTTTTTAAAATTTCTTCCTTAGCTCCACCCATTTCAACCCATGGACCAGTAATAGCCTAAACCCTTGCCTGACTCAGACTTCCCCCAGTCCAAATTCTAACTAGCCGTGGCCTCAGCACCTCAGGTTTCTCCTTCTGTTAAAGAAAATTTAGTCATTTGTATATTTTTGTCATTCATTAATCTGACTATACATAAAATTTATAAGCCATGCTTAGTAATTGTTCACAAATTCTTTAAAGTCAACTTGAATAAATCTATACTTATTGAAAACAGGTGGGTCTAGAAGTTCCGGTATTGGGTTTGGAAATGATGACTATACTTATGGTACTGAGGTGGTATAAAATTAAATGTACATGAAGGTGGGTTGCTACTGCCCTCTCTCCATATATTGTATATTTTTCTATAGATTCCAACTCTTAGAAAATATTATGTGCTAAGGAACTTTAAAAAGAATTAAAAAGGCTCATAGGAAAAATAACCCTATGCTAGTCTTTTTTTTTTTTTTTTTTTTTTAAAGAATGATTGAGAGAGAGAGAGAACACAAGCCAGGCAGGGGCAGAGGGAGAGAGAGAATCTCAAGCAAACTCCCCCATGAGCCCAGAGCCTGACCTGGGGCTCGATCTCATGACCCTGAGATCATGACCTGAGACAAAACCAAGAATCAGACACTCAACCAACTGAGCCACACAGGCATCCCTAACCTTACACTAGTCATTTATTCATCTCTGCACTTTTTTTTTCTCACTCTGTCCTCACCACAGAGAGCCACAGATATAAAAGGACAAAAGGTTACACATACAGACCCCAGCACACATTAAACCAAACACATTATCACACACTCTTACCATAGTTTCTCTGATATCACAGATGTCTCAAAATCAAATTAAATTGCTTTGCATCTTAAAGACATTTCTCTCTTCATCCTCCCTTTGACAACAAAACTACTCAAGATCCACTCACGACAGTCTACTCACTTTTTGCATTTCAGTCTCTAAGTAGCAGTCACAAACCCATACCCAGACTTGGGAAGGTGTATGCTAATAATGGAATAAGTTTATCAGTAGACATTAAAATTGAAAACCAAGCATGTTCAAATAAATGGCAATTTCATGAGGATCATCATTTAGCTGACACAGCTTGGTTTCCAGAAGTAGACATGTAAAAACTAGGACAGAGGATAGATGGCTTATTCTAGAGTACATATATAGCAATGTGCCATGGGACCCTCTGATATATCTCCAAATCACCTGGAGGTGATTCATTTCTAATAATGAGTACCATGGGGTTCATACCATAAAAAGGCAGGCAGGTCTAAAAATAAAAGCAGCATATTTTGAACTCACAGGTAGATAAAGTTAGAAATATATGGAGTGTGTATTTCCATGAAAAAAAAAAAAACTAACACATATTTTTCATGTTTTTTTTCTTTCCATCTCATTTTGAAATCTCATACTATTGATGGAAATGCACAATCACCACTAGACCAACACCAAAGTAATAATTATTATAGGCAAGATTGATCTGGCAAGATCAATGCAGGCAAGATTAATGGAAGCTCAAATCTATAGGTGAAAGTTCTGATAGAAAAGCAACAATTGCATATTATCATAGTATCTCCTCTGAGATACATATTAATTACAAAGAAAAAAATGGCAACTTTATGGTAGAGAAGTCAGCAATCACCATTTTAACCAAGTGATCAAGGTTAATACCCACAGTAGTAAGATATATAGACATGATGTGCCCCTGATCTGATGAGCTGAGAAGGTCATAACACTTCTATGGTATTCAATCTAATCATGAGAAAATCAGACAAACCCATTTTCTACACAACACCTGAGCAGTACTATTCAAAAGTGTGATAGTCATGAAAGGTAAAAAAAACTGAGAACCTGTCCTAGAGTAGAGGAAACAAAGAAGGCATGGTAATGAAGTGCAATGTAGGATTCTGAAATAAATGTTAGAGACAAAGAAGGACATTAATAGAAAAAATATAAATGTGAATAAGACATTAGCATAAAAGGACATTGGTAGAAAAACTACTAAAATGTGAATAGGACTGGTAGTTTAAGTAATATGGTTGTACAAATATTGATTTTATGGTTCTAATGATCATATTATAGGTATATATATGTTAATGTTAGGGACCCTAGGAGAATGTATATGGAAACTCTATGATCTTGTAATAATCTGTTAAGATTCTGTAAATATAAAATTATTTCAAAATAACAAGTAAAAAAATCGTATCCTAAATATTTGTAAATAATAATCAAGAAAAGCATTTAAATACACTTTCCTATGGAGAGTTATTATATATTTAAGGAAGTACAGAAATTGTAAATATACATTTCAATAAATCACCACAAAGTAAGCACATTCATACAACTACCACTCAAGTCAAAAAATAGAACAATATACCAGCAGCCTAGAGGTGTGCCTTATAATTCCTCCAAAAAGCTACTTTGCCTCTTCTCCCCAGTGTAACCCCTGTACTATCTTCCAATAGCATAAAGTTTTGTTTCTCAATTTTATATCAGAGATTGTAACAATTCACAGGCTATCCAGTAATAAATGAGAGTTTTCTTTGTTCCATATCTTCACCAATACTTGGCTTTGTCTATTTAATTTTAACCATTCTGGTATGCACAGAAATTTTCGTACAGGGAGTTTCTGTAGTGATTTTTTTTTTTTAATCCCAGTGTTCCACATGGCTGAATTATGGCTGTGCAAAAACATTAGTGAAAAGGGGAATTCTTATAAACACTTTGAAATGATCCAGCACATGGGACTACTTTTATATTAATCACATTCTGAAGTCCCATTTATGGGTCCCAGAGGAAGTCAGATCTTTCCCATAAGATTTGTCTTATAGAGGGGCACCTGGATGGCTCAGTCAGTTAAGCGTCTGCCTTCAGCTCAGGTCATGATCCCAGCATCCTGGGATCGAGCCCCACATCAGTCTCCCTGCTCCGTGGGAAGCCTGCTTCTTCCTCTCCCACTCCCTCTGCTTGTGTTCCCTCTCTTGCTATCTCTCTGTCAAATAAATAAATAAAATCTTAAAAAAAAAAAAAGATTTGTCTATAGAGACAAAATAAATAGCACTGAATACAATGTGATTTGGGATTGTTTAGGTGCTCATGCTTTTATTTTATGGTAAAATTATTTCAACCATTTACATTTTAAGCATGACACAAAACATACACACATAAAAGCATAACATTCTCTCATGAGAAAAAGGACTAATACCTCTTTTAAAGATACAGGTATTTTGTACTAATTTTATTTCAGTACTTGACTACCTTGATTAGTACACATGTTATATTTTTCCAAATACAAATAGAAATAGCCCCATTTTCAATACCATATATTGATAATTCCAAAAACACTTCTATAAAACATTTAAAGACATTTGTAAATGACTTAAACATTCCCTTACTAGCCCGCTAAAGCCTGCATGAATATACTACAATGCTTTGGTATAAAATAGAACCACACTCTTTTTAGTAAACAAAATTTCCTGAGATGCAGCAAGAGTAACTAATAAAGAATAACAAGGAAAAATGATAATGGGCATTTAGGTAAATCTTGTGCAATCTATAAATGTATTTTTGATTATTTCTCAACAATCTTATGAGATTTTGTCACGTTCTCAGTCGTGCATTCAGGCCCAGAAAGTTATAAATGTTAATATGTAATTTATTCATTTCATTTATTTTTTTTAATTCTTATAGTTCTATACTCAGAGTTTGTCTATCACAGTGTGATTTTTGCCCCCAAAAATAAAAAAGGAAAGAAATCAATTTATTGCTGTCTCACATTATTATTATGTGTATCCTACAGCTGAGAAAACAGATTACATGTAAAAGGCCACAAGACTAGTATATGGCAAAGCTTTCAGCTCAAAGTAAACTTTTAATTAAACCCTATTATATAGTTTTTCCACTTGCTCATCACTACATGGCATTTTGTAGAATACCTACTTAGAGTTACATTCCTCACTCAGGAAGTAAGGAGAAACCAAACCAGTGCTTTTGAAATAACAGAATCAACTGTGAACTTCATTAGACATCCAACAGCTGAACTGTGTACTTTCTTACTGCCTACAGTCTCCCCTCCTTCTTCTTTTCCCTTCCTTCCCTAGTGCTCCCTCTCCTTCCACCTGCAGTCTTTCCCTCTTTTTTTTCTCCTCAAGTCATTGAGAAATAAGCATTTGAGATAAGAACAGTTGGCCAACAGCAATTGTCTCAAGTATTTTCAGGATATAACTTCATTAGGGTTACCAAACCAGAAAGAAATTGGTATTTCTCTGCTTGGTTACACAAGAAGGTATACAGAAATTTTGTTCCTATTCTGATCTCAACGTTGATACAAAGGCCAACTCAGTTCTGGAATATGAGAGAGATGAGAGTAAGAACTGAACTTGCTAGATCAGGCAGCTGGGGTTGCACTTGACTTCTCCATAAGTGCCCTGCTACTGGAATAAGATTTGGCTATTATTTGCCAACCTGGCACCAATAGTGGTACACCTTCCTCTTATTGCTACGTCTGCCAAAATACATCTCTGAAAATTGGACATTAATGACCCACTTCCCTCCCTACTTGCATCATTTTATTCCTGTGTATGAAAGGGGATTTATGCATTTGTTATGTATGTAAATAAAAATCAGGAGGGGCACCTGGGTGGCTCAGTCGGTTAGGCGGCTGCCTTCGGCTCGGGTCGTGATCCCGGGGTCCTAGGATTGAGCCCCGCGTCGGGGTCCCTGCTTGGTGGAGGGTCTGCTTCTCCCTCTCTCTCCGCCTACTTGTGCTCTCTATCTCTTTGTCAGATAAATAAATAAAATCTTAAAAAAAAAAAATCAGGTTTGACTACATGTATTAGAAAATGCCAAAATAAACAAAAGGAAATTTTATTTCTCGTAGGTGATAGGCAGTCAGAGGTTGGCATAGTAGTTCAATAATAGCAACAGGGACATTTCTTTTTAATATCATGTTCTGCTATCCTGGAAGTCATCTCATAGTGAAATATGGCTTTTGAAATGATAGCAAAAAATAAAATAAAAATAAAGATGAGGGATCATGTACACTCTCTAAGGAAACTCTTGTTGGAAATCATAAACAAACAAACAAAAAAACCCTTCTGCTTATGTTTCATTTGCCAGAACATAGTCACTAAGCCAAATCTAGCTCCAAGAGAGGACAGAAAAACAATCTCATAATGGGATGCTACAATATGTTTACATAGTAGCTACAGTTGACAAAGCTTACAATTATATGTCTATGTATATATAATAATATGTAGGTGTGCACAATATACATGTATGTTCCAAAATGCAAATAAATTGGAATATGTACATCCTATATTTGTGTTAGTGTTGAGGATAGCAAGACCTCCATATCTGTTGAAGGAATAGTTCCTTAAGTCAAAATATCACCATCCACAGAGGAGAAGCAATTGAGTATCAAGCATTTCAAATTGGTTAGCTATAAAATGCAACTTTTTGTAACAAATTTAAAAATTAATAATAACAGAGGCGCCTGGGTGGCTCAGTTGTTAAGCATCTGCCTTCGGCTCAGGTCATGATCCCAGGGTCCTGGGATCAAGCCCCGCATCGGGCTCCCTGCTCAGCGGGAAGCCTATTTCTCCCTCTCCCACTACCCCGCTTGTGTTCCCTCTCTCACTGTGTCTCTCTCTGTCAAATAAATAAAATCTTTAAAAAAAATTAATAATAAGAGAAACTAAAAAATACCCTTAATAAAAATACCAGTGATTCAGTACTAGATGACGCAGCTAAAAAAAAAAAAAAAAGGAGAGGTAGAAATAATAATTAAAACTATTTGAATTATAAGAAAAATTATAAAAATGTTTTATCTATTTTAAACATTTAGTAATCAATAATTTTTGTGTTTATTATACTATGATATATGAATGTTATTATATTTTAAATGTGTATATCATCTGGAAAATAATTTTTGAAAAGAATTATTCTAGGAAGCCATCAACATAATAAAAATATTTTGTTGTTCAAATAAAAAGCTTTTTTCAAAAATTATATTTTTTATTTAAGACTAAGCTTTCACATTAAAAAATGTCCAAGTATGGATAATAAATTATATGGTCCTAAATATTGTTCAATGACAGTATTTTGAGTCAAATTTTCAGTTACATCTATTTTGAATTCTTTTTATATAATTAAATGAAATACCATTTTATAATTATATAGTATTTTTTTAATTATATATATGTTTATCATTATGTAAAATGAGGCCATTAATTCTAATAATGAATTTTTATAAAAAGTCTGCTTAGACCTCCCTGTTGACCATTTACCCAAGAGAAAAAATAAACCTCTCATAAGTTAAGATAGTGTACAAGTTCTAACACTCTATCCATACATTCATTCAGGTTTATATGTTTGTTCATTCACTTTAAAAATATAATGATATGGGGTGCCTGAGTGGCACAGTTGTTTAAGTCTCTTGATTTCAGCTCAGTTCATTATTATCTCAGGGTCATAGGAGGGAGCGCTGAGTCAGGCTCCCAGCTTGGCGGGAAGTCCACTTGAGATTCTCTCTCTTTCCCTCTGCCCCTACCCCTACGGCTTGCTCTCTCTCTTTCAAATAAATACATATTTAAAAATATATATAATGATATGTTATTTCCCAAAATATGCTCAGTACTAAAATAAAATAAGTTAAACAAACAAAAAAAAATACAAAATACAAAAAAAAGGAAAAAACAGAAGTCAAGCACTGGAGCAAGTTTCTTCTGTGGTATATGTATGTGTGTAGGATGAAACAAGATAGAACTGAGGTTTAGTTGACTTTCTTATTATTACTGTCATCTACGGAGTTTGTATTTTATCAGTTTCTCCATTTATCGCATAGTGATTTGTGTACAAAACTGAAAAGACTACTGGGGAAAGAAAAAGTAGACAAATATCAAGAGAGCCCATACTTTTAAAGTTTACCCATTTCTTGTACCTGCAACTCTATCCACTGCTTTGCTACATCACACATTCTATTTGATATCATTTGTATTTCTTCTTAGTTATGCCATAATCATAAAATGCCCCCAAATAAAAATATTTCAGGTTAAATCTAATTATATTAAGATATATAAAAAATTATATTCCTAAATTAAATGTAGAACCTATTTTCTTTTCTCAACAAACAAGCAAAACACAGCTATATTTTCACTTGACAATACTATTTCATATTAGGCACAAAAAGGTAACTGTACAAAATTAAACCTGAAAAACTATGGCAAAGACAAAAAGAACACGGACTTAGAAAACTGAAGCAAAAGGCCAGCTTTACCATTAACTATATAATCTTGGTCTGTATACTTTACCTTTTAAAACTGACATTTTTCCACAGTACACACAGAAAATAATATTTACCTTTCAATATTGTTTTGAAGATTCAATTAAAATTATGTGTGTGCATTTGTACAATTTATACAGGACGGACACTATAAAAATGAAATATGAATATCAATAATTTAAAGAATATTGGTAGAAATAATAAACTATATTTCAAAAACAGGAGATTCTATAAATCAATATACCACTTTTCCCATTCAAATAGTAGTATTTTTAGCAATTCTGTTTTAGAGAGAACATGTACAGAGAAACTCCTTTAGGAAATTTGTTTGTTTTTATTCTCAGAGTAATTATCTAGGAATACCCCTCAGAGTAATGTTCTCTTTAATTTGACATTTTACATGTCAGAGAAGATTAAAGACAAGCGTTATTTAACTATATGTGTAATTGTAAATTTATCAGAAGTTTCAGAAGTAATGGTGATCTCTTAAAAAATAGTAATAATTCTCAGAAACAGAATACTATTTAAAATGTTATTTCCCCTTCCCCTTTCTGGGTCCTCCGGCCTCATAATGAGGAGTTGCAACTGGATTTATGTGACAATGTTGCTGATGATCTAGGAGGGAAGAGAGAAAGCAGGAGTCTCAGAGGCTTCCAGGTCTGTACCAACTCTGCTATGCCAATTGCAAAGGAAAAAAAGCACAACTTGTTTTTGTTGGTGAAGTCAGCAGATGCGACTTGAAGACAAATAGGGAGCAGATGTGACGAGTTAGATTGTTTGCTTTTACATAGACAAATGTAGCTGAAGCCATCATAACTGGGAAATGCTTTAGCTGCAGAATCCGCTCTGTGTCCTAAGTACCAAGCTTATGTTTCTTACCCTCTTGGCGGTTCTAAAGGAAGCATAGAGAATGCACCAAACCCCTGAGCTCTCATCTGAGAATGTTAAGCAAAATTAACTTTGAAAAAGGATTTAAAAGGCATGCGTTGCCTTTTACACGGATCATAATGAAATGCACTCTGTTGGAGTTTTTATTGTTTAAAAAAAAGAAAAGAACAAACAAGAAAATAATGGAAAAAAAAGATGTTTCGCAGAACTGGCATGGAAAAAGATTAAAAATGCAACAGATGTTTTGACGGAGTTGGGAGATAAGCGTTGGGAACAAACAAAAAACACAACCTGTTATTAGATTTGGTGGGCCATTTCTGAAGGTGATATTTATTTCCTTGGAAAAGTCCAATATGCTGTTATCGAACTTCTGACCTTTCTTTCTAAACACTGCAGGAAGCTGCTGGTCATCTGTGCCTTTGCTGTTGTGGATGCTGGGTTGCATCTTCTTGAGGCAGAGAAAAGGCAAGGAGTATCTCTATTGCATTTAGAATCTCTCAACTCGGGGCACCTGGGTGGCTCAGTTGGTTGAGCGACTGCCTTCAGCTCAGGTCATGATCCTGGAGTCCCTGGATGGAGTCCCTCATCGGGCTCCCTGCTTGGCGAGGAGCCTGCTTCTCCCTCTAACCCTCCCCCCTCTCAAGTACTTTCTCTCTCTCTCATTCTCGCTCTCTCAAATAAATAAATAAATCTTTTAAAAAAAATAGAATCTCTCAACTCAAATCACAAAATCTAAGGGAAAAATTCTATCGGTTCTCAAAGCCAGGTCTGCTATTAACTTTCGACCCCATCCTTTATTGTGTCTGAGTGATACCCTAGGCCGGCAGCTAACACAGTGAACAGCATAGCAGTGAATTACTTTTCATCTTTTCTTTTCCTTTTTAAACATATAATATATAAGCCTAAACAATAATTAAAGCATGAACACTCTTTTTTTTTTCCTATACTCAGCCGATTGTTTTCTTTTTATTCTGGATGTGGTGAGTGAGATTCCCGCTGTTTCATAACCCAAATTATCCTGACATTCTATTTTACTTTTATATGCCCCAAAATGAAGTAATCCCTTGCAGCCATTTATCTTACTATTACCTTTGATGTATACTGTCAAACTCAGTGTAAGCATGCAGCAACTAGAATGCTATCCAGAGACCTAAGTGGAACTGACAATAGTATATTCTAATGCAAAGTGCATTTGCCTTCAAGAGGGATGTGATAAAACATTCTTCTGATATATGACTATGCTTAATTTCTGTGAATAGTGTTAAAATTTAAATGAATCATGACATCCCTTAGCCCATAAAAGGTGGCAACAATGACATTTTCTGTCTATCTTGAATTCTGACTTAACCCGTTATTAGTTTTGTGAGCCTCCATTTCTTCAAATATAAAATGAAGATTGTAATATCTAACCTGCTGGGAGTTGAAGAAGATGAAATCATGTCATAATGGTATGAAGCTTCTAGTCCACAGGATTACTCAGTGTTGAGTAGTGCACATCTATACCCTGATGGCCTGATTCTGATTCTTACTTGACCATCTGAGTTTCAGTTTCTTTATCTGTGGGATAATAACTACATCTTAAAATGTTTGAAAAGTAAATAATAACTGATGAAGTGGTTAGGATGGTGCCTGACTTGAGAAAGAGTAGGCTTAATAAATGTTAGCTGCTAATCTTAGAGATTAAAGAGAGGACTCTTTCATTCTTTCCTCGCTATTAATCTCCTGCAGAATTTACAATGAATAATACAGGTATCCCTTGCTTTATTATGCTTTGCTTTATTGCACTTCACAGATGTTGCATTTTTTTACAAATCGAAGGTTCAAGACTTCAGTGGAGACAGTAACTGCGGATGTGGTAGAAACAGCAAAAGAACTGAAATTAGAACTGGCCTGAAGATGTGAATGAATTGCTGCAATCTCATGATAAAAACGTTAACAGATGAGGAATTGCTTCATACAGGTGAGCAAAGAAAGGGACTTCTTGAGATGGAATCTACTGCTGAAAAGATGCTGTGAAGATTGTTAAAATAACAACAAAGGATTTAGAGTATTACATAAACTTGGTTGATAAACCAGTGTCAGGGTTCTAGAAGACTGACTCAACTGTTGAAGGAAGTTCAACTGTGGCTAAAATGCCATCAAACAGCATCACATGCTACAGAGAAATTGTTTTTAAAAGAATGAGTCAGGGGCGCCTGGGTGGCTCAGTTGGTTGAGCGACTGCCTTCGGCTCAGGTCATGATCCCAGGGTCCTGGGATCGAGTCTCGCATCGGGCTCCCTGCTCTGCGGGGAGCCTGCTTCTCCCTCTCCCACTCCCCCTGCTTGTGTTCCCTCTCTCTCTGTCAAATAAATAAATAAAACCTTAAAAAAAAAAAAAAAAGAGTCAGCCAATACAGCAAACCTCATTGTTGTCTTATTTTAATAAATTTCCACAGCCATCCCAACAATCACTCAGATTAGTCAGTAGCCATCAACATGGAGGCAAGACCCTCCACTAACAAAAATTAAAATTAAAATTAAAAAATAAAAAATAAATAAAATTAACTATTTGCTGAAACCTGAGATGATGGTTAGCATATTTTAGCAAGAAAGTAGTTTTAAATTAAAGTATGTACATTGTTTTAGATGAATGCTATTGCAAAGTTAAAAGTAATCTTTTAAGTATAATGTAAACATAATTTTTATATGCACTGGGAAACACCCCCAAAAATCATTTGAGTTGCTTTATTATGCTATTTGCTTTATTGGAGTGGTCTGGAACCGAACCCGTGATATCTCCATGGTATGGTTGTATGACATTGGCCCACTATACACTGAGATCTTTCTGACATCTATTTTTAGATCCCCACAGCCTCTGGCTGGCCCTGAGTGTCTGATTTGTGAATTTTGTTTGAATGCATTGCCACTATGTTTCATAAACTCTCTGCTCAACATCACTTCTCTACAAGGCAGGCATATTATATTCAAAGTCCTTATTCTATGCTCCTAGGCTTCAGAGCTTGTCCTGAACTAAAGAGAGATTACACCGTAATATTAAGCAGCCCTTACTTAATTTGTGACTACAATTAAAATATAGCTTTATAAAGTTAACTTTGAATTTATTGCTATATTTTATGGGGGATGGGGCACAAAGAGCCACAGAGAAGATAATATGCTATATTTGTTCTCCAATCCATCCAACGCCCTGAATCATTCTATGGGAGTGACAGCCTCTTCTACATACATAATTAAGTGTATAAAGTATAAAGACCTTTTCACATAATAAGTCTAAGAAAGTACTGAAGTTCTAAGCTTGCTGGATATATGAGATAGTAGAAATTAAAAATGAGAGCTTTCATCCTGGGTTAGCTAGTTATAAGTTAAGTTACTCAGAATAAGTTACATATCTCCTTTGAACTTCAACTTGCCTATCTGCAAGGAGAAATGGTAATGACACCTCCTCTAACTTCTTCATAGTGTTCTTTCATTGAACATATAAGTGCCTGTCCAACTTCCTCTCCCAACTAAGTACACCCATTATCCTCAGTGACTTCACCTTCTACTACAGTCATCTCAAACTGTATTTCTTGCTCCTCTCTCCCGCATCATTAGCAATTGCTTTCTTTGTCACTCCAGATCGCTAGGTTTCATTTTGTCCTCATCCCGGATCTTGTCATCATCTGAATTTTTTTTAACCTCAATAATCACTGATAAAATCATGTAACATTCTGACCACACATTGTATTTCTTCCACACTATCTTGATTGTCAGTCCATATCTACAGAACACATAGTCTTTTGAAGTCTGTTTCCTTATATTCCATGATTCCTCATCCTTCTTTATTTCCTTATTTTTTTTCAGCTAAGATCCCTCAGCCTGTTATTTCATTAAAACTTTGGCCAATACTATAACTCACCTTGGTATTTTTAATTTTTATACCCACATAGCAAAATACCAAACCAAGACTCAAATATTCTATACTCTTTCTTCATGTATATGTTTCAATAGCAGGAGCTACTGGAGAAGTCACAATTTGTTACCATAAATTCATAACTATGAACTTCAAATATGCTCTCAGATTATGTGCAAATACTACTTCATTCTACAGAAAAACCCAGTCATAAAAATAAACACAACTAATATTTTCTGATAGTCACCACCCTATGGGTATATAATACAGAGAGATATATGATATATAGATATATAAATTCATACCATAGAAATAATTTTAGAAAGTACTACTTTTCTAGTAGTACTAGAAAGAAAGTGCTACATACCACATTTTAGATAATATCATCAAACGTAAATATATATGAATTTAACCAAAGATGAAGAATATTTAATGAATTTGAATGAGATCTGAAATTCTAAGAAATTTTCCTAAAGATATGGCTGTCGTCATAGATTTTACACTGCAGTTTTCAATTTTAGATATTAATGTCTATCTTCCCCTTCTTCACAAATGACCCATTTCCGGCTAGTAATTTTGCTGTGTTCTGTTTGTGCTTCTGTAACCATAATTCCCCAGTTGTTTCATTTCAATTTTACATTTATATGGATAAGACACTCAAGTTATCTCTTTACATTGATGACTTTATTGTTAAGATCTTTGTTATTCATATATTTTTGCCTGGATTTTATTGCCCAGAGCTGTTATTTGTTGAGTTTGGTTTGGTTTTCATTTTGTTTCTGTATTTCAAATATATTGAGTGCTACAACAGCTACATTCTCGCAGCTTCAAAAATTTATTTCATTAACCTTTGTACATTGCTCATATCCTCACTTAGAATAAAGGCTTCAAGAAGGCAGAGAATTGTCTGGTTCACTGCTCAGTTTCTAAGGGCCATTACAACAATCGGACATGTTAGGAATCCTGTAAACATTTATTTAATGAATGAAAATAATAAAACCGCTGGTAGGGCTTGGAACTCTATCAGAGACATTTCCCAAAATGTTCAGAGTGATTCAAGTCACATGAGACGGGAGATTGGTTATCTCACTAAGATATTACATGACAAAAACCTTAGTGGATTCTGTTGAAAGTTTAAATGTTTCATGGTTAAGAAAAAGATACCATTTGAAACATGTGCTGCGCTCGAAGTGGTTCCGGTTTACAGACAACTGCTCACAGCAAAGTTACCACAGAATTTATAGAAATATCAGGTGTTAAGAAAGAAGCAGAGACATGAAGGCCCTCTTAGGCACACAAGGTGATCGAAACAGTCTCACACCTAAGAACGTGTTTTTCTCTAATTTTACAAAACGTAATAGAAATAACATCAGACACAACTCAGATGATATTTTCCTGTGCAGTTAAGAGAAACTATAATGACAGCTTGAGGAGTGGCAGTCACTTGTTCTAAAAAGGAAAGTACTTAGAGATAATGTCTACTATACTCTCCCTAAACCCATGAAATAAGGAAGAATATTGCCGGCATTTGGTATATAATAATGCATTTACATCTTTGTGGCATATATAATAATGCATTTACATCTTTGTGGTATCTTTTATGAATTAAATGCATATTTCCGGACATTTTATTTATCATAAACATGTCAGGTAGAATAGTTACCAACATTTCAAAAGTGAAGCTATTGAGGCTAAGAGCTTTATATTATTAGCCAAGAAAATGTAACAGATACATGTGAGAGGTGCATTTTATACTCAAGTCTTCTGACTACATATCAATTCTTCTACCTCTGTGAGCTTTCTCTTCTAGTTTGCAAGTAATTGATGCCAGTACATGTATTTATGATTACTTGGTTATAGGACTCAAACCTGTCCATTGAATGCATATTCCAGATGTTCCTGATAAACATCAGACACTAAAGCAACCTTAAAACAAAAGAACTGGTAGTTAATATTAGACAAATAGTAGAATTTAGTGAGAATCATTTCAAAATAATTAAGAAATACTCCATTGTAAATACATGCTTGAAGTGATTTTTTTTAATTGAAGTATCATTGACATACAATATCCTATCATCACAGGATATATCATCATCATAGTGATTTGGTATTTTTATACATTATGAAATGATCCTCATAAGTCTAATTATCTGTCACCATGCAATGCTATTACAATGTTATTGACTATATTCCTTATGCTATACCTTATATCCATCAGACTTTTTTATTTTATAATTGGAAGTTTGTACCTCTTATTCCCCTTCACTTATTTTTCTTGCGCTGGTAACCCGGTAACCAACAGTTTGTTTCTTGTATCTATGAGTCTGCTTCTATATTGTTTTGTTCATTTGTTTTATTAGATTCCACATGTAAGTGAAATCATATGGTATTTTTCTTTGTTTAATTTATTGCATTTAGCACAATACCCTCTAGGCCCATCCATGTTGTCACAAATGGCAAGCTTTTATTATTTTTATGGCTGAGTAATATTCTAATGTGTGTGTGTGTGTATACACACACACATAATGCATATTTGAAACAAACAAAGAAGGGAACACATATTTTTGAGTGTTTATCTTGGTTCCCAGTCCCCTCGTCCCCCATCAATGTCTCTATCAAGAGAATGTATAATCTACCCACAGAATCTGGAAATTCATCTGCTAGCAGATACTCTAATTGTTGTAGGCACATGCAGGTAAAAGAACGTTCCACATCTAAGGTTATTAATCCAAAGTGACTTTCTCAGTTATTTTGAAATGATCCTGACTAAATTCTACTATTTATCTAATATTAACTACCATTTATTCTGTTTTAGGATTGTTTTAGTTTAGTTTAGTTCCTTGATGTTTATCAGGAACATCTGAAATATGCATTCAAGAACAAGCTTCACTTGCATAATATGAGTAATCATAAATAGAGGATACCTGCATCAACAACTTGTAAATCAGAAAACTCACAGCAGTTTAAGAACTGAAAAAAGTCACAGGGTTAACTGTAACTTGAAATGGAACTCCTCTAGTATCTTTATTTAGAGGATTAATTTAATATGTTGCAAAAGAAAAAGAAATTAAGTTTATCTGAAATATGTAGCATCCTATGACAGTGAAGAAATTCTTTGAGATTATTAGCATATCAAGAGCTACTAGAATGATTATTGAAATTCAATGTTTTTCATGATATATCTACATCCTTAATCTTTTGCTAATAGTACCTGCAAAAAACATTAACTAGTGGTTTAAGCAGCCCCACCTCCCATGATAAATCA
This sequence comes from Mirounga leonina, assembly GCF_011800145.1. Taxonomy (NCBI): domain Eukaryota; kingdom Metazoa; phylum Chordata; class Mammalia; order Carnivora; family Phocidae; genus Mirounga; species Mirounga leonina. Next base: position 16,711,878 of record NW_023270418.1, on the reverse strand, counting down.
AGGCTGTAACAACATGGTCTGAGACTCTTGTTACTGTTTTCATTTTTCTCTTGCAGCATTACTTTGTTACGAGTTATCCGTAAAGCTGGAACTGAAGCTTTCATTTTACTGGAGTCAGCAGCAGTGGAATGATTCAAACAGAGTGGGAAAAGAGACATCACGTCAACGACTTCATCAAGGTTTATTTTTCATTCCTTCCACAGTCTTGCTGCTGAAATATGGTCGGACTGCTTTGCTGTATCATGGGGAAAAGCAGCAGCAGAATATGATTCAAAGCAAGCAGTTTCATGGTCTCATTGAAGTAAAGAGCAGAAAAATTTGTTTCGGGCTGTTTACTGTTCTGAATAGCAATCAGTAGTTTGCACTTGTAGGTGAAGCCATCTGTTAAATATGTCATAGATGTGCTCCGTGTTAATATTTATTGAAAAAAAAAAAGGATCTTGGACTCAGACTTAGTCTCTAACAAGTTCCTTAACTCAATCTGGATGTAATTTTCCTTAAAAATATAAAATGGGAGCCCAATCCCTAAGATTCCTTCCAATTCTAATATCCTAAGGTTCTTATGGTTTTCTTTTACATAAATACCAAATTCTAATGGTTGGATCCATCAGAATTTGGTAAGTTTTTCTTATTTCTACACCATATTTTCTCAGATTAGGTAATACCAAAACCCTCTTTTTAAATTATTATTTTTCAAAAACTTTTACACAGTGAAAGAAGCCATCAATAAAATGAAAGGACAATCTATTGAATTGGAGAAGATATTTACAAATGATATATCCATAAGGAGTTAATATCCAAAATATATAAAGAAAGTATATAACTCAACACTATTAAAAAAAAAGATTCTGATTAAAAATGAGCAGAGGACATAAATAGCCATTTTTCCAAAGAAGGTATACAGATGGTCAACAGACACATGAAAAGATGTTCAACATCACCAATTATCAGGGACGTGCAAATCAAAACCACAATGAGATATTACCTTACACCTGTCAAAATGTCCAGAATCAAAATCATGTAGCCCCAAGTTTATTACAGCATTATTTATAAGAGTCAGGATATGGAAGCAACCCAAGGGTCCATGGATAGACAAATGAATAAAGAAGGTGTTACACACACACACACACACAATGGAACACTACTCAGCCAGAAAAAAAGAATGAGATTTTTCTACCTGCAGCAACAAGGATGGATCTAGAGAGTATTATAAGTGAAAAGTCGAACAGAGAAAGACAAATACCACATGATTTCACTCATATGTGGAATCTAAAAAACAAAACAAATGAACAAGCAATAAAGCAGAATAGAACTAAAAATAACAGAGAACACACTGATGGTTGCCTGAGGGTGGGGGGACAAAATGGGTGAAAGGGAGTGGGAGGTACAGGCTTCCAGTTATGGAATAAGGGGATAAAAGGTGCTGCAGAGGGAATATAGTCAATGATATTGTAATAACAGTGTATGGTGACAAAGGGCAGCTACACTTGGGATGAGCATAGCATGCTATCCAGAGTTGTCAAGTCACTATGTTGTACACCTGAAACAAATGTAATGTGTGTCAGCTATATTTCAATAAAAATATTATTTTAATTTTGGTAAAATATACATAATATAAAATTTATCATCTTAATCATTTTTGAGGGTATAGTTCAGAAATGTGAACTATATTCACATTGTTGTTCCATTAATCTCCAGAACTTTTTCATCTTACAAAACTGAAACTTTATACCCATTAAATAACAACTCCCCATTTCCTTCTTCTTTTAGTCCCTGGAAACCATCATCTATTTGTTGTTGTTGTTGCTGTTATTATTATTATTATTGTTGTTGTTGTAAGAACACTTAACATGAGATCTAGTCTCATGACTGGCTTATTTTACTTAGTATAATGTCCTCCAGGTTCATCCATGCTGTTGGACATGGCATGGTTTCCTTCCTTTTTTAAGGGTGAATAATATTCCATTGTATGTATATAACATATTTTCTTTATCCATTCATCTGTCACCAGACTTTTAGATTGGGTCCCTAGCTCAGCTATTGTGAATAATGGTGCAACAGACATGGGCATGTGTATGTCATTCTACTTTTTATTTCTAGGAGTTTAACTACTCTAGACACATCATATATAAATAAAATCATAGAGCATTTGTCTTTTGGTGACTGTTTTATTTCACTTAGCATTTGATATTCCCCTGCATTTTATATCTATGGAACAGTGACCAGGTTTTAATAAGTTAAAAAGGAAACATCACCACACTGAACTTGGTGGGATACAATGACAGTGGCTTTTCTATTACTATCTCTCATGGTTTTGAGGGTGGACTGGGTCCAGCTAGTCAGTTTTAGTTTGGAAGTCCTTCATGTAGTCAGACAGTAACTGGGGCTGGATAATCTCAAAGGCTTCCTCATTTAAAGAAGGCTTTTGATGCTGGCTCTCAGCTGGGCTTTTGCTGAGTCTGTTGGTCAAAGCAGCTATATTCAGACTTTATAGGTGAAATAAGCATTATCATAACATAGCAGCTGAGTTCCACAGACAGAAATCCTGAAAAGAGTCGGGGGAAGATGCATGCCCATTTATTATATTACCCTGGAAATCATGAAGTATCACTTCTAAAATGCTCTATTCATTAGGAGCGCCTCGGTGGCTCAGTTGTTAAGCGTCTGCCTTCGGCTCCGGTCATGATCCTGGGGTTCTGGGATAAAGCCCCGCATCGGGCTCCCTGCTCCGCAGGAAGCCTGCTTCTCCCTCTCCTGTTCCCCCTGCTTGTGTTCCCTCTCTCACTGTATCTCTCCCTGTCAAGTAAATAAATAATATCTTAAAAAAAAGAAAAGAAGAAGCTAGGTGTGAAGATGGTCACAGGGAGAAGAAATAGACTATCAGATGCCAGAGGAAAGGAATTACACTAGATCTCAAAAGGAAGAATGGCAAAGGATGAGGAAACATGTTTAAAACCGCAATAAACAGGGGGGCAGAGCAAGATGGCAGAGGAGTAGGAGACATGGATTTCACCTGGTCCCAGGAATTCAGCTGCATAGGGATCAAACCATTCTGAACACCTACAAACTCAACAGGAGATCAAAGAAAAGAATAGCAACATCTCTCTGAACAGAAAAGCGACCACTTTCTGGAAGGTAGGATATGTGGAGAAGTGAATCCAAGGCAATATTCAGGAGGATAGATGGCGGGGGAGGGGACCTCTGTCGGCCACTTCTGGCAAGTGATAGAACCGCGGAGCACAAAATTGGAACTTTTAGAAGTCGGCTCTGCTGACGGACGTCACTCCAGCGGCTAAGCGGGGGGGGGGAACCCTTGCGGGACAGTGTGGTCTGAGGACCCTCAGGGTCACAAAAAGACCGGGGGTGCCTGAGTGTGGCAGAGCTCCCAGGTATCAGAGCAGGGAAGTCAGCTGCAGGGACGGAGCCAAGGCGTGGGCTCTCAGCTCGGGGTTGCCATAAACCGTGATCCGAGGCACAGTTGGGCCACTGCTTCTCTAGCAGGGACCCAACAAGTGGCAGATCCGGAGAGACTCCCCTTTCTCCCCCAGGAGGAGCTGCACGGGATTGCACTGCAGGGATCTGCTGGATTTGGAGACTCCAGAGAGGGTTGGGTGCCAGAGATAGAAACACTCGGGCACAGGCTGGGTGAGCATGAAGTGTGGCCGGAGACCGGGGAGATGGGAGTGACTGACTGCTTTTCTCTGGGGGTGCACTGAGGAGTGGGGCCCCAAGTTCTCAGCTCCTCTGGGGTGGAGATTGGGAGGCCTCCACTTTCACTCTCATCCTCCGAAGCTGTACGGAAAGCTTGCAGGGAAGAAAAGCTCCTGAGAGCAAACCCAAGCAGATTACTTAGCCCGGACCAGGCAAGTGTGGGGCAATTCCGCCTCCGGCAAAGACATTTGGGAACCACAGCAACAGGCCCCTCCCCCAGAAGATCAGCAAGAACAGCCAGCCAAGAGCAAGTTTACCGATCAATGAGAACGGCAGAACTCCAGTGCTAGGGGAATACTGCACATAGAATCCATGGCTTTTTTACCATGATTCTTTAGTCTTTCAAAGTTAATTTTTTTTTAACGGTCTTTTATTTTATTTTTTTTTAATTTTTCTTTTTTCCTTTTTCAACCAACATCTTATCAATCCCTTTTTTAAAAAACATTTTTATTTTTCATTTTTAGAGTCATATTCTATCCCTTCATAGTAGTTACCCTTATTTTTGGCATATATATATAAGTCATTCTCTCTTTAAAATTTTGAGATAGTTTCTTCTAACAGATCAAAATATACCCTAAATCTCTAGTGAATGGCTTTGTTCTAGTCTCCTGCCTGATCACATTCTCTCCCTTGTTTTTTATAATCCTCTTCTTTCTTTTTTCAAACAACTTCTTACCTTATCAATTCCTTTTATAAAATCTTTTATAATTTTCATCTTTACAATCATATTCCATCCCTTCACCGTATTAACCCTTATGTTTGTACATGTATAAGTTTTTCTTCCTTTAAAATTTTGGGAGGCACTTTCTTCTAACAGACCAAAATACAACCAAAATCTAGTATGTGGCACTGAACTATGCACCAGCCTGATCATATTTGATCATATTCGTTTTTGTTTTGTTCTGTTTTTGTTTGTTTCTATCTTTTTATTTTTCTTTTTTCTTTCTTTCCCTTTCTTCTCCCCCAGTTTCAGGTCCTTTGTGTTTGTTTAGAGTATATATTCTGGGGACGTTGTTACCCTGTTAGCATTTCGTTCTACCATTCATCTATTCTCCTCTGGACAAAATGACAAGATGGAAAAAAATCACCTCAAAAAAAGAACAAGAGGCAGTACCAACTGCCAGGGACCTACTCAATACGGACATTAGTAAGATGTCGGAACTAGAGTTCAGAATGACGATTTTAATATACTAACTGGGCTTGAAAAAAGCATGAAAGTTATTAGAGAAACACTTTCTGGAGAAATAAAAGAACTAAAATCTAACCAAGTCGAAATCAAAAAGGCTATTAATGAGGTGCAGTAAAAATGGAGGCTCTAACTGCTAGGATAAATGAGGCAGAAGAGAGAATTAGCGACATAGAAGACCAAATGATGGAAAATCAAGAAGCTGAGAAAAAGAGAGATAAACAACTACTGGATCACGAGGGCAGAATTCGAGAGAGAAGCAATACCATAAGACGAAACAACATTAGAATAATTGGGATCCCAGAAGAAGAAGAAGAAAGAGAGAGAGGGGCAGAAGGTATATTGGAGCAAATTATAGTGCAGTGCTTCCCTAATTTGGGGAAGGAAACAGGCATGAAAATCCAGGAAGCACAGAGAACCCCTCTCAAAATTAATAAAAATAGGTCAACACCCCGACATCTAACAGTAAAACTTATGAGTCTCACAGACAAAGAGAAAATCCTGAAAGCAGCTTGGGAGAAGAGATATGTAACCTACAATGGTAAAAACATTAGATTGGCAGCAGACCTATCCACAGAGACCTGGCAGGCCAGAAAAGAGTGGCAGGATATATTCAGAGCACTAAATGAGAAAAATATGCAGCCAAGAATACTATATCCAGCTTAGGCTGTCATTGAAAATAGAAGGAGAGATAAAAACCTTCCAGGACAAACAAAAACTAAAGGATTTTACAAACCCAAAAACAGCCCTACAAGAAATATTGAAAGGGGTCCTCTAAGCAAAGAGACAGCCTAAAAGCAACATAGACCAGAAAGGAACAGAAACAATATACAGTAACAGTCACCTTACGGGAAATACAATGGCACTAAAATCCTATTTTTCAGTAGTTACCCTGATTGTAAATGGGCTAAATGCTCCAATCAAAAGACACAGTGTATCAGATTGGATAAAAAAGCAAGACCCATGGATATGCTGTCTGCAATGGACTCATTTTAGACCCAATCACCCCCAGAGTGAAAGTGAGGGGGTGGAAAACCATTTACCATGCTAATGGACACCAAAAGAAAGCTGGGGTGGCAATCCTCTTATCAGACAAATTAGATTTTAAACCAAAGACTGTAATAAGAGATGAGGAAGGACACTATATCCTACTTAAAGGGTCTATCCAACAAGAAGATATAACCATTGTAAATATCTATGCCCCTAACATGGGAGCAGCCAATTATATAAGGCAATTAATAACAAAAGCAAAGAAACACATTGACAACAATACAATAATAGTGGGGGTCTTTAACATCCCCCTCACTGAAATGGACAGATCATCTAAGCAAAAGATCAACAAGGAAATAAAGACTTTAAATGACACACTGGACCAAATGGACTTCACAGACATATTCAGAACATTCCATCCCAAAGCAATGGAATACACATTCTTCTCTAGTGCCCATGGAACATTCTCCAGAATAGATCACATCCTAGGTCATAAATCAGGTCTCAACCGGTACTAAAAGATTGGGATCATTCCCTGCCTATTTTCAGACCACAATGCTTTGAAACTAGAACTCAATCCCAAGATGAAAGTTGGAAAGGACTCAAATACGTGGAGGCTAAAGAGTATCCTACTGAAGAATGAATGGGTCAACCAGGAAATTAAAGAAGAATTTAAAAAATTCATGGAAACCAATGAAAATGAAAACACAACTATTCAAAATCTTTGGGATACAGCAAAGGCAGTCCGAAGAGGGAAGTATATAGCAATACAAGTCTTTCTCAAGAAACAAGAAAGGTCTCAAGTACACAACCTAACCCTACACCTAAAGGAGCTGGAGAAAGAACAGCAAATAAAGCCTAAACCCAGCAGGAGAAGAGAAATAATAAAGATCAGAGCAGAAATCAATGAACTAGAAACCAAAAGAATAGTAGAACAGATCAACGAAACCAGGAGCTGGTTCTTTGAAAGAATTAACAAGATTGATAAACCCCTAGCCAGACTTATCAAAAAGAAAAGAGAAAGGACCCAAATCAACAAAATCATGAATGAAAGTGGAGAGATCACAACCAACACCAAAGAAATACAAACAATTATAAGAAAATATTATGAGCAACTCTATGCCAACAAATTAGATGATCTGGAAGAAATGGATGTATTCCTAAAGATGTATCAACTACCAAAACTGAACCAGGAGGAAATAGAAAACCTGAACAGACCTATTATAACCACTAAGGAAATTGAAGCAGTCATCAAAAATCTCCCAACAAACAAAAGCCCAGGGCCAGATGGCTTCCCAGGGGAATTCTACCAAACATTTAAAGAATTAATACCTATTCTTCTGAAACTGTTCCAAAAAATAAAAATGGAAGAAAATTTCCAAACTTGTTTTATGAAGCCACCATTACCTTGATCCCCAAACCAGACAAAGACCCCATCAAAAAGGAGAATTACAGACCAATATCCTTGATGACCATGGATGCAAAAATTCTCACCAAAATACTAGCCAAAAGGATCCACAGTACATTAAAAGGATTATTCACCACAACAAAGTGAGATTTATCCCTGGGCTGCAAGGTTGGTTCAACATCTGCAAATCAATCAATGTGATACAATACACTAAGAAAGAACAAGAACCAATAGATGCAGAAAAAGCATTTGACAAAGTACAGCATCCTTTTTTGATCAAAACTCTTCAGAGTATAGGGATAGAGGGTGCATACCTCAATATCATAAGAGCCATCTATGAAAAACCCACAGCAAATATCATTCTCAATGGGGAAAACCTGAGAGCTTTCCCCCTAAGGTCAGCAACACAGCAGGGATGTCCAATATTACCACTGCTATTCAACATAGTACTAGAAGATGCAATTTATAGGATAAGATACCTAGGAATAAATCTAACCAAAGAGTCAAAGAATCTGTCCTCAGAAAACTATAAAATACTCATGAAAGAAATTGAGGAAGACACAAAGAAATGGAAAACGTTCTATGCTCATGGTTTGGAAGAACAAATATTGTGAAGATGTCAATGCTAGCTAGAGCAATCTACTCATTCAATGCAATCCCCATTAAATTACCATCCACTTTTTTCAAAGAAATGGAACAAATAACCCCAAAACTTGTACAGAACCAGAAAAGACCTCGAATAGCCAGAGGAATGTTGAAAAGGAAAAGCAAAGCTGGCAGCATCACAACTCCTGACTTCCAGGTCTATTACAGAACTGTCATTATCAAGACAGTATGGTACTGGCACAAAAACAGACACATAGATCAATGGAACAGAATAGAGTCCAGAAATGGACCCTCAACTCTATGGTCAACTCATCTTCGACAAAGCAGGGAAGAATGTCCAGTGGGAAAAAGACAATCTTTTCAACAAATGGTGTTGGGAAAATTGGACAGCCACATGCAGAAAAATGAAACTGGACCATTTCCTTACACCACACACAAAAATGGATTCCAAATGGTTGAAAGACCTAAATGTGAGATAGGAGTCCATCAACATCCTAAAGGAGAACACAGGCAGCAACCTCTTCGACCTCAGCCCTAGCAACTTCTTCCTAGAAACATCGCCAAAGGCAAGGGAAGCAAGGGCAAAAATGAACTATTGGGACCTCATCAACATAAAAAGCTTTTGCACAGCAAAGGAAACAGTCAACAAAACCAAAAGACAACCGACAGAATGGGAGAAGATATGTGCAAATGACATATCAGATAAAGGGCTAGTATCCAAAATCTATAAAGAACTTATCAAACTCAACCCCCAAAGAACAAAGAATCCAATCAAGAAATGGGCAGAAGACATGAACAGACATTTTTCCAAGGAAGACATCCAAATGGCCAACAGACACATGAAAAAGTGCTCAACATCACTCGGCATCAGGGAAATCCAAATCAAAACCTCCATGAGATACCACCTCACACCAGTCAGAATGGCTAAAACTAACAAGTCAGGAAATGACAGATGATGGCAGGGATGCGGAGAAAGGGGAACTCCCCTACACTGTTGGTGGGAATGGAGGCTGGTGCAGCCACTCTGGAAAACAGTATGGAGGTTCCTCAAAAAGTTGAAAATAGAGCTACCATACGATCCAGCAATTGCACTACTGGGTATTTACCCCAAAGATACAAATGTAGGGATGCGAAGGGGTACGTGCACCCCGATGTTTATAGCAGCAATGTCCACAATAGCCAAACTATGGAAAGAGCCAAGATGTCCATCGACAGATGAATGGATAAAGAAGATGTGGTGTATATATACAATGGAATATTATGCAGCCATCAAAGAGAATGAAATCTTGCCATTTATAATGACGTGGATGGAACTGGAGGGTATTATGCTGAGTGAAATAAGTCAATCAGAGAAAGACATGTATCATATGACCTCACTGATATGAGGAATTTTTTAATCTTAGGAAACAAACTGAGGGTTGCTGGAGGGGTGGGGGGTGGGAGGGATGGGGTGGCTGGGTGATAGACATTGGGGCGGGTATGTGCTATGGTGAGCACTGTGAAGTGTGCAAGACTGTTGAATCACAGATCTTTGCCTCTGAAGCAAATAATACATTATATGTTAAAAAAAAAAAAAAAGAAGAAAAGAAGAAGAAGAAGAAGGAGATGATGATAGCAGGAGGGGAAGAATGAAGGGGGGAAAATCGGAGAGGAGACGAACCATGAGAGACTATGGACTCTGAGAAACAAACTGAGGGTTCTAGAGGGGAGGGGGTTGGGGGGATGGGTTAGCCTGGTGATGGGTATTAAAGAGGGCATGTTCTGCATGGAGCACTGGGTGTTATTTGCAAACAATGAATCATGGAACACTACATCAAAACAAAAAACAAAAAACCGCAGTAAACAGTGTTAAATGAGAACATGTGTTTATTTTAATGCCATCATATATATTTCTACTTCTCCTAATTGTGTTGTTAGATTTATACAATTATAAACATTTGTCTGACCTTTTGATAATGGTCACTAGAAAATACCAAAATAGAGGGCGCCTGGGTGGCTCAGTTGGTTAAGCAACTGCCTTCGGCTCAGGTCATGATCCTGGAGTCCCGGGATCGAGTCCCGCATCAGGCTCCCTGCTCGGCAGGGAGCCTGCTTCTCCCTCTGACCCTCCCCCCTCTCATGTGCTCTCTATCTCTCTCATTCTCTCTGTCTCAGATAAATAAATAAAATCTTTAAAAAAAAAAAATACCAAAATAGAAAAATGTCATACAGATCGTTCCTAGGTGGCAAAAGCTCAAAATAACAGACATAAAGTACCAGGATAACAGTAATCTTCTCAAATATACATCTCTGATTTGGGACAAGAGTATCCTTCCACATGCTGACCCTTCCCTGATCACCGCTGATTACCAAGGTAGCAGGATAGTAGGACTGTGATATCCTGCAGTGGTACAAAGTACATGAACACAAGGTGGCAGGTAGCTGTACCTTAAGGCATGGTGCTCAGGTACTAGAATATCAAACAGATATCCTAGGAATGTGGCTTTCATTGTATTTTGGTCCATTTGTACCTCTAAAGTGCTTGGGTTTTAAAAAGGCCTCCAGATATTGTAATTCGTGTTTTTAGCATTCATTAAATCTTATCATTTATTTTTTCTTTAGAGAAGAATAAATATCTACATTAGTGAAATGCTCAAGTAGAAAACATGAAGTGCAGATGTATTGCATTGCTTATTATACAAAGTAATTCCTAGCAAGTCAAGGATCTGCCTAATAGGAGACTTTACAAACTGTTATCTGAATAATTAATTTTTTTAATAATTCCTTTTTCTAAAATACTTGCAAATAGTTATACCATATTTTCTTTGAAAATAGATTCTTTCATTATTAGATGTATACAATTTAAAATTTACTTTCTTCATAAATATACACATAAAATTAGTGCACATTCTCTATTATTGATGCAATTTATAGGATAAGAAATTCATTCACACATATACTTGTATATGTATTGATATACATGTATTTATATACATGCATGTTATGTATTCACTGTAGGACTTAGAAAAACAAGAGATTTTTACCACTTATTTACATTTGTAGAGATAATTCATAAAAAACATTCTAAGTTATAAAAGTAATTTAAGAAATCATTTCCATCTAAACAAGCTCTAAAATATTAAGTAAGCTTTAGATGGCTATAAAATTATTATAATTGCTGAGGTCCCTTTTTTTAATAAGATGCATATTTTTGATAGTATGAATTTGGTATTCTGAACTTAAAGGCAAATGTTTATTAGTTTTGAATCATATTTTAAAGTCACAAATATAGCATACAATCAAAAGAAATCAAGGTATAAAAAAGATCAGTCAAATAATAATTAGTAACATGTACTGGTGTTTTTAAATGGTGCTTGAAACAGATATATATTATGTACATTTTTCGATTGGGGAAACTAGGTTTGGGTCTTAGAAAGGTTGTCCATACCTTCAGTGACTCTTAATTCAAACAAATGTCCATCCAAAATGGATACTCCACTCCACTACATTTATCTCCCAGAAAAATTCTGTAAAGCCTATTTTTTAAAGAAAATTGGGTGTAAGATCCTCATTTTGTTTTTAACTTTAGAGCTGAGACCCTATTCCTGTGACTCTATCCTAAGCTTCCCTGATAACTACGGGTTTTATAAGCCAATTTATTCACCCTCCTGCAGCAAAACATATTTATATTGGTTTCACACCAACGTTAACTGGACCCACTACTCCTAGCCACATTTCCATGTTGATCCTCACCAAATTGAAGGTTGCTTCTGATGATAGTGAGTCACGAAGTTGCTTGGAATTATTTGCAGTTATTTAGTAGAGAGGCTGAGTGACAGAGAGGCAGTGATTTACAGAAACAGCATGGGCTCTGCCCATCACATCACATAACCCAAGCAATAGTACCCTATATTATCACCAATAATACACTTTCACCCTATTTAGCAATAACCGCAAAAAAATGGCAAGGCAGTTTTCAAAGGTATCCTTTTCCTCTCTTGCAAGTCTTTTATTTGTTTTTTATTTTTATTTTTTAATGATGGACTATTACCATGAGATTTCTAAGTGTTTTTGCAATCCAGAGAACCTAAGATTAAAGGCAGATCCAGAAGTAAAGAATAATTTTAAAATAGTAAATATAAATATTAAATACTTTAAAATATTTCATTGCTCAATATGCAAACTTAACAAGAGCTTAGTTTATGAGTGCACAAATAATGTGTGGGAGAATCTGGTATTTCAGAAAATAAGTATTGTAAGTGCCAAAAATGATTTCCTGTGTAGACACTCTCAGGAAGGTACTGGAGGATGTTCAACAGCAACAACACGACAGCAACAAAGAGAGGAGACTAAAAGGTTGAATTAGTGCAGCCCAAAACTAAGGCATCCAATAGAGGAAAGATGTATGCTAATTCACAGGACAGAGGCAAAGGAGAGTCTTGATAATGTGGCCATATGAAAAGTCTAGAAATTGGTCAGAAGGATCCAGGAGGGATATCTCAGGGGTGGGTTGTGAGGGGTGCAGATTTAAATTTCTAACATCAATTCTGAGTGGAAGGAAAAGAACTTCCTCCCTCCTTCCCAGCCTTCCTCCTTCCTTCTACCATCCCTCCCTTCTTTCCTTCCTCCTTCCTTCCCTCCCTCCCTTTTTTCTCTCTCTCTCTCTCATTTTTCACTACTTTCCTTCTCTTTCATTTTTTGGTTTTCATTGTAAGTGAAAATTAAGATATTGTGAATTCAAAACTAATTCAGATTAACCAAAAATACATGTATTTGCCTGATTAACAAAATTTATATTATCAGCTGTACAATATCTCTAGAAAATACTAAAACCTCACTTTCTGTGGTTTATCACAATTTTCCTTGTTTTACTAAATTGCTCCAGTGGATATTTTAATATAATAATTCATATTTTCCCAGGGCAGTTTACTGTATTCAAGTAAGGCTTTGACTCTGCCAACACAAATCATTTTAAATTGAATGCCCTTCATCCTTGTGTTTTATCACATTTTATATTTAGCAAATTGTGAGAATAGTTTATTCTGGGGTAAATAATATCTTATTCTCGTTTTCTTGCCATCAGGCACAGTTTTAGCACCAGAGTTCTTACTATTTAGACATATAACACTATCTATGTATGTAATTCTAAAAATATATCATCCATTTCTGTTATTTCAATTTGGATTCATTCTCATGTATTCTGTTCAAACTCCCCCCTTCCCTTTTTTTTAAAGCTTTCTGCATTGGTTCATTGCCCAATTCACTTCATTTCCGGGTCTTTATCTTAGTTAATAATATTTTGATTCACTTATGATATTATGATACTACAACATCATTTCATATTCTCTTTCACTTCATTTTGGTCATTACGGGCTATGTTTTCATCATCTCAAATCTAATTCATATCATTTTAAAGCAGGCACTCATCATTGTGTGTCCAATTATAATTGTTTTCTTTTATTTCCTGTTATCTTGAATTCAATTACCCTTTTTATTCATTTCTCATCTGTTTAGATTATTCTCAATTTGATTTTCTAAGGCTCTGGTTCTGCTAATATTACTTTACAATATAGTGTTTCCCTGATTTCATATACTTCCTTTTCATTTATACTTGCGCAGTACGCAAGTAAGCACACACACGCACACAATTTCTTCTAGAGAAAATTGCTTAACCTCATTTTATGCCTCTTGGCATTTACTTACCACTCTTTTCAGTGAAACAATATTTTCAGTTTTACTCTTCACTTCACCAACTTTTTAACAGTGGTTTGAGTGCATTTTCCTTGCTAAATTCATCTAATGTTACTTAGTCATAAATTCTGTTATTACAGGATTTGTATAAATACACCTTATCTTCATTTACGATGTTGAGTTAATCTTCCTCTATTCTGTACTCTGTTTCAATTAGTACATTTGGCTAAATTTCATACTGGTTAATCATTGGTGAAGATATTATTCTACTTTTAATTTAATTCTAAATTTCCTTTCATAGGATTAAAGAAAAGTCTAATGGTGAGCAGCCTCCCAATTTGATTCAGATGAATAAAATGGTAGCCTTTCACTTTATTATTTACAGTAAAAAGTTTTAATCATACTTGACTTCATAGCCATTTACTCAATATTATGTGCCTCAAAAAATGGCAAAATGTTAGATTTGTATAATTATTAAAATAATAAGCATAACCTCTTAAATTCTGATGCAAGAAAAATGAACTGAAAATTGAAGGCAGTGACACAGAATCTTATCTTTGCTCATGTTGTTTTTTTGTGGGCTTCTTGAAATTCCCTAGAGAAAGTGCTAGAGAGTCATACCCTATTTAAAATAACTTTGTCCTATAGCTATAACATATTATGCCCCCTTTTGTTGGGATTTGTCAATGAGAAGCGCATTTGATATCTTCACATTCTCTCCTTCTCAAATGGAAGTACTGGTGTTTCATTTTCCAGAAAATGGGTCTGAGTTCTTCATGTAAATTATAAAACTCTAACTGAGTTGACATTGTTTCATTTATAGATCAACTGGTTCATCTAGAGCAGTGCTGTTCAATTTATGTGATAATGGAATGTTCTCTAGACTGTCCAAGATGGTAGTTACTAGTGACATGAGCAGTTGGGATGTGTCAAGTATCATGAGGGATTCATTTATAATGAATATTTAATTTTAAGTAATTTAAAATTTAAACATACATATATGGCTAGTGGCTCCTATAAGTAGACAGAAAGAACCGTATTAAAGAGATGCACCTTATATCATTTGGGATTTTAAATATCACTATTCAGTATGTATTACTGTCAGGATATCCAAGAGTATCAAATTACATGAATCCAAAGGAAGATATCAAAATATAAATTTTCAGTAAAAATTGCAAAATTAAAAAAAAAAAAAAAGCCCTACAAGTGTGTTTCAGAGATTTGAGAAGAGTTGTTTGCTTGCCTTTTTTTTTTTTTTTTAAATTCAATAGCTGAGAATATTTATTGACTAACTACAAGGTAAGGCATTTTCCCTGAAACAATAAGATGGAATGAGACAAAGACAAAAACAAGTTGTAGTTCTGAAGGGAATGACAAATTAAACCAATGTTGCACTGCTGGACTGATGGTATGCTAAGAAAATAGGGAAAAGAGTCAGGGGATGGAACATTCTAGAAAACATCCATACTGCTTTTCAAATTTAAGGTAAGTTACCTTCATGGGGAGGGGCTGGGTGGAGAACAGAATATGTGTAATAAGTTGCAGCTGAGTCATGGGAAAGAACTAACTTGGATGCTGCTTTTTAAAAGGATAATTGTTTAGTTTCCCAGTTCCATAACGTACATGGTATGGAAAAGCCTATTCCTAAACAAAAATGTCAATAAATAAGTAAATAGAGACATAATTGGCATTTCTAAGGAAAACATACATTTTATGCTTTCACAATTTATATGAACCTAATTACACTTCAAAGTTTCGGTGTGCCAATATGAGCCTTCTAAATGCAAGCAAAGTCCAACAAGGGACAGGTATATTATAAATGTGTATCTAAAATCTTCAGAAAATTGGCTAAATGCCTCAAACAGGGAAAACTAAGAAACATTCTCATCTAATAATTAGGCAAACTCTGGCATGTGAAGAAAAGTTCCAAATGGCCACTTAAAACACCTGAGAAAAATTTAGGCCTTCTCTGAGAAAAGTTTAGGGACAGACTTCTGGTTTTGGCTATACTCTGTAAAGAACTTAGAAGTCATCATTCCATCCTCATAAGAAAAAAAGGAAGACGGGCACCTGAATGGTTCAGTCAGTTAAGTGTCTGCCTTCTGCTCAGGTCATGATCTCAGGGTCCTGGGATCCAGCCAGGCTTAGAGTCATGCTCCCTGCTCAGCAGGGAGTCTGCTTCTCCTTCTCCCTCTGCCCCTCCCCACTGCTTGTGCTCTCTCTCTCAAATGAATAAAAAATCTTTAAAAAAATTTAAAAAATAAAAATTAAATTAAAAAAAAAAGAAAAAGATGAAGAAACTGAAAACCAGTGACTTTTCTTGGATTCATCAAGAACTAAGCCTTCAGAGCAAACTGTCACCCTAAAATCGGGAGTGGGGAAAATCCAGGGTCAGAGTCACAATTTACTTAACTGGAGCAGAAGCTGGGGAGTCATAAACTGATAGGATCACTTGTTTGGTAACTAAACAAATCACTGGAGCTTGAATGTTGAGGACCCTGAGAATGAGAAACTTGTGGGGCCACAGCATGAGGAGGGTCCCATCTTTCCACGGGCTTTACCTTCAAGGATCTTTACCAGGTTCCCAAAATGAAGGTCAGAGAAAGATCCCCTTAGGCCCTGGCAGGAGAAAAGAAAGAACAATCTTCATGAAATAGGCCCAAAGCCTTCTCCATTAACAAAGGTCTGCCCTCCAGGGTAAAAGTCTTCAACAAAGCCTTGTCCCAGCTAGAGAGGGAACTGCTCTCACCTCAGCCCCCTGCAGTCTTTCTGTCTCACCAGACTGGAGAAAGAAATGCTCTACTAGTGAAAAAACAAATACTTTTGCTGTCACAAGCCAGAGACGAAACTCACTAAAAACAATGATATAATCATCATATTCTAGAACACTTCTTCTTCTCAATACCCGAGTACCCCGCACAAAAAAGGCTTTGGTCTAATAACAGTGGATTACCAAAAAAGAGCTGCAAGACACAGACTCTCTCCCTGAAAGAGTATATAGCAAAACCCAAAGTCAAGAGCAGAAACAAAAACAAGGACACTAGAGGAATCTGAATCCTCTGGGACCTACAGATACAACAAATATTTGCACGTAGCTCAACTCATAGATTAACATAAATTCTCACATTAAAGACCTATTTGTCTCAGTTCCTATTATCTGATACAATACATCCAGCTATCAGCAAAAAACAAAGAGGCATACCAAATCGTAAGAAAAAAACATTGACGAAACAAAGGAAAACTTAGAACCAAACTCAGAGATATGACACAGATGTTGGAATTCTCTGAAGGGGAATTTTAAATGACTATGGTCAATATGTTAAGGGCCCAATGGAAACAGTAGACAACATTCCGCAACAGATGGGCAATGTAAGCAGAAATGTGAGAACACCAAAGGTTAGTGAAGTCTAATATCTTGCTGGCATAACTTTTTATCTCTAAATTAGTTGTGAACATTTGCATAATGATGACTTGAAAATGAAATAAGATAGGCAGAAAATGATGTTGCCTAACATTTTAATAATATTTTGGAGCTTACAATATGTTGTTGCTTATCTTATTTCATTAGGCTCCAACCACAGACCTGGAAAGTAGAACATCAGGCATTAGTATTGTTCTTGCACAAAGCAGGGTTTGGAGGTTGTTGTCAGTCTGTGTAAAGCAAAGTGTGATAACAAACAGCATCCAAACTTTAGTGGCTTATAACAGCGCAGGTTCATTTTTCTCTCAGGTTCCTGGTTAATCAAATGTGTGGCTTTGACACTTGAATTCTAAGAAACTAGCTGCAAGAACATCTAGGACATTGCTTTGGTCTTGGTAGTGGGGGTGGGGGAAAAGAAGCACTGACAGAAGTATGTGATGCTTCTTAGAGTTCTTTTGGTGAAAGAGCATACGTCACCTTCCCTTCATTTTGCATTGGCCAAGTCAAATCATGTGAGCATCTGTTGTCAGTGTGAAGGACCTTTAACGCCCCCGCACAGACCATGGTTCCGTAGGGCAGAACCAAGAGTGAGGGGCAGAAATGATTTAGACAATAATAGACAACAGATATTTGGGCTTGCCCAAGACTGTGTGGTGGCACTGTTTGATTGTAAGCTCTCTGATTCCAAATTTAGTGTTGTTATGATTCATCGCTTAGAAAGTAAAACAAAAGAAACCCAGAACACAAAAATGAATAACTAACTTTAATAGTATTAATTCAGTATGCAAATGTCTTCCTTAGTGTATCAATTAGCAGTGGTATCAGCGACATATTTTTTTGGTGAATAAGGGGGAGTTTTATTTTCCTACATAGTAAGAATTTCAAAACGGAAAATCCCATGTCTGACACAGTATTTCCATGTTGCCATCAAAGACACAGGCTTTTAAAAACTTTTCTTAAAATATGACTTTTACCTTTATGTCTATCTCATCATGGCCTCTAATAACTGCCCCGTGTCTGTAATTTAACGTAGAAAGAAAGATACACTTAAGAGGCAGAAGTTTTGTAGCAAATGAAAACTTATTGTCCTTGACCGCATTTTAATAAACATTATGTTTCTCAATAAATGCAAACTTCTTTTATCTAGTACTTACAAATTTGATTTTGTAAAACCTATTGATTGTAAACAGAAGAAAAATGGAATAAGAAATAAAATATATAACCAATTTTTTAAGTGAAGGCCAGAAGAAACATAACAAGTGAACCACACAGTGCAAAATAAAAAAAAAATAAAAAGTAAAACTTTATCATCATAAATATGAAATTCAAATGCAATAACTGTGTGTGATATAAATGGACAAGGAATTCTGTAAAAGTGTCATCAAGATAGATTTAAAAGAAAGGAGGGCGCCTGGGTGGCTCAGTTGGTTAAGCGACTGCCTTCGGCTCAGGTCATGATCTTGGAGTCCCTGGATCGAGTCCCGCATCAGGCTCCCTGCTTGGCAGGGAGTCTGCTTCTCCCTCTGATCCTCCCCCCTCTCATGTGCTCTCTCTCATTCTCTCTCAAATAAATAAATAAAATCTTAAAAAAAAAAAAAAGGAAAAGAGAGTAAATAAAGCCTAATTCTACACTACTTACAAATGACTCATTAAAAGCATAAAGACCTACAAAGGATAAAACTAAAAGAATAAAAACAATCAAAAACACTAGGCAAATTCTAACTAAACACAGTAAATGTAACTATAATAATACCAGGCAAAATAGACTTTCCTATAACAGATATTATAAGCATAATGAGGATTACTTCAACATGGTTAATTGAATCAGAATATATTATACTTTTAGATTTGTGTGCACCTGATAAATAGCTCCACAACATGTACAGTAAAAATTAATGGAATTCCTGGGAGAAATAGAGACAAAAAAATGACAGGAGATTTTCACATAACTTTCTCAGTAATTAACAGAATGAGCCTATAAAATAAGCAATAAACAGAAACTTTGAATAAAATGGTTGACAAAAAAATGCAAATTTATGGAATATCAGAAATAAAAATTTCAGAATATATGCTTTATTTCACACACATAGAAAGTTTATATAAATTGAACCACAAAATTTAAAACCTGTGATAACAAATTCCAAAGGATGAAATATTACAGTTCATAATCTGACCTCAAGGCAAAAAAAATTAGAAGCAAATAATGAAATATAAAGAGAAAACTGCCATGCCTAATAAACAAACAAACAAAAATAACTCATTTGTCAAATAAGCAATTATAATGGAAACCAAAAGGCAATTTGTGCAAACCAGAAAATAAAAAATACTAAATATCAAGAGGACAGAAAGTGTCCAAATATGGAAATACATAAAAGTGGGAGAACTGCACATCAACATGAGAATTTGGAATTTTCAATAAATATTGCTAGCAAAATTGCTTATTCATGTAGGGAAAAAATGGCTGTCTATATGGAAAATGAAATTCTTTCCTCATACTATCCAGTTTCAGTTGGATTCAAGACCAACATGTAAATGAAGAAATCTTAAAATCTTTGAAAAAATAAAAGAATATCTTTTCCAGTAAATGTTCTCCAGTAATGAAGAAACTCTTAAACCAAACTTTAAGAAAAACACTACTAAAAACAAAATGATTGGTAAATTTAACCATATTAAGAAATTCTGTTCAGTAAATGCTATGAAAAATTGTGAAAAAAAGATAAACCATGAAGCGAGAGACAATATTTGCAGAACACAGAACTAGCAGTATCTATAATATTCAAACAACTAAGAATCAGTGAGAAAAAACAACTTGAAACAAAAAATAAAGAAAGTAAAAAGCTCACACAAGCTTCTCAGCAAAAAGGAAACCTACGTGGTCTGTGGAGAAGTTAAAAGATGTTCCAATATATCAGTAACCATGTATATACAAATTAAAATAAAAATGAAATACTATTGCACAATTTAACCAAAAGAAATTTTAAAAGCATAAGATGACAAGTGCTAGTGAGAACACAGATCAACAAAAACTTCCTTGACAATTGTTAAGGGAATAAATTTGTATACCACTATGAAAACTACTAAGATAGCCCCTAATAACATTAAATATGCATGTATCCTTTCATTCAGTAATTTCATTCCTAAGTGCGTACTTATGAATCTTGCATCTCTCTCCCACAAGAACAGTACAGAGTATCCATGGTAATCCAAATATCAATCAGTGGTAGCTTGTTGGTTATGTTCATAACTTAGAATTTCATCCAACAACACAGATGAATCCTCCAGGTGTGATAATAATAGATTAAATAAACAGTCATGATTTAATATGTACAAAGTTCAAAAACAGGCAATAATAAATAATGCATCTTTACTATTTTCACAAAAGTCAGGATGGCGGTTACCTTACTTTGGATGGGGAACATGTGGTTTGGAAAAGGGAGACATTGGGCTTCTAAGGTACTGGCAATAATCTATTACAAACCAGGGTATTATCTGAGTATTTACTACATAATAACTCCTTCAACTGCACCTACAGATTTTATATACTTTTCGATATTTATGGTAAAATTTTATAATAAAGTTACAAATTGTAAAGAACTTAAAAAAATATAAAGATTGTTATCTATTCTATGTGCATCCTACAAGACATTAGGAAAAGAATACAGATATGGAGCTAGATCAAACAGGCTTCAAATCATTTTCTATTACTGTCTAAGCTTGGATGCTGGAGGGCATTAGACTCCCCTATCTATTAAAGAGACAATATAGGGCACCTGGGTGGCTCAGTCAGCTCAGTTGGTTAAGCATCAGACTCTTGATTTTGGCTCAGGTCACGATCTCATGGGTCATGAGACTGGACTCCCCCTTCAGAGGGGAGTCTGCTTCGAGATTCTCCACCTCTCCCTCCCCCTCTGACCCTCCCCCCACTCGTGCTCTCTGTCAAATAAATAAAATCTTTTTTTTTAAGATTTTATTTATTTATTTGACACAGAGAGAGAGAGAGAGCACGAGTAGGGGGAGTGGCAGGCAGAGGGAGAGGGAGAAGCAGGCCCCCCGTTGAGCAGGGAGCCCAATGCGGGACTTGATCCCAGGACTCCAGGATCATGACCCGAGCTGAAGGCAGACGCTTAACTCAACTGAGCCACCCAGGCATCCCAACAAATAAAATCTTTTTAAAAATAAATAAATAGAGAGGCAGAGGACCATGGTCAGGATTAAATGAGATCATCTAAAATGTTTATGTTTTGTTATCTTCCCAAACATACCTGTTTTTATTCTTACATTTGTTAATGTCACCACTACTTATTTCCTAATTTCTCAGGCCAGAAATGGCTAGTCAGACTTTTCCTCATTTTTCACTTCAGTTTGAGTCCCCAATTCCACTGCACGTTATGTCCTAAAGGTCCTACAAAGGACTTCTCTATTTCCTAATGCCACTCTATGTTTAGGCTTCTGTGATCTCTAACCTGAAGTTATTTCCATGGCTTTAATTTTGGTGTTCTTGGCTCAGCTCTCATCTTTTCTTTTCTTTCTTTTTTTTTTTTAAGTCCCTCACAAATAAACAGAGTGACCCTTCCCAAAATTGCATGTCTACTCATATATCTGCCCTCCTTAAACAATTCAATTACTCATCATTAACTAATTGATAATATCCAATTTCCACTCCATTTATTTATAAATATCCATGTATCAATCTAGTCATTGTTCCATTCACTCATCCATGTATCCATCCATCTAAAATAGGATCACCTCTTTGTCTAAGCAAGTATATTCAATTTTTTTTAATGCAATGACTTAGGCTGCCTAATCTAATGAAGAATACTTTCATTACTCTATAACAGCATCCCTGAAATCTTATATTTATTTTCTCTCTGTAATACTTGTTTTCCTCCAGAATATTGAAATATGAGTATCTGCTGAAACCCACCTTGCTGTCCCATTCCTTTGTAATGTAGCCTCTGTCTCCATAGTCCTTCCCTACTGGTAAACACCTTTTCACAATTAGTTTTGTATGATCTCATCTTATGTAGGATGCCTTCTTTGATTGTCTTGGATAATGTCAATCATACTCACTTCCATATTCCTTCAGAGATTTCTATCAATAAATCCATTTTATTATGTTTACATATTATGTTTACCTATCACAAGCTATTGAGAATAGAAACTGGCAAATTTAACTTCATATTCTCATAAACTACACAAAGAAGTAGAACATCCACAGCATTTGGTAGAAAATACACATTTTGATGACATAATTTTGATGATTATTAAATTTTAATCCCCTTTTTCTCATGTATCAATCTATACTCCTGACTTGTAAGACTTATTTTCAAGCTTTTACATTTTTCTGTATAATGTAACTTTATTGGTGCTGTACTTAGGGTTTCCTGTACGGTCTGGTAAATCTGAGAAACTTAATAAATATTGGAATAATAACCACATACAGTGAGCCAAAGTCTCTGTTATTTTTATTTCTCTCCCAAAGACAACTTTATAGGCAGGAACTTCAAGGGAAATAATTTCATTATCAATGACAGTTGAGCTTACACTTTACAAAACTTTTTCTATTTCCCCTTTCTGTGAAATTTATGAGATACCAAATGTGTTTAGGAAAGTAATTTGAAGTAACACTCTGGCCTTAATATGAGAAGTACTAAAACTTTTAGTTGTATTTCAGGTAGTAGATCAACCTGACCTTCCATAATAGGAACCTGAAAGATAGGAGGCATTTGTGTATTGTTAATGTTCAAGTTTGTATACATTACCAATATTATCTTTATTTAGAATGCCAATGTATTGCTATGTTGTGATAAGACAGCTTTAATTCTGACTCTACCAAATTCATATTCTTATACCCTAAGTACAGCACCAATAAAGTTACATTATCTGATCTGGAAACACTCTATGCTGTGGATTACCTTTATCAACAAGCAAAGAGTTGTGAATAGAGTCCATTTGTCACCCACTGATGAAATTTCAGGGTTGAGCAGATTGGAGAAAATCAACATTTCTTTTCTGCCTATTGCATTTTCTTATGTGTACTTATAAAATTAACCGTGAGAAGAGCACAATTTAAAATATATATATATGTATATATATATTTTTTAAATTGTATATATAGTATATATATATTTATTGTATATATATACAATATATATATTGTATATATATATTTAAATTATATATATATTAATTATATATATGTGTGTGTGTATATATATATATTTTTTTTCTCTATTCACATGGTTCTCTTTTGTACAGGCAAATCATATCACTATCCACTCTGCAACAAGTGAATTTTCTTCGGATTCTTAGTAACCTTTGTTTTTTTTAAAGTTCTATTTAGAAAATTGAAGTGGCTTTCTATTGATAACCACCCATAGTGTAGGCACCTAGTGCTGCTTTATTTCAATAGCATATTTGAACAGAAAAGACAACCTGTCTTTCCATCCTATGCCTCTAAAAATTAAAACACTGGATTTAGATAACCTGTATTGAAATGATGTGGGGGGGGGGAGAGAAGGCAGTAATGTAACCTACTTTTTGCATTCACTATCCACCTGAAACGTTTGCTTTCTCTATGAGTGGAGCGAGGGTATTTCCTCATTTCACCTTGATGATTATGAACTTTTTACACAACCAAATTTTCCACTGATTATAATTTGATGAAGAAAATGTCACAAAAATTAAATCAAATCAAATAGCATTCCTCAGGAAAAAAAAAAAATACACATACATAAACTCCATACCCTGCATCTGCTAGGTTGCTAAGTCAAGGATTCTGGAATAGAATATAGTGTTACTGAAACTGTGGCTTATGGATATAGAGAAGATCACCTACTCTTTGTGTCTTTTCAAAGCCTTTTCAAAGACATTTGTCACTGTCATATCTATGAATATGCATGCTTTCGTTGTGGATGAGCTATAACACAGCTATTCACCATAGTTATAAATCAGCTGCTCCTTGGAATATCATTTCTTTTTGCTACATAGAAGGTTAACAGAAAGAGAAAGTGTTCTCCTTACCATTTCTTACTTCTCATGGAAATCTGTTCCCTCAGGTGACACTTACGAAAGAAACTGCAGTCCTGGTAATACTTGTAAAGAGTATGAACAGTCAGCATATCTGTACTCAGTTGCTCCATCTGTTTCTATTAATTCAATTTGTCTTTAATGTCCCAACCCTCTAATTATCACCTGTGTCATCTAAAATTTAATAACTGAAATCATGGGCTATGGTTTTGATCTTTCTTTGGAGTCTTTATTAAGAGTGGAGGTAAAAGTCTAAATGATTTGTCGGGTTTTTTCTTCATTTCCTCAGTGGATGAAATCCCAAAAAGCAACTTATGGACTCTCCTGTGTACACGGCACAATTTCATGAATTCTGCTGCATTTCTGGATCCCAAATATGTATGTGACAAGTAAAAGGTGCATGGCATTCAAAAGAAAAATTTAGGAAGAAGCAGATTTTGACTAATTGCATCATTTGGAGAAAATGTATTTACCAAATTCAGCGTTTTGTTACGTTGCAAGAATATAAATTAGGAGCTCAGCATTTAAATTCCATATGATAATAATACTTTACAGAATACATTATGAATGCACATAGCCTTTTATTCTGTTGAACATGTGTATAGGAAATTAGATTATTGTACTTAGTAAGGCAAGAGTTAACATATAAAATACAACCTTCTCAATTCAAAGTGCATGGAAAGAAATGTATGTACCTTATTGTATTTAAACCTCATTTAAACCAGCATCTCTTCTGATTCCATTTTGTAAGGAATGCTGCTTAAACTTTATGAACACTATTTGACACTATATGACATTGTTAGTTGAATTCATCTGCTTGAAGTTTCTTTTCTATTTGTACTCAGACTTGCCCTTCCAACTTGCCTTTTAATTCCTTTCTTAACAACGACAACAAAAGAGTAAAACTTAAAGATAGAATTAGAAATTTATCTCTAAATGATGCTTTGCATACAAATACATGTGATATTTCTGAAGACGAGTGATATTACGGAAGTAAGGAATTCATCTTTTGTAAGGCTCTATCTGATAAGTGTTTATCATTGTAGGGCTATTTTATACTATATTGAAATTACTTTTATAAACAAGGGTCTATACATTTCTTTGTCTATGAGAGATTCACCTTTTCTACCATAGTTTTTAACTATATTATTCCAGGGTGCCTGGGTGGCTCAGTTGGTTAAGCATCTGCCTTAGGCTCAGGTCATGATCCCAGGGTCTTGGGATCAAGCCCTGCATCTGGCTCCTTGCTCAGCGGGGAGTTTGCTTCTCCCTCCCTCTCCCTCTGCCCCTTCCCCCTGCTCGTGCTCTCTCTCAAATAAGTAAATAAAATCTTAAAAAAAAAAAAATACATTACTCCAAACGCTCACCTGTGCAGCGACTGGAACTAACAATGCAGCTTTGTCATCAGATGCAGTCTTATGGAGTCTTATTATCGAACTGCTTTATGTCCATGCAGTTAGGAAGTACTTTAAAGTACTTTATTACACTGGTTATGTATACAGATGTGTGCATGCATATTTGTGTGTATGTGTGAGTGTGTGTATATGTGCTTATATAATAGGAACTTTACTTAATTGTGGGGAATCTTTCAAATTATCTTTTACTAAATTTCAATGGGGCTTCTTGCTGGATACATTAAGACATTGATCTCTTAGTTCTTCCACAGCAATCCTATCACATATGCTGAATTTATTCCTGTATTTGTTTCACCATCATTCATATGAGCTAAGCTTTGTGTTTTCTTTGCTACACAGAGCAAATGTTGTTACCTCCAGGAGGAGCTTCCTGTCTGACTTCAATTTAAAGAGAATTTTATTTTCTGATATACCTATAGGGGGTGCATTGCCTTCCCAGCTAGACTATATGCTACGTAAAGATTATTTTTATATTGCTTTTATAATACAGTACCCAGCAGAGTGCTAATAAATATTAGTGGATATGTTAGGAATAAAAGAAAATGTAAACATATTGTTTTTAAAATAGTATCAATTATTTCTCATTCACATCATAGAAAAGCAGGTGTTGAATTCACCAAGACTAAGAGTTTTACTAACTCACATGGAAACTCCCAAGTGAATTTTTCTCTTTACCTCAATAGCAACTGTGTGTTTGCTGAATACTGATGACCTTAAAATACAGCTTTCTACTTTTAATAAGACAAGTAATTAAGTCAACTTCAAATGTGGCTCTGCACCATAAGAGAGTATCAGGTTCAAGGGGAAAATCCTTAGTTGCACATTAAGCATATTTCTTTTTAACTAATTAGCTGAAACATGTTTTCTTCTATTTGGTTAATATTTTTAATAAATTGCAAGTAATCAACTTTCAGTTAGAGGAGAACATATGTGGAAGTGCCTTGTCTGCTTCTTCACTAATGAGATACTTGTTTTGGATTGGCCAAAGTGCGAAGACATAGTCTCTCTAAAAGCAAAGTACAGATGAAGAATGGAAAGAGTTCATTTCCTAACTAGCAAAAAATTCTACCTGACTGACATCTTAATCCAATCTGAATCTTCTCCAGCCTCACAGCTCCCCCCAGTCCATATCCTTAATGTAATAAGCAAAGTGCCTTCTTCTTTGGCTACCACCTTCTGATACCTGTCATCCTTTATATCTCCCCTGAAAGAAGACCACCTAAAGGCCAATGCGTATTTGCATTTTTAAAGATCAATAAGATTCTTTATTATTAGAAATTATTTTTTTCTTTTTCTTCTTCTTCTTTTTTTTTTTTTTAAGTTTCAAAATATTGAAGATCCTGAGCCAAAGGTTTATGTCCAGGTCTCTTATCATGGTGTTTCTTTCTCTCTCTCCCTCTCCCTCCTCCCCTCCTTTAGTCCCTCCCTCCTTCTCCTCCCTGCTTATCTTTCTTTTCCAAGTGATAAAGGGAAAAAAAAATAAGCTTTCAATGAAAATTCTGTTTAAAAATAAATCAAAATCATATTTAATCGTGGAGAAAAATACTGTCATATATAAAAGGGAAAAAGCAATTCATTTATAATAGTTATGAAAATCTGCTTCAATGTAAGAGACTAAAACAATTCCCCAGTGTAAACAACTATCTTTGTCCCAAAATTCAAATGAGAGATAAATGCATAATGGAATGGTAAACATTTTAATCTTAGTGAGCCAGAATAATAACACCTTTACTTAATATATTCCATTTATCTATTAAAATATGTTATTACTTTTACATATATTAATTTTCATATAATTTTGTTTCCAATTTGATTAATGCATTTCAACAATTAATATACCATTCTCCTTCCGTAGGAGTTAATAATTTGCCACAAGGGATCATTCATTTATGAATGACTATCTCTGTACATTGCAGAGTTAAACTTTATGAATAATTCACTTTGCCTTTCATTAGTTATTTCTGATTCCATATTTTATTAACTTTCCTGGATATATTTTTGCACTCCATAGAGAATGTGACCTACACATGATCCATTAACAAAAGAAATCTGACTGTTAGAGGTTAAAGGAACAGCAGAGACCCCGTTTCAATTTCAAATTTTGCAGACAAGGATGAAGCTTAGAGAGTTAATGGTTTTCCCCCAGGTCACAACAAAAGAGTCAAGCCAGGATGAAATTTAGAGGAAAAACAACAGGATGGGGTACTCCAAAACATCAGCCATGTTTCAAAATCTTTTTAATACTATCTATGGTCTGAATACAAGGTAATCAAGATGACTTAGAGGAAGTTTTGAAGAAATACTCTATTCTTAAGAGTGGACTGTGGTGATCATTTTACAATATATATGTATATCAAATCATCAAGATATACACCTTAAACATATATAGATTTTGGTCAATAAAGCTGGGGAGAAAACAGAGAATAAAGCAGATATGATTTACATTATATCATGTAAAAAGGTGGGAATTATAAAATATACAAATTAAGTGATAAGATTAGAAAAGCTTAATAATAGATAGATAAGATAGATGGATAGATAGATAATACTGATTAAACAACCCTGGAAGTCAGAAAGAGTACACGCAGAAGAATGGAAGAAACTAGTCATTTTTCAGAAACCTACTAAGAACAGATAATTTATTTGGGGACATTTTCTCTTCTTATTTCTTTGATAATTTCAACCCCTAATTTCCTTATTACCACAATTTAATTTTAGATTTCTTGGATTTATGTTCTAAGTCCTTTTATTTGTTTATTTATCCAAACAAATAAAAGTTTATTTGCTTGTTTGCTTTTTGTTCTTTTCCTTCTGTTGCTTCATTATTTCTGGGAAACTTCTTCAACTTAATCATTAAAAATAAACAGAAATATTTAATGCATTTTGGATAGATACCCTGTTTATACATACTAATGTAGCAGAGAAAAAATAATATTCTCTGTACCCTTCCAGGTTCTCCTTGGCTGAGCCCCCCCCCCCAATAAAAGACAGATTAGCAGGAGAAAAACAGATTAGCAGGACAAAAATATACCTCATGTTTATATAGGAGAGACCCAGGAAAACTAAGTAACTCCCCTAAGGGTCCCAAGCCACCACCTTAAATATCATCTCCATCTAAAGACAAAAGAAGATGGGGGGGGGGCAGTTATGGGAGGCTATTAGGAAAAGCACTGTAAACATGGGTAAGGTTGTTATGCAGATTTAGATCATTGCCTTCTCCACTGATAAGAGTTTCTAATGATTGTCATCCTTCTCTTCCTGATACAAAAAGCAAGACTGGGGTTACAGAGCTTTTCCTATGTCTGGTGTGTCTTAAAAATAATCAGCCTTGGGCGCCTGGGTGGCTCAGTTGGTTAAGCAACTGCCTTCGGCTCAGGTCATGATCCTGGAGTCCCTGGATCGAGTCCCGCATCGGGCTCCCTGCTTAGCAGGGAGTCTGCTTCTCCCTCTGACCCTCCCCCCTCTCTATGTGCTCTCTCTCATTCTCTCTCTCTCTCAAATAAATAAACAAAATCTTTAAAAATAAAAATAAAAATAAAAATAAATAATCAGCCTAAAATAATCCTAATGCCAAAGAGACATATTTTAAGGTAGCAAATTCTGCTCCCCTTCACTAATTTTACTAGCATCTTCTTATTTATGTATATATAAAAACTCTTTTTGCTCTATGAAGGCATTTTGAAAGTCTTTTCCTTGCTCTGTTTCAGCATCTTCCAGTTCCTTTTTTTTTTTTTTCCCCTTATCCTTCTGGATTACTTTTTTTCCTGCTGTGTTCCATCTTGTACTAGTTATTAGGCTTCCCCTCTCCCCCTCTGCTCCAGAACCTCCCCTTTACACTCTTTTCTGATTATTCTGGTTTGTTCTTTGACCCACCACTATGGGACGCTAGAGGGAACAGGACCTGAGCACAAAAGAAGAAACTAAAACTGTCCTTGGTCCTTGGATGTTTGTTTCAGCATCACCTTGGCAACGTTTCCTCACTCTAGAAACTACAGTTGGTCCAGGTTTCCTTTATTGTTTTGTTTTGTTTTCACACATTAGACCCATCTGCATTCTGCTCCTTCCCAGCAGCTAGACAGCGCTTCTCTTTGGATACCTGAGTCCCAGTTCTAAGCAGCCCTGAGCTCTTGAGTTTACACTCACTGGGAACAGCCTCTCTTCAGTCTTTAGAGTGCCTCCTCCAAAATTCTAGGTACTCATAACCTCAACATCTTTCTTTTCACTCCAGCCCTTGAAGTGGTAGCTGTTTCTGTCACTGTTCCCTGTATGACATCAGTGTTTCCTTTGGGCCATTCCAGTGCTTTGTATAACCTGCATAACCCATTTTTCAGTTTCTCCTTTCCTGATATGAACCTGACTGATATTGGATTTTTCTCTGTGGGTCTTTATTTTGATTATCTACTAACATTTTAAACTAAGGATGAGGACTAAGTTACTTACTTGGAGCTATGTCAATTGATGGGTGCCATCATTATTTAAACGCTTGTTCAGGGAGGCAACCATTTCACTGGGGCACTCAATATCATCATAAAGAGGTACTTTCTCTGGTCGAGTCAGGTTTTCTAGAGATGGCCCTTCTTATCCTCTACCTAATGGACAACCACCCCGCTATTGGTGTGCAAAGCTGAAGAAGAAAAAGGTGGGGCCACTATTTTCTGCATGTAAACTCCCCGTTAACACCAACATTTCCTGATCTTTACCTCAACCTTATCCTGTTTGGTACCTGATACTTCAATGTTCTAGAACTTCTGACAGAGGACAATTTGACCCTTTTCTCAATTTATCCCCTCTAAAAAGCTCTTGACTATAGTTTTCTCCACTGAGGTAATAGCTATTTCACATAAACTGTTCTGTGATAAAACTGTTGCATCATACTTGCTGCAGCATGCTTGACACTCTATTTAATTAATTTGCTATTAATTTAAATTGTTCTTTCCATCTATAGGATCCAAAGAACACCCTCCTCTTTTTTTTTTTTTTTTTGTAGCATCAAATGTTGGATGGTGCATGAAAATAAAGGCATGCCCATCTTATAATATTGAAAACAGGAATGTAAAATACACAATATTTTGAAGAGCAATTTAGCAATATAAAATTGACCCCCCAAAAAACCGTTTAATCACAGACCTGTATCCCTGAAACAAATAATACATTATATGTTAATTAAAAAAAAAAAGAAACAGGGGCGCCTGGGTGGCTTAGTCATTAAGCCTTCGACTCAGCTCATGATCCCAGCGTCCTGGGATTGAGTCACGCATCGGGCTCCCTGCTTGGCAGGAAGCCTGCTTCTCCCTCTCCCACTCCCCCTGCTTGTGTTCCTGTTCTCGCTATCTCTCTCTCTGTCAAATAAATAAATAAAATCTTAAAATTAATTAATTAATTAATTTAAAAAATGAAATTAAAAAAGAAAAAAAACCCTTTTGAATATGATTTTCCTCTACTTTAACATAAGCAAAAATTTTTAAAAATAAGCAAAAAATAAAAATACACCATCATTCATTTACAGGTATGCTCACTCTCATAATCTTTGTAGTAATAAAATGTTTAAAAACAACTCAACTACCTCAACCTCAATAGATTTTATTGCAGCTATATGATGAAAGTATAAGCAAACATTTGAAAAATTAAAAATAAATTCTCCAAAAACTTATACAAGAGGCAAAATCACTATATATGATTCTAATTTATTAAAATAAAAATAATCAATTATGTATATGCATGGAAAGTAGGCTGAACCATTGTAAAATATTTTAAAAAGTGATAGAAATGAATACTATGTTAATTTTATTTTAAAATATTCATTTTCTATTTTGTAAATATAATATTATTTTCATGAGTTTTATTATAAAAATATATTTTAAAATTCTAAAACCATACATTTAATTATGTGAAATATGCCTCTCACTGTACAAATTCAAGTAAGATTGTTTACTCTAGAAAAGAATAGATTAAATAATGATTTTGTCCAGTGGCTTCCAACCTAATTTTTGGCTTCATCTTCTCTATGTAAAATGTTAATTTAATAATAATGATGAAAACAATAAAATATACAAAAATAATGGTCATGACAGAGGTAAGGGGTTGCAAACAATTAACTACTATTTAGGCAGATTGCATCCATTTCCATGTTTAATTCTTTTTTTTTAAAGATTTTATTTATTTATTCATTCATTTATTCATTCATTCATTCATTTTAGAGAGAGAGAGAGCACAGAAGTCAGGGGAAGAGCAGAGGGAGAAGGAAAGAGTGACTCTTAAGCAGAGTCCCTGCTGAGTGAGGAGCCCAGCACGGGGCTCGATCCCATGACCCTGAGATCATGACCTGAGCCAAAATCAAGACTCAGACACTCAACCAACTGAGCCACCCAGGTGCCCCTCCTAGTTTAGTTCTTACAACACTTACACAAGAGATGTACTATTTGTGTCCCCACTTGATTGTCAGATAATTGCACAAGAAGTTAAGTGATTTCCTTGTTCAGACCCCCTATAAGCAATAGAACTAGGATTGGGATTGAGGGAGCTTCACATGAGGACCTATGATCTCAGCACAGCAACAGATGATGAAATGGGTTCTGGTCTATCAGAGGTCTGGAGAGAGTGAACCCTCTCCTCAACACACTGCATATGATGCATAATGTACAGGGATTGAGAACTGCTGATTTATACCAATCCTAACTGATAGAATAATTAGCTATTTCAGTGACAACCCTGGAGGAAAACAAACAAACAGGTTCTGCCGGCATTTGCCTTTAATGATAACATTTGATTTGGGGAATGTTTGTTACTCAGTGTTAAATGATAAAACAACTTTTTTCAATTTTTTATAAGATTTATTTATTCTAGAGTGAGAGGGAAGGACCAAGGGAGAAGGAGAGGTAGAGAGAGAATCTCAAGCAGACTCGCCGCTGAGCACAGAGTCCAACCCAGGACCCATCTCAGGACCCTGAGATCATGACCTGAGCT
The DNA here is from genome assembly GCF_011800145.1 of Mirounga leonina. Classification (NCBI taxonomy): domain Eukaryota; kingdom Metazoa; phylum Chordata; class Mammalia; order Carnivora; family Phocidae; genus Mirounga; species Mirounga leonina. The sequence continues at coordinate 16,679,479 of NW_023270418.1, read as the reverse complement.
GAAATCAAGAGTTGGGGGCTTAACTGACTGAGCCACCCAGGTGCCCCCAAACAACATTTTTAAAAGCTTTAATACAAAGGATTAAATATGAAGGGAAGGATTTACTGTCAATGAGACCTGTTCACATGGACCAATTATAAAGTCACTCCAAGTTTAATGTAGACATTTAAAATAATCTGTAAAGGTTACAAGACAATCATTAAGAATGCTATTTCTAAGACTAGATTGTAACATTAAATATGTTTAGAGCTATGGTTTCAAATATAAATATCCCTGAGAGTAATAGCACATTCATTCTGAGGCACACAATGCCTGATACCAGACATCTGGTAGAAAGTAACAGAAGGCTAGGTACTTTTTTTCCCCCCTAATAAACAGTGTCTACACATTTTATATACCAAGACTTTTGAATTCAAAATAGAATACAGAACTATCATACTCTACAAAGTTAACTGTCTAGAAAAGACAGACCTGCAATGAAGTCATTGCATTGTATTGTGAAAGCATTATCATTAATTAGACCAAGGTAGAAACTGCAGAAGAAAAACCATAAGTAAGTGTAAGGCTAAAACTCTAGTACAAATTCACAAAGGAGTTAACATTTATGTTGAGACATGGAAAAAAAAAATGAGTAAACACAAGCCTGGAACACAAGATTTGGAAAAGGGTATTTATTCCTGGCAGAGGAAAGAGATCCAAACATTCTAGGGATGCTCTTTTTATCTCGAATGAAATGATGAATGGTCAAACTGAAAAGTTCTGCTGGGTTGATCATAGTTCATGACAAATGTAATGAGAACGTGGAACACTGAGCATCTAAAACTAGACAACTTGTTTTAAAACAAGGAAAAGCACCCAGGAGCAGAAGAATAGCACAACCATGAAGTCTCCATTATGAAACTTAAGGATGATCATGATACTTGAAAGTTTGCATTGTGACTTTAGCAGATATGTTATGTATTTTTAATTGTTATAGCAAAGAATGTTTGAGAGGCACATGATGGCACCCTAATTCAAAGGGGAGCAAGTAATCACAGCAAGGAAGACTGTAGTTGTAAGAATAAAAGGAAACACAATTTTCTCCAATGCTATTCACCACATACCTTTTACAGAAGAACCACAGCATTCTAGAAGATGAATCTATCAAGTGGTAATGTAGCAAATAAGTACAGATCAAGCTTCAGTTCACATATAAGAAGTTAAGGATGTTGGTCATGTATTCCAAACAGAAAAAAAAAGTGAATTTAAATAGCAATGCTTTTGCTTTTAAAAAAAATGAATAACAGCTTAAAATTGTAGTAATTAGTCTTACTGAATGTCATCAATATCAAAATAAGGCCTCTCAAGGACATCAGGGGGAAAAAAAAGAAATAGTAAAGCAATTAATTTGACTTTCTTCTCATTAAGTTCTCATAATTACATTTTCAGGATTAAGTGCATTTATGTGAGGGTCCTACCATTTTATTTGGATAGTAAAAGTGACTTTGTTCCATCTTGAAAAAAAAAACTGGACTGTTCATATTGAACCTTAAACTCAAAAGTTTCCAGGAAAATGACTAAGGAAAAAAAAGTCCACAAATCTGCATATTTTAAGGATGCACAAACATTTTATATTTTATAATACACTACATGTACATTTCATGTACATTTACGAAACAAATAAGAAATGAGTCTGGTGACTTTTTTTTTTTTTCCTAATGCATTGTCTGGGATTGGTGAGAATGGTTGATGTAAGTAAAGCTTTTCAGTCAGGTGATTAATTTAAAAGAACTGTTTATTTGCGTATGTGTGTGTTTGTGAATGAAAGTAAAGTCAACTATTTGAGTACTTAATGTCTGAAAGTACACCATCTGAGTTTGAAATAAGTAATAAATGAGACTGATTGAAAACCTGGAGAAACCATATGAAAGGGAAATGCCACTTTCATTTCTCCCGAATCTGGTATTTGGGAACTTGGATTAAAGCTGAGGGAAATGTGCTGTCTAGCACAGAAGTCCAGAATATGATTCCCTTGATTACATAGCTGACCCTTTCCATCCATAGCAAGAAGACATAACACGGGAGGCAACGGATGGGCCAGAAGTCATATATGGTGGAGCTTCCCACAGATAGGAAGAAAAGACAGGGCTGAGAAAAAAGACCTCACACCCTTGCAAACATTATACCTTTAAAATTAATATGTTTAAAAATGAGGATGTCCAAAACTTCTCTATAGTTGGGTGAAAACAGCATTTACCTCAGGCAGTAGGTGAACATAATTTGTGAAAATGTGAACTTCGTGCAAGAAAATTTTTGGAACTGCTCTATAATGAAGAACACTAAAAGAGTATTTTTAGTGGTTTTCCTGCTTCCAGTTTTACAAGCTCCACAATCCACCATCAATAACAGTCAGAGTTAGAGTTCTAAAATATTCTGTCCCCATATCAGTTACATGACTCACCATCTTCCTCAAGATAAAATCCAAATTCTCCTCCATAAAATATAAAAGTCTCCATAATTTGGTGGTTTATCCTTTTCCATGCACTCTTTCTCATACTTCCTTCTATGCACTTTAAACTCTAGCCATAGAGAAGTTCTTTCATTTAAAAAAAAAAAAATGTGTCATGCCCTTTATAACTTTCAAGGCTTTGGGTACACTATTCCTTGGGAGACAGAATGAAGTTTTGTGGTTTATTTTTCGGCTACACTCTATTTATCCTTCTTGCCAAGCTTAGACATCAATTTTGTTCTGAACTAAGATATCAACAAAGGGAAGAAAGGAAAAGAAGTGCTCTCCCTTCCCCCGATTTTGTTTATTCTGCCCTCATCTACTTCTCTGACACTTTTACTTATATCTTCCTCGAAAGTTTTATGACAGCAAGGTGCATGTCTTTTTGGTTCCACATTTAACTCTACAGTATTCAAGAGTGCCTGAAACATGGAAAGATTAAATAAATAAGTTTGGAGTAAGTCAGAAACTGAGGAAATGCATAAATAAATAAATGAGGGAGGAGACATTTAGAAATTATTGCAGCAGAAAGTTGATTTCATAACTAGAACAGCATTTTCCAAAACCACCTAATATGTTATGCTTTCAGACATAGGCATCCACGAATGAGTGAAGTGCATAGCGATCTGATGGGTTAGTGAAAGCTGGCACCTGGCATCAAACATGTCCAGAGAAATGTGGCAGCTTCATGGGGAGGCATATTTACTTTTGGGCTTTCCAAAGAACATCTATGTATCTGGTAAAAATCATTAGACAATGAATTCTTGGCTTGGTTGCATCAGTTGCTTGTAATAAAGCACACTGTGGCCCCTGCAAACAGTTTCACATGAAACTTTATATAAGACTGAGAAACCCTCAGCTGATTTGCAAGTACTATTTACTGGAATTTTTAATAGGCATTCAGGGAAATTCTGATGGCAGGTCCTAGGAATCCAGCCACTGGGGAATACAACTGCAGATTCCTCAGCTATTGATGGTAGTAAAGTTGGAAGCAGATTATAAAGACAGAGTCATTCAGAGAAGATAAAGGAGAAACTGTAATGAGTAGCACCAGGATACCCAGTGGGGCCTGGGATTTATGAGTAGGCAGAAGCTATTTACCTAAAATGAATATGGGTACAGGATGTGTGGAATAAAATGGACAAGATGAAAGAAAAGAAGAAGAAAGAAAGAAAGAAAGAAAGAAAGAAAGAAAGAAAGAAAGAAAGAAAGAAAGAAGGAAGGAAGGAAGGAAGGAAGGAAGGAAGGAAGGAAGGAAGGAAGGAAAGAAAGAAAGAAAGAAAGAAAGAAAGAAAGAAAGAAAGAAAGAAAGAAAGAAAGAAAGAAAGAAAGAAGGAGGGAAGGAAGGAAGGAAGGAAGGAAGGAAAGAAAGAAAGAAAGAAAGAAAGAAAGAAAGAAAGAAAGAAA